>NC_137460.1:135971443-136571443 GCF_964235325.1 Thermobia domestica
CACTGCTAGATTTATTAAGTAGTATTCTGAACGTGATCTAGGGATTACTTAATGTCTAAAATACTGTACATTAACATCTAGGCCTATGTCTTTATCAAATTTCACGTCAACCTGCCCATCCAACTCAAATTTGATCATAGGGACACGGTGGCTAATGACCTCCCCTCTGGTCTAGTGGCTTGCATGAGCGCTTTTGGTGCACAGTATCCCGGGTTCGATTCCCGGTGAGAGAGCCTTTGTAATTATATATGTCCTCGATGTGTCTGTATTCGTGTCCCTGTTGTTCAAGATTACTGGAAATAACTGTAAAACGATTATAACTGAATAGAGATACGTTCGGTGAATCAGTTAACAAAATAGAGATAGAGCGCTTACCTCTGGTGCGTGGGGTACCTAGTTCGATCTCCGGCTAAGTAAGTTTGTGGTGGACAACATCGTGTCATTGGGCTTTCTTGGGATGCTCCTGTTTTCTCCCACTTTCTCATTCCATCATTTCTTCCATCATTCACTTCCTTACTGATTGTCTCCTTTAGCTTAAAGGACATACTCGCGGGACGTTAAACTCAAATTTTAACATGTATAGGTAACGTGTAATTTTTGTATAACATGGAACATTTGAGTGAACTTTAACGAAATACTATTCATCTTTTATTTTTTTTATTTTTTTTAGCGTTTGGTTAGAAGTAGGACTGGAGATAGAAACTTTTTTTTTTTTGATTAAAAATTTTACGATTTTACAGACAACTTTTCTCTATGAAACTAGTTTTTCGTGATCTTTTCAATGGTGTATTAAATGATACACTTAGGCGTTTAAAGTTTTTTGGAGCCCTGTGATTAAGGCCCTATAGTATACGCAGAATACTCCGTTCAATGTGTCCTGTGATATTTTCCTATCATAGTTTTGGTTTCATTCTTTTATAGCTTCAGCCTTTCGTGATTTAGCATCACTAGATGTTTTATCAGAAATATTGTATGTCAATAGGGAAACAAAATGCCTATGATATTGAGAAATGATTTCTCAAAACTTCGATAATCATTCAAATTTGCAAACTAAGCAAATTTATGAACTCTTTTGGGATTTTCATTTTTTTAGGTAAATTTTATACTTTCACTCAAACAGCTGCTGCTTCCTCACTATTTATCGTAGGATCATGGTTCATGCCCCTTTTTTTTTTTTTTTTCAGAATAGAACATCTTTTCCAACGGTACCACTCGCTTGTCCGTATCATACATTTGAACCGGGGAATTCGGGGAAAAAATTGATTTAAAAACAATTACCCCCTCGGAACATTTTGCTCCTCTTGCTCGGCCTGGGTTCACGTAGGGATCTGAAAATCTCTTCAAAAATTTGAAAATGGTCTCTCTCTCTCTCTCTCTCTCTCTCTCTCTCTCTCTCTCTCTCTCTCTCTCTCTCTCTATATATATATATATATATATATATATATATATATATATATATATATAATATTCGAAAACTGCCTACAACATTACTATTTACCCTACTATCATGGTTTAAACGTCATTTTCTTCAGTATTACACGCCCTTTCCAACGGTACTACTCATATGTCCATATCATACTTCCGAATCCGGACATTCGGGAAAACCGGATTTTTTTTAAAAAAAAGAAAACTCACCTTCTCGGAACATTTGCGGCCCTCGGGTCCGGACCCGGTCTCACGTAGGAATCTCAAAAAAAAAAAAAAAAAAAAAAAATCAGAAATATTCAATCCACACGTAAAATTTCAATCAGATATCTTGAAAACTAAGGGCGGAGAAAAAAATTGAAATTTGCCTTGAGAAAAAAAAAGAAAAAGTCACACCCCTCCGACTCCACTTATTGTCGCCACATTGACAGTCCGGTTACAAAACGCATCTAGGATGTTCTTTGGTTCATGCTTGACTTGACTAATAAAAAAAACCTGGTTCAATACATGTTATATGAACTTAATAAGCGTTTAAACACACGACTACTCCATGGTACAGATTCATGCCGTAAATCCCCAAAGGGTTAATATTAACCTGATAGTTGCGCATGTCTTCCTGAATCAAATTAGTGTTTATAAGAGTAACTCTATGGTGAAATTTTCATATTTTAGCTCTAATGTTTTAATACGATATTTAGGGGCCGCGGTGGCTGAGTGGTAGAGCATTCACCTCTGGTGTATGAGGTCCTTGGTTCGATCCCAGCTTGTGCCAAGTGAGCTTTGTCGTGGACAAATATTGGGTGCGTGGGCGGGATTTTCTGTTTTCTCCTACTTTATTCATTCCACCATTTCTTTCATTTCTCATCATCACTGTCTCGTCTAAACTAGGCGGCATAATCGTGGAACGTAAAACTTAAAGATTTCTTTTCATTTTCAATACGATATACTAAAACAACGCGTTTTCTGATAAAGTTACTTACAGATGGTGATCAGAAAAATGGAAACACCTGAATGAAATTACAACTTACTAGATTAATATGGTGTCGGGCCACCTTTCGCCTTCAGAACAGCCTTGATGCGACGTGGGATGGATGCATAGAGGTCGTGAATGGTAGCAAGTGGAATTTTACACCATTCCTCGTGCAAGGCATCGGCCAGTTCTGTGAGCGAGGATGGAGCTGGAAATCGTCGCCGGAGTCGTTTCCGTCGGAAACCGTCGTTTCCAAGACGGACCACAGATGTTCAATTATCTTGAGATCTGGGTATTGGGCGGCCAGGGGAGATGTTGAACTTCATCCCGATGTTCCTCAAACCATGCTGCAACAACGCCAGCTGTGTAAATGGGTACATTATCATCCTTGAAGATGGCGTCATTGTCCGGGAACAACATCCGGACCATAGGATGCAAGTGGTCTCCTAAAATTGCGACATAATCGTTGGCAGTGATTCGTCCGCTAAGTGTGACCAAAGGACCCAATGAAAACCATGATATGGCGGCCCACAGCATCACCAAGCCGCCTCCATGTTTCACAGTTGGGCGGAGAAACTGCAGATCATAAGCTTCTTTGGGCGTTCTCCACACATAAACACGGCCCGTGGTTGGAAATAGGGTGAAGGATGACTCATACGACCATATCACACGTTTCCAGTCCTCAACGGTCCAAGTGGCATGGTCGCGGCACCATTTGCGGCGTGCGAAAGCGTTATGGTCCCTGATGAGCGGTTTGGCCCGTGCAACACGACCTCGTAAGTTCATGTCATGTAATTCGCGGCGGATTGTGATTGTCGAAACAGGGTGGGGGAGGTGCTGATTGAGTTCCTCCGTCACTTGTTCCGCAGTGGCACGACGGTTCTGCGTGACAATGCGCTTTAATACCCGGCGTGACCTGTCATTCATGATTTTCTTCCGCCCACTGTTCCGCATCCTTGATGTGGTTTTCCCGTGTGTTGTGTAGGCCGTCATCACCTTCGACACTGTCCCACGCGGCACACCTAACACAGTAGCCACTGCCGTCACACTCACTCCACATAACCGCGCACCAACAATTTGCCCTCTTTGAAAATCTGAGAGGTCTCCCATTTTACATTACCTCCGTCTGCTGCAGCCACTGGTAATGTTTCACTGCGCCTGAAGTAGTATGGAGACCAATCTAACACACCACCACCAGCGGTCCGGCGCTGCGGGCTCCACGACACCACTGCCAACCCATACATCTGACGTGTTGCCAACTACAGGTGTTTCCATTTTTCTGATCACCATCTATATATGCGTTTATCGAGTTTTGAAGAAACACTTCTCAATTATTGTAATAGTAACTTTGAAAAATAAGTATGACGACAACCCAAAACCCACTGTTTATAAAATTCTTTTGTTTTGATTTTATGGGAAACCCTTGAATTTAAGTAATCTAATTAACAAACAA
This sequence comes from Thermobia domestica, assembly GCF_964235325.1. Lineage (NCBI taxonomy): Eukaryota > Metazoa > Arthropoda > Insecta > Zygentoma > Lepismatidae > Thermobia > Thermobia domestica. The sequence goes on from NC_137460.1 coordinate 135,975,292, forward strand.
GATACTAATAAACGAGCAGATTACGTTATCTATGTTAATACGGTAATTATAATAATGTTTATGATTGAATAATGGTCACATGGCTGAAGTGATTGGCATGTACTTGATTTTTTTTATCATGTTACCAATGTTAAAATACATGTAGTGAGAAGGTGGCGGAAGTTCAAATTGTAAGCTGCAACAACAATTGATTCATAATTATATTTAAATATTATCCGTTTTCCATTGTTACACTTTATAAAATATTTTTCATTGTTTCTACGGAGACAACTTAAAGCACACAATGCCAGTGAGGAAACAAACAAACCTAGGAAGTTAAACCAGGTATGTTATGTCTATACCTCAAATTTCTATGCTAATCCATATTTTGTTTGCTTATATATATCTCTAACTTAGTAGGGGTTCTAATAACAGTAATACAGCTTGAATTTTAAGTTTTGTGGTGCATATAAATGCATATTTTAAAGGTTAGAGCATATATTAGTGCTCAAGAGCATATTAAGCATATTCTATTCCATAAGTTTTTATTTCAGATGTATGCTTATAGCTTGCATAAATCCAGTTTTAGCCTTTATTTTCAATGCATTTACATGCCTCTGAAATAGAACGTGTTTTTTTTTTTTTTTCATGGAAGGATGGAAGAATGCCTAGTTTATGGAGGATCAATAATATTAGCGACCGATCAGCAGACCAAAGGCGCTTACAATTGTCAAGATGTTAGAGAAATATACCTTCAAGGGCTAAATTTCAATTTACCAGAAAATATAAATACTAAACTTGCTACTCTCTATAGATATTGTCCAATGACATCTATTGATGTTAACAAGTCATTTTCCGACTACAAATGTTACGATTACATCAAAAAATGGAGAGAAGCATCTTGTGATAAACTGTTAGTCTGTCATGTACTATTCAACGGTATGTTGCTAATATATCGTTCCTCGAGGTCCCATCTACAGCTACGTTGCATTAGAACAAAGGAATCGGATCGAAGACACAAGTAAGGAGATGATATTGAGGTGATAGTCTTCGTACATGATGAGAGAGATATTGCAGCAACAACTGGTAGTAATCGATGTTATTTTTTTAATATTAAAATACATGAATGAAACCATAATTCGAAATCTGTAGATCATTTTATCATGATACTCAAGCACATGGAATAGACTTTCAGTCTTATTTTGACATTGTAGCAGTGGAAAACTTCACAAGTGCATTACTATTCGGTTACTCTTAAAGCTTCGTTAAACTGGTTCTGTGCACATTACTCATATATGATACCTTACATCATTGAATTTGTTTGCTGTATAACGATTGAGCTTATCACATTAGTCGTGAGTTACGCATCACAATTCATTTGATATTACTCTTGTACACATTAAATTTGCTTGAGTATTCATAAATTTTATTCTGAATTTTGAATATTCAGTTGTTCATGATATGTTAAAGAAATTAAATAATAACCAGTTCATCAAAAAGATATGGGCCCAAGAAATTTAGCTGAAACTGTGCATGTTACTATATACAATGTTGAATTCAGACTTGTTCAAGGGGCTGAACCCCTTCTAGAATATGTATGCGCCCCCATAGAATATATATACACATGCATTGAAATATTTGTTTTTTTTTCTGTTTAATTTTTCGGAAATAGAAGTCTTAAAATTAGTTCCTTCTATTGCCCAACCTAATTGTTCTAATTAACAAACCACGTTCTCATATAAAGTCGAAGTTACACTCTAAATAAAAACTTGGAAATTAGATACAGACATTCTTCTTCTCTGGGTTAGCCTAACCTCTCTTAAATTAGTTATTGCACCTTCCGATGACGAAATATTGCAATACGTATTTCTGAGATCGGTGCAAATACGCCTTTTACAGGGTGGACAAAAGGATTCTACGCCATTTGGAGGGTTCAAACCTGTATTCTGTCTCATCTCATTTCATTTTTCTGTTAGCTGGTTCCGAGCATCATCTATACATTTCCATTCATATCCATCACTTTTGTAGGGCCGCTGGCCCCATGCACAGACTACCACCTGTGGTCTCCCAGCCTAGGGATCAACGTAGGCGCACTAGGCGGGAATCTCGGATAAGTCGGTTGATAAGCGTCACCGTTCGGAGTCTGCTCCTGAGGCGGCCAATGTTAACACAGCTGATGACCAGGACTTGCGTATGGACACCGAACCTTCAGCCAGCTCTGACCCTACACCACATCCATCTCGGGATCAAATTTATAATTTCCTTCTGACAAACTTTGATACAAAGTTCAAAAATTCAAAGCATATTTTTCAACAGCTTGTTAAATACTTGCCACGATTGAAGATAGCCGAGATTCGTTTCACTAACAATGGTGTCATTCTCAAGTTCAAGAACCCAGATTTTCATCGCCACGTTCGTAACAAGGCTTCCTTTGAGATCTTTGGCAAATATTACTATCTTGCAACCGAAACGTCAGACGCAAGCTCCACCACCAAGAAAACCACCGCTGTTATCCGTTGTCATCAAGGGTGTCGATCCCGAGATAACTGACTCGGAAGTGGAAGAAAAGCTACTGCTGAAAGCGTCAATATCCAAAAATGTATTCGTACACGCAACAATACTGGCCCGACCTATCTAGTTCGAGTTCTGACAAACGAACAGCAAGCTATTGACCATTTATTACAATATGGAGCCTACATATTTAAACGCCGCCATAAAGTAGAACCATCTCGCACACCTCTACCTCTTCCGATTCGCTGTGAAAAGTGTCAGGTTTACAATCAACATCTGACATCTAACTGTCCGAACCTTCTAAATGTGGTTACTGCGGCCAAAACCATTTGACTAAAGTCTGTCCTAATGGAGCAACGCCACCAAATTGCAACACCTGCCATGATGCGCATCCTACTTACAGCTATAAATGTAAGGCCAAACCTCAACCTGAGCCCACTAAACCCGAACTGGTGGTGCCTATACGTACACCAGAGCCTCCGCATAATTCTCTCAGAGAACTAGTTACAGTCGAAGACATGATTCGCTTCTTTAGTCTAGCTCTCCAAAATATACATCTTTTCTTACGGACTCACATAATCCACCAAGTTGTCTATGCAACTAAAATACTCTACAACCTAGATGTCAAAGCAACCTATTCCGGACAGACAGTACATTTTCAAATCTATCCTCTCACAACCGAAGTTTAACTGTCATATATCATGGATACGGGCTTCATTATTACGTTTCTTTACCTCAATATACAGTCACTCTGTACCAGGAAAGACCTACTTACTGCTTTATTAAATGAGTACAAGGTTCATAGTTTTCTCCTGAACAAAACCTTCCTGACTCCCAAACAATCTGTTTATTTTCCTGGCTATAAATTCATACGCCACGATGGACCACCGGGCCAGCGAGTTAATGGCGGAACAGCTATCGGCACTCAACATGTTACCCAGCAAAACTATTAATCATAGATTCACTGAATCTTTACCGGAGCACAATATTGTCACCATTTATTTCAACTCTAGACCTATCACTGTAGCAACCATATATATCACACCACATGTTCGCATAAACACTTCGTTCTTCACTTACCTGGATAATAATTTCCGATCCTATATCATCATGGCTGACATTAACTATCATAGCAGAAGTGCTACCGAGAAACGCTCTTTTTCCGATTTCATTAATACTCACATGAACGGCGAAATTTGTCCACTGCCTAGAGCGACTCGTCCTTCCTCTAATACAACTCCTGATGTGGTGATTGCCTCATCTAGTATATTACCATACCTTGATATCAGTGTCCTCGATTCCATTGGTAGCGACCATGATCCTATAAAGGTAGACATAATTTTTCCTAATCGATCAAAACCACCTCAGGAATTTCTCCGTTCCCGGCCAAATTTTGACCGTGATAATTGGCTAGACTACCGGCAGGATATACATGACACACTAGTGGATATTCAACTTCCATCTGACATTCCTACGTTTGACACGACTTTGGATCGCCTTACGCAAAGCATTCAAAGCAGCGGTGCAAACCACATTCCTGTAACCACGGGTAATCTTTACCGCCCTAAACTACCACCTCAATATCTCTCACTCATATCTCTAGCTCGGAAAGCGTATAAGGAATACCTACAGAGCCGTAACGATATCACACTGCGACTTCATCGTCAGTACCTTTGTATGGTTCAAAATTACATCCGAGCATACAAAAAACGCAGCTGGATAAAGACAGTTAATGCTTTAGCAGAGGAAAGTCATCCAACTAAGTATTGAAAACATTTCAATCGGCTAATTGGGAAAACCAGCACCTCTCAGTACCCTTTACTAGACAAGAATACTGTCCTTACAACGGACTCTGCGAAAGCGGATGTATTTGCCCATGTTCTTCAGACCACCTTTACACCAGAAACTTCTTTTCAAGATGGGTCGATACTTTACAGACGCGTTGCCAGATATACCAACCCTCATAATGGATATCTTCAAATTAACGTGGACCATACTCTGGATGATCAGCATCCTTTAACGGCGCCAATAACGCCAGTGGATATTACAGAGGTGATACGTCACAAGAAAAACACTGCGCCAGGGTTTGATGGTATAACCTACTTCCATATTAAAGAAGGTCCTGCTATTTTGCTACATATTTTGGCAACGCTTTAAAATTTTGTCCTCATAACCGGCTACTATCCACCTACTTGGAAGGTATCTAAAGTGCTCATGTTTCTGAAATCCCACAAAGATAAAACGGACCCAGTTTCTTATAGGCCAATTCAGCTCACGTCCATACTCTGGAAAATCTTTGAGCGCATCGTAGTCCGCAGACTTCATAGGCATTTGCTAATGCATGATATGTTACCTAAACACCAAGCTGGTTTCCGTTCTGAGCATAGCCTTCTTGATAACCCCTTACGATTTAGCACTATTCTTACGAACCATTATAATGGAACTGCACCCTCATGCCGCCTACTTTTATTCGATCTTGAAAAGGCCTTTGATCACGAGTGGCATAATGGTCTTGTGTATAAGTTACACTTTTTCAATCTTCCTGCTGTATATATACGTATAGTGTACCACTTTCTTACGAATCATCTTGCATATATCTCCATCAACGACAGTTTATCTTTCCCTATTTTTCCTTATACCGGTGTCCCGCAAGGTTCAGCCTTATCGCCACTATTATATATTTTGTACGTCAGTGACCTACCTGTAATGCCTGAGCCTATTTATACCTTCATATTTGCAGACGATACCGCACTACTGGCTTGTGGCAAAACTATGCATCAAATCAACATATCTCTGCAAAAAGCCATAGATGTCTTTAGCAACTGGTGCAGTAGATGGAAGTTGAAATTAAATTGTACTAAAACCCAGGCTCTCGTCTTCATTCCACACAAGAGACGCAGTCGAGTACGCCGCAATCCATCATTACTTAACATTAATGTAGACGGTGTACCCATCCACTCTAGCACTACTGTTAAATATCTGGGGGTAACCTTCGACGCCAAGTTATCTTGGAAACCTCACCTTCTTTCCATCAAGGAGAAAGCGCAAAATCGTTCAAATCTCCTGAAGCGGCTCGTCGGTACTACCTGGGGTTTGCATACCGATACTGTTCTAGACACGTACAAGGCAGTTCTTCGCCCATGTCTCACTCACGGTCACACTGCCTGGGTTAGTGCGAGTGATGATTTCTACGAGCGTCTACGTATTATAGAACGCCATGCTTTGCGTCTACGTATTATAGAATGCCATGCTTTGCTTTTCGAATCAGATTACCTAGCCCGACACGTCTCTTATACGAACGACTCACATTCCCGCACATCACTCGACATCTGGAAGATCTTCGCTCTCGCTACATAGACAAGAAATGGAAAACACAGCACCATACGCTTATGGACACCATCCACATTGATAGTCGCCTTTTCGCCTCACCTACTTATTACTATCCTCCGCTGCGACATCTCCTCTCCATTTATAGCCGGACGCATCCAGAGCACCCTGACCATCATTTCTTCACTACTTATCATCCATCAGAATTCAATCCGCACATCTACCCATCGTCTGCACAGTGACTCCACCTAACATGGGCTTCCCCCGTGTCTATCATCAGTGTTGAGTAGCCCCAACACAGAAGATAAGAGTGAATACTAACTCTTCCCTGTGTACTGATGCGTCCAAGCACTTCATCTCGTCATTCGCTCATCTCATTAAATAAACATCTCTTCCTAAAATTCATAATCCTTACATCTGATCACTGTTATCTGCTATCTGTCCTTAATCCTACATGTTAATATTCCACATTCATATCTATGTTTCTAGTTTTACCATCTATGTTTTACAACAATAATAATTCACCTGTGTATGAATAAAGTGACTTACTTTATTATTGTTGTTAAATCTCATAGCCCATATGTGATAAATTATAACCAATGTCTATCTGAATCACTCCCGAAGAGACGACGTTATCGTCTGCGGTTAAACACACTAAAAAATATAGACGAATCGATCATGATAAAGTAGTTACAATTATGTTCACCATGTACTCTTATACCTCCTTTATCACTGTTTAAGGTAAACACATAGGATTTTGACAGGTTAAGGACTTTTTTTAAATAATCAATCGCTTATTGTGGCCATAATATTGGTCGATGTTAGCCCATTTTTTTTTCCTTGAACTGTAGAATCCGTACTAATACTAAAAGTCACTTCAAGGGTCAAATGTTAATGTTAATTTTTTTAGGAAGCTGGAACTCGCTAATGAAACCCGAATTCGACACACTTCACCTGATTTCAACAGTTGCGGTACCTGAATTCGACACCTTCAATTATATCCATGTAAAACATTAAGCAGGCATTATTAGTAGGCCTAATAGTAATCACTTCTCAGCTTCTGATATTGTTTTATTATTATGCAGAAATTATCTGACGGGCAACGGAACACAAAATTTCTGAACTGAGTAGTTACTTCGATGATCCTCAATTCGACATGCTGGAAGCTGATTTTGACATCCCATGTCGAACTGAGGTTACAAGTATCGGAGAATTATGCAACAAATAGCTTTATGAAAGACTTTGAACATAAGGTATTCAGTTAAAATTATATTTGAACTACTAAGCATGAATTCGACAACCTTGTTAAAATCCGGTTCACGTTAAAAATAAAGGCTCGGGTTTTCGACAATCCCCCGTTCATGTTACATCGCAATCTTTGTCCTCACAGAAGGAAACAAAATTCACTGATTGAATCTCCTTTACAACATTAAAGTACCACTATTTGCTTGAAGCAAACCTAACTTTAATAAACGTCTTACGAAAATAACTTGCCGTCTTATGATTTCCTTAAGATTATGTGCTTTTTCTCGAAGAATGCGTCACACACACCAGGCCCGTGCTGGGATACTAACGAGAGCGGTGGACAAGCATACCGAAAGGGCGCCGTGAATACGTGTTATATAAAGTGTAACTTAATTAATGTAGTAAACGTCGGGAGGTGATTCCTGTTCCCGAGATAAAACTAAAAGTATAGACCAACCTGGGTGTAGAAATGTCCCGGAGCTATAACCACCCAAAATTTTTCGGAAATATGCAAAAACAGCCATACTCGAGAACAAAATGTCGAATCGAAATCGGGTAAAAGGGAATGTCCATTATTTTTAGTCGAAGGTTCCATTAGTGTACAATCGGTGTAGTGCAGTGGCGGTGCAAGGGTGACTCCCAAAGAAAGTGGAGTATTCCTTCGAATATTTTATCAACCGTTGAATGAGGAAAAGGAACAACAAAGTAGGATAAATGTGAAATACTCAGAAGTACCTTGTACAGAATTTGTGTAATGCAGTATGTGTACACGAGACATCTGTGGAAAATAACAATTCACAGTCTGATATTATCGATCTTTGACCGCATTGCAAGGATGACATCGGCGAAGCATTTTTTTTCTGCGTGCGGTTAAACACATCTGAAATTGCGGAGAAGACTGTCGTAGCTATATTAACTCGAGCAACTAGCTCTTGGGCTGTCGGTTCTGAAAAGGCGTTTCATACCCCCTTCCCCCCAAAAAAAAAAAAAGAATTCAAGGGACGTGAGGTAGGGTGAACGAGGTGGTTATAACACAAATCCTTCTTTCCAATCCAATGATCTGGGAATGTTTCATTTAGATAGGTCTGCATACTCCTGTCAAAATGTGCAGGTGCACTGTCATGCTGGGATCACATCTGTTCAAAGACACATGTTCTAACAGAACATTTTGTAAAAATAAAAGATACGTAATTCCACACAGGCGGGTCGGTAATAAATAAAGTCCTACCACAAAATTATCCACCATACCTCACTGCACGCTCACATTAAATCTCTGCTGCTGATCGTTCACTAGAATTGCATATAGATTTTTACACCCTACACATGGCTACTGCTAGTTACAGAACGGTCTCTGATCTTCCTCAGTACACTGTCTTCAAATTCAACTGTCCACATGATATTATTTCTTCCAGTTTCACATAGGGGAAATTGGAGAGGCCCTATCTGTCGAAGGCGAATATGGAGGCGTGGAAAATATAGCGAAAATACTTTCCTTTGAGGGCGACCGTCACGATATAAACGCCTCTGTTCTGGGCTATTTCCCGTTGCCTCTCCATAAATGAGATGTATATCTGCCAGCTCGTGGACAGGGTGACCTGCCATTGCACAGGTACGTACAGATTAACACAATCAATTTTACTTAAACACCAACGTCTACAATTTTACACGAACGTGAATACCTGGACAGATCCCTCTACCGTAAAACCAATACTTAATATCCTGTTATACAGCACTTCCACACGTAACACCAGAGCATCGAACTATGTATATCACTCACAAATTACATAGATGTTCATTACATCACAGTCACGCTAAGTAACGTCATTCCATAACAAAACTGCAAGATAGCCTTTTGCGAATCACTCGCAATTAGCACACAAGTGGCGATAGTTCCGTAGTGTGCAACCAAAGCATCATGCCCTTAGTAAAAGTGCTATGAGCTACGTACGTGCTGCTACGAGTACGTAAAAGTGCCACATTCTCTTTCCTTCTTGTAGGTACTCATCCAGCTCAAGGTATATTAGAACGTTGGAAAAAAGATTTCTCACTTCTTTTTGTATGTAATTCCTACGAGCTTTCTTCTAGAAAATTTCTCCAGCAGTGACAAAATCAAAATGTAAGTGGGCTACACAAGGACGATATTTTGGTATATTCACAACAGCAATGTAGTTTTTTCGTAGCTCAGGGTTAAGGGGTGGTTTGTCAAATCCAACGGAAGGGTAAAGCCCCTCGAAATTATCCCTGGAAGAAGATGAACCTAACGGATAAATCAAGTATCCCAGCGCATTTCTTTGTATCGTTATGGAACGTGTCAACATCTCCTGTTTCGTCCATTTTTATTGCTTCTGTGCACAGAAGTAACATATTCCACGGAATTACATATTACGAGGAGGAAGCCCTTTAATGCAGCATACTTTTGCCCAATATGTATTTACGCAATATTTGGGAATCTCTGTGTTATGTGGAGAATTCCTTGTACACTCTTTCATCACATATGATATTTGCCTTTTTGGATACTACATGTTATATTTCTTTACACGCCGCTTGACTATGCAGTAGTTTTAAACCTAGTCTGGATCAGAGTTATTTTCCTATTTTCACACACTCGTAACATGGACAGGAAGCTGTTATTTATCATCCGTCACCATTAGCCTAGAAGATATAACTGTGATACGTTAAAGATTTCATTTAAATTCTTCTTTCGATAGTTTATTCTGTACTGAGACAAAATCGATCAATCACACTTTTGTATTTCTTTGTTTCAAATTTGTAAGCGCTCTTCTCACTTGAACTTGATTTTATATCTAAGCAGCACTTTACGCTTTTAACGTAAGCTAACCTTACCCGCATTTAATGTAAAAGAGTCAAAATACTTAGTGAAAATTCGATGGTGTTGCTACAAAATCAATTGACCTGTTTTCTAAATGATTTAATATAATCAATTAAATTCCAAATGCGTGCAGAAAGTTAGGAAAGAAATGCTAAAATTGTAGCTATTCATGAGCAGGTCTGAACTAAATCAGTGCGCAATTTCGCGTTTATTTGTTTTCATAGTTTTAGTAACTTGTTTTGGACTTCCACCTATCAACAAGTATATAAAACATGATTCAATACCTCTTTGATCGTGTAAAAATGGTTTCAAGTTCATTCAAGACTCTGTTCAAGCGTCTTGAACAATATTCCTTTGAACGTGTAAATTTGAGGTATTGCATGGTCTTGTTCAAGCTTTCACTATTATACAAGCGTAGCTTTATATAGACTTATATTTGATTTAAACTACTCTCTGAGCAAGACAATATGTTTATTGTAAAGACTATTAACGTGTAATAGTTTCGCCAACTCTCCATTTTGGCTTCATCAGACACTATCGCTATCATCCTATAGTGTCTGATAAGGGCGCCCATCAAGGGGGCAAAGTGGGGCGCTCTCCCCCCTAAGAGGAAATTGTACTTGGTAATATCGAAAACCCAATAGATTTTTACATTAGTTACAGCAAAATTTGAAACTATATTTGAAACGTCGCTTATACTTGCCCCCCTTGGAAACCACAATATGGGCGCCCTTGGTGTCTGATGAAGCCAAAGTGAAAAGTTGGCGAAACTGATACACGTTATTTTTTTTTTTTTTTTTTTTTTACAATAAACGTATTGTTTTGCTCAGCGGATAATTTAAATCAAATTTCCCATACACCTATTTGTCCTGTGCAAAGATCGGGCGTTCAGCTAGTTTAGCATATATGTAATAAAAGATCTAATTTCTTCCTAAATACTACTTCACTTAAAATATTCAGTGGAAAATTCGTTGTATTACTTGTATTCATTTGCTATCTTTCATCTGTTTTTGTCTTTTCTCCTTTTCTTTATTTTTCTTAAACACAGACACGTGTGCACATCCTAAGGCTCTACAGTGAAAAGTTGCCATTTTTTTGCAGTTACGCATCACGTAATAAAGAAACTTCTTATTGCAAATGTAATCAAACGGTTATATAATTCACGAAGTAGACTCGTTGTCGTGAAAACAACAAACAGTATTCAAAATTTGCACTGATTTGTGCAACTTTTTAAAAATTATTACTATTACTACCCATCTAGAAAAGAAATAAAACTACCAAGAAAATAATTACGCCTCTTTCCATGTACATGTACAAGGCTTACTAATTCAGATATGCATGTCATTGCAATTTATAAAAGAAAATTATAGGTTATAAAGGAAAAAAACGATAACGGGTTTAGTGTTTGACTATAATTATTTATATTCATTGGATATTTTTGGTAGCTACATTAATTGTTTCAAGGACAAACAACTGCCACTATATTTTATTGTTGGTAGATTAACATCTTAAATTCGAGCGTTTTCATTTCTCTACAAGCACACCAGACCAACTTCTGTGATCATTTTGTTTGTTTGTTTGTAAGCTTGAGTGTACATGTAATTTGCATTAAACTTAAAGAAAGTTAAATTTAATCAATAAGTGCATAAAAGTAGTCTGTTCTATACTATGCGATAAGAATTAGCGCGCACGTAAACGACTTTGGTGAATGATGTAGGGAAATGATTAGTTAGTACGGCGGAAATCGCTATTTAAATTTGTACTATACAGAAAGAAGAAGAAAATTCTGATGGTGTATATGAATAATTGAAGTTTTGTTAGTTTGTTTATATTGGTAATGCAAAAGTATATTCTATTAATTGAGGAGGTGTACACGGTGCATGTGATAGTGTCAACATCTCTCAAAGTGAGATGCAGAAGAGGAAGTGGATAAAGTGAACATTTCTCATCGTACACTTCTTATACACTTTTACAAATACTCATGAAAACATCCACATTCATCTACAAGTACTTTACAAGTCTTAATTTCATTTATTTTTTCACTTTTTCCAACTTTTACACCCAATCTGGGGAACTGGCATTGATTACCCTGATGAACCACTCCCTATACTCCTAATGGAAATTCAAATCGTTCCCACAGTGCAACAAAAGTGACTCTGCGACACTACCGGCTAGAATTGTAAATAAATGCATCGTCTCTACTGGCAGTAGCTAAGTGTATCATTGGCTAATTCTAACAGACTCACGCGCTCTGAATGATTTGATTCGTTCTTGCTTTTAGTAGTTCGTAGCACCCAACTTCCTTGAGTGGCGGCGCCACAGTCTCCATAGTTTCAGTAGAAAGAGCAGCTGAAACCTCTTATAATATATTATTACTTTATACTATATTATTATTTTGTGGTAACTGGCCCTCTTCTTCCCGTTGGAACTCCTTCACGACTTTGACTATTACTACATCCTATTATGACTATACATTTCTTTAACTGACTTTAACAATCTGTTTTTCCTGATCTTGAACTTGCATAATTACAATTTTTACTCTACTACATTTTCTTTACTATATTATAGGCTATTCGACTCGAAAGTCGGCCAAAATATTGAAATGGCGTCGTCCGCCATTTGTAAACTTCTTTACAATTTTTAATAAGTAATTCAATTTATGAGTAAGTAATTCAAGTTACACAAATTTTTATAGCATACTTGGCCAATAAGGTTGATGCACCTGTTAATTAGAAACACCGTTAATAGTGAAGAAGATAAGACAAATCTTCTATTAATTAGTTACGAGGGAAGGAAATTATCTTACAAATCACATATGGATTATTAGTGATACAATGTAGACTAATGAACATGGTTTTGGGCAAACCACTCCAAACAATAAAGGTTCAACTTACTGTTAGAGTGGAGAAATGGTTATCCTTCGTTTTTCATTATCATTTGCCCATGAAACAAACGCCCGAGAGATATGCAATTATGTGGTGTTGGAATGTATAATGTGTAGGATATGATGCTTTAGTTTTTTTTTCTTTTTTAATTTCAACATTTCTAGTATACCCGTAAAAATGTAATAAAGAAATAATGGGGATGTTTTTTTAAATATTCAGTTAGAACTGGACAATCTACACAAAATTCGCAATCGATCAGTGAAAACGTCATCTATCTGGAGCCTGTAGTTTCCGATATCTTATTGTCGAAAGGATTAGCCACAAACGTATAAACACCCACAAACGTATAGTTTAAAAGAACTCCAAGGATGATAACACAATTCATTTGCATTGATTTTGGAAAAGGCTTATTAAAATACAAAGGCTTTGAACAATATTAAAAAAAAACTTCATATGTAAAAGGTCTACTTAATTAATTTATTTAAAGTACACATAATTTAAAATATTTGTTTCTGTTAAACGTGAAATCACAAATAACCGTAAATCAACGATTTGAAATCAAAGGTTATAAGTTGGAGCTCGGACGCTTTTGTTGCTATTGTACCATTTTAATAGATAGATATTCTTGGATGTGACTGGTTACACATATTCAGCTCGAAAAATCCCAATGAGAAATTTGATTCATCTAACCTGAGCAATCACATGTAAAAAAGTAACACAACCGTTACATTGGAAGAAAGATCGTTAATTTCAGAGGTAGACTCCTTATCGATGCAAGAAGTACAAAAAGAAGAGGCAAAAAGAATAGAATCAAAGGAACAAACCGGAGTTATGAGTAAAATGAGCCACATGGAGAATTCAAAGCTTTCTAGCAGACGCAAAAACTATAAGATGATGATAAAGATCTCAAAAGGAAGATTGGCCGAAAGACAGTAAGAGTGAAAACAAAGTGCAGATGAAAAAGGAGGAGGAAATGTTGTAGGGAAATTATTAGTTGGAACGGCGGAAAGTGCTATTTAAATTTCTACTATACGGAAAGAAGAAGAAAATTCGGATTGTGTATATGAATAATAGAAGTTTTGTTAATTTGTTTATAATGGTAATGTAAAAGTATCTTCTGAGATGAGATGGCGCTGTGAAGAACAAGTGTTTGGAAGCTTTGCTCTCGCTATTTTCTTTAAAAAAAAATTTACTGTTTACAATTTTTACTTTCAACAATTTAAATGTTTGATACAATTTTCATACACTGAGTTACATTTTCCACGAGTACATGCGCCGCTTTTCCCTTTTACTTACAGTGACAGTGTGAAAAACATTTTTGCCTAAAACAGGCAATTTCGGCCATCTTGGCACGTGCTATTTTCGTACATATATTTATTTAAGACAACTTCTAGAGCCATAGGCAACCAGGCTGTTAGAGCTGCGGCTTATAAATATAATAATACCTCGCAAGAGGTTCAAGACAAGACAAGACAAGTATCTTCTATTAATTAGTTACGAGGGAAGGAAATTATCTTACAAATCACATATGGATTATAAGTGATAAAATGAAGACTGATGAACATAGTTTGGAACGTAGGTTATTATTTTTCTAATGTCACTGAATTGATTCAGTTAGATAAAAATTGTGTAATGCCAGGAACAGTGTCTTGATTGCCTGGATCAGTGTATGTGTAATGGAACTCAACCTCGTCGATTAAACCTGTAATTCCTCATAGTGTCCTTACAATTAAATATTGATAATTTTCTGGTACTACGTTTCCGAACGGAAATATCAATTACTTGTAATGTTTTATCACATGAGGTTCCAGTTTGCACTATAGTGGATCATATCCTACTTTAAACTTCAGGTCAGTGATGCCAACAAGAGGGGGGAAAATCTCATATTATGGGATTTTTTTTGACAATGATTTCTCGAAATGGGATAAAGGGAATTTTAAAAAATTTGGCAGCATTTATGGGATTTTTCATATGCCTATTTCATAAAGGCCAACAAAATTGCCTATGGGCGAGTAGACAATTGAGTCTTCAATAAATGTGAAATTAATGCTAATTGTCAAATTTTGTTACTATAAAATATATGTTAGTGTTAAAGTGATTGATGCAGTGACTTGTGAATCTAAAAAAAAAGCGCCAAGAAGCGTTAATTATACTCTGGTATTTAAAAAAATGAAAGAAAAAACAATGAGAAACAACTTCCAAAACGTTCCATACGAAATGACTAAAAAATAAAGTTTGTCTAGTTTTATTACGTTCAGTGGAAGATCATGGCACAAAAGCGTGATGAAAATACTAAACTCACATCAAAATATAATTATTTTTATCAGTATTTTCAATTGTCTCTCTCTCAATTAAAGAATCAATACTGTTCATAAGTTGTTTTATATGCTGATGACAAACATTATGAAGTGAAGGTATGGGAACCTAGAGTGAATTACGTACCTGGAGAATGCAACGTCAAATACGCTCCTTTGGTAGATCCTAATAAGATATTACTACCGCCACTTCATATCAAGTTAGGACTTATGAAAAACTTTGTCAAAGCCATGGACACATCTGGTGAAGGTTTCAAGTATTTACGAGATAAGTTCCCTAACCTGAGTGATGCTAAGATTCCAGCGGGAGTGTTTATTGGTCCCCAAATTAGGAAATTAATGCTTGATGATAGCTTTGACAGCAAGTTAAACAGTGCTGAGCTAGCTGCCTGGACAGCATTTAAGTGTGTTGTGCGCAACTTTCTGGGCAATAACAAAGCTGAGAGTTACACAGAAATCGTACAGGACATGATACAGAAATACAAAGAGTTGGGTTGTAGGATGTCTTTAAAAATCCATTTTTTGCACTCCCACCTCAGCTTCTTTCCTGCTAACCTAGGTGCTCTCAGCGACGAACAGGGAGAAAGATTCCACCAAGATATAATGGCAATGGAGAAAAGGTACCAGGGACGATGGGATCCTTCAATGATGGGGGACTATTGTTGGGGTCTTGTTAGAGAATGCAACATTTCTTACAAAAGAAGAAAGTAGTGTACGTTTTTGTAACCCAATGGAAGTTTCATATATTGTGATAGTTTTGATTGTCTTTTCATGACCTTTTGGTACATTTGTATTATTGTTTATTGTAAATTGTCACACTTGTAAATTATATTGTATTATATTTTATATATGTGTTTGTGGTAATAAAGCAAAACGTTTTACCTCAACTTAAGAGATCTGAAAGCATTACTATAAGGTGCAATAAACAGTACACACAGTATACATAAAACATATTTATTTCTCTAGAAAGAATAAAGCGATTATTACGAAACTTGGAGGGTTTGTTAAATATGAATCAAAGTATACTCAGGTATAATTTCTATATTAGTATATGCAAGGGGACAAGATCTTGGGGTGTAAAATAAACGAAGAGGGAAATTTTTGAGGGATTTTCCCGAAAATCCCTCTGTTACGGGAAAATCGTACGTGATGGAGAAAAACCGAGTGCATATTCGAATTCAGCGCAAAAAGTTCCTTTAAGAACAGGTATTTCCTTTTATGTAACAAAACCTTTGTTAACTAGTGTTATTCACTGAGGATCTAGGAACTTAAAAATGGGGTAACAAAGCGACTTTCAATTACTTATCGACTAAACGAACCTGTATTCACCTTTGTTGTTCTTCTTACGTGTTGTTTTTCTTCACGACTGCTGATGTTCAAATGTCTGAGGTGTACGGAGTAGTACCATGTCAAGCGTGATTGCTTATCGGTGTTTGCAGGCAGAAGGGAAGGTTTGGGGGCCATTCCGTACAGGTTTTCGTGAAGACCTGTACGTACCCGTTACTTTATGTGCGCCTCTGTAGTGCCCTTGTACTTTATATTTCACTATGTGTGTGTGTGGGGGGACTTGAACACATATTGCATGTCTCATGCTCAGGGATAGTTCTTACTGTTGCATTACGTACAAACGTGATGGTATTTCATGTAGAAGTTGTAATAGCACACATAAGAAACGCAGATCACGGTGTACTCATACTGCATATTTTATTGTGAGTACAACATGATCTGGGTTTTTTCTGTGTTCTATTACCACTTGTACATGACATACCACCATTTCTGTACGTGGTGCAAGAGTAAGAACTATCCTCGAGTGCGGAACACGATGAGGAACTGTTGTATACTATTACCCATTTTTTTTTTAAATCTAAGTTTGCAACCAGTTTCAACTATTTTTCTCTGACCTATTTTAATGTTTCAATGACACAAATTGGGTCGTGACTCTCCCTTGTGGACAACGTTGATAACAGAGTTGAAGGGATGAAAATGTGGTAGGGATAGAAGAATCCTGGGGAATCAATATATATATAATATTTTCCAATACAAACTCATATGTTTGGATCGAACCAGAGACCCTTCTGCGTCAGTGGTAACTACTCTACTAATGAACAGAGATGGACTTCAGAGGATTTGGTCAAATCAAAGTTGATGGAGTTTGATTTAAATGAGCTTTGAAATTTCTAACAATTGATGGATTTTTCGTATACTGTTGAAGAGGGGAATATTGTGAAATGAGCTTTTTGTTTCTTTTAGAACTAGTGCACCAACGTTTGAATAATGAATAAAACATCAATACACTTAAATGCCTTAAGCAAATATTTGTCATGCACTAAGGATCAAATCATCCTATTGCGAAACAACAGACACTTCCGATGTTTCCAATAACCCAGAACAGTTATCCCAACTGGATAGTCTGTGACGTCAGAGTTTTCTGCTTTTCTTCTGAGGCAATTACAGGAAGACAGCAAGGAGGAAGAAATTTGCTGTTATAAAGACAAGGGTGACAGGCAAAAACATTAATATTGATACATTATCCGTGTATACATGGCTAGACTTACATACTGTCGCTGTTGCCAGATACGAAATACACATCAAAGGAAGTAGCCAGATCAATATTGCCAGACTTCAGATTTAAAGCCGTTTTATATTTATGAATAAAGAATGATTCTCTAATCTCTCGTTTTTGTTTTTCCTGAACCTGTCCTAAAGAATTTATTCATGAATATAAACCGCTTTAAACCTGGATTATGGCAACATTGCATACTGCCAACACTGCTTTATTCCATCGTCCCTTCTCCTCCTCTTTTTGCTCTACCTATTTCTCTCTGTTGTTTGTTCTGATCGTAAAACCCTTCTTGTCCTAGGGTTGTCCACGAGACAAGACAGGATTTTCGGGATGAGATGTATTACAAGGATATACATACAAAAAAATGCACACTTTCCAAGATAGGGCAACCTCAACTCTTGATTTTCAGGCAATCCTAGCTCCTCCGTTATACATTGGCCAGTTAAAAATAACTGTTGCCTAGAATATGAGTTTAACGAAACTTCTCAAATCTTGATTTGAGGTACCCGCTCAGAGAAGAACCATTGAGTGTTATGTATGTATATGTGAGAGGGCTTTTGTTGTTGTTTTTGAGTTTAGCGTTTCTATGAGCACTGAAGCTATATAAGACGTGGAGCTACTGATTAACGTGGAATCCGAACCACATGAGCTCCCGCCGGGAATCAAACCCAAGTCTCCCACGCCAAAGGAGCGTGCGCTAACCGCTTAGCCACGAAGGAGCTCGAAGGGGTTTTTCCATTTGTAGACTGGTTTTTACTAAATTGCTTAACAAATTTAAATTTGAATCGTATTTTGTAAGTTTTGTGTTGCATTTTTGATTGAGAGGAAAGTTTATTATTATTATTATTATTATTATTATTATTATTATTATTATTATTATTATTATTATTATTATTATTATTATTATATTTTATTGTCTTACATATTGTCAAAGCTGGTAGTTGATTTTGAATGGGTGCATACCGAGTTTTCTATAAACTGCTGAGTCCGAAATTGAGAATTGGAATTATGTTGCCTACAAAGTGAACTTTCATTTGTACGATAAAGATACAATAAGTTAATATCAAACAAGTATTTATTTCCTAATATTTCAGCCAAATGTTACTCGAATCCAGTTCATTTTCCTATTTTTTTTAAAGTTCTATACGAAACAATACTTTAAAAATGAATTCGGTGGAAAGCAAGAGGGCTTACGAAAAGAATATTTCTGTACCAATGCTATTATAATAAATATATGCGTTGCTTATGAACACCTTACCAGAGCTTGAAACAACTGTGAAAAGGTAGAAGGAGAAAAAAAGGAGGGTACTACTAAAAAGTCACGTGTTTTTGCTAGGGATCTTGTTTCCGGAATTTAAGATATGATCTTGAGTCTCGAAATTTGATTAAGATGCTTTATTTCCCGGGGCAATATAATAGCAAGATAGCTTTATCGTCATTCCTATGGTCAGTCTCCAGTAAGATAATATGTAGTCTATAATGGATTTGTTTGTATTCCTGAGAACCTAAAATACACACAAACAGGAAAGGTCAGGTTTTCGAGCGAGAGAATTTTTATCACTGAACGTTTATTGGTGTAACATCGGAAGAAGACCGTTCTGGTTTCAAGGAAAGACACACACACACACACACACACACACATATATATATATATATATATATATATATATATATATATATATATATATATATATATATATATATATATAAAATATAGTATATAGTATATAATATAGCAGAGCTCCTTCGTGGCTAAGCGGTTAGCGTACGCACCTTTGGCGTGCGAGACCCGGGTTCGATTTCCGGCGGGAGCTCATGTGGTTCGGATTCCACGTTAATCAGTAGGTCCACGTCTCATATAGCCTCGCTGCTGAACGGGACGTAAAAATTCAAAATCACCTCTCCTCATATACATATATATATAGCAGAAGCAGCTCATTTCGGTAATAAATTATGATCAGAAGTGTATCACATTTTGTGATGCAATATTGTATTTGCATCTCATTTCTATGATTCTGTAACTGCAATACGATACTCCTTTGATATACTCAAAACTTACGGGTAGTGATACACCTGCTTACCACAGTAATTGTCACACTCATTTCTTACAAACAAGTTGCATTTTAATGTACAGTACATAATAGGATACACAAATGTGACTACTTTCACATGTCTTTTAAGAGGAAAATAACGAGTTCTTTAACCCAAAGGAGATTGACCAGGAGTTTATACTATAAGGTTAAGGACAGAGGAAAATAAAAAAAGTACCAAATCATTCAGGTAAATATAAAATTGTTGAAGACCAAACAATTTTATTAGATTCCGAAAATAAAATATTTTAGGGTATTGATCGTTTGGGTCTGCACAAAATAACCTTTACGAATCATTGCAAGCAATCAAGCGTGGTAATGTACATACAAACTTACCTTTCCGTTCATAATTCAGTATAACTGAAGCCATAATACGCGGAAACATTTGTGGAACCTGTGTTATTATTTGAAGGCTATAACTTACATATTGCTCATTTCTGCACTCGTTGACCTTCCTTTTAGCTGGTATCTATTGATATGAAAATTATAGCCAGAAAGTTGCTAAAATAAAGGATCAGGTTTTTATTTTAGATATGTCTTTTCCTTCCTGAATGGTGCATCTCAGTGGAATGATAAAAGAAAAAAAAATCAGGAAGTGAAAGCAGCTTTGCAGCTTTACTAGAGAATGAGGTGTTTGCCCTTGGTCTAAGCAAAGGTCTTCACTTTTACAATTAGAAATAAAAACACGCAATATATATATATCGTTAATTTGTAGATCTACTCATGTCAGAGTTACATATAAAAAGAATAAAAATCGTGGATATGGATTTGTAATTAAAGTAGATCTGAATAACCTCACTTGAATAGTACTGATACGATTTTCCATATTATTATTAATCACTCCCATATCTCGCTTTAAACTGGTTTTAACTTTGTAATATGACGACGGTCTCTAGCAAGTGCAGATTATTAGAAGAAATTTTCTTCTTTAGGAAACTACGTTATGTCCAGGAATAGCTATTCTTTTTATTTTATTTATTTATTTATTTTAGGTTTGTTAAACGGTGTTTGCGTTTATCTGTTCCAGTTGTCAGAGTGTTTTAATTATTTATTATTATTATTATTTGCTAATAACAAATGGTTAAGATGGATCTCGCAGAAATAGGAATACAAAGTAGAAACTGGATCCAGTTGGCTAAGGACAGAAATCGATGGAGAAGAGCTTTTGTGAACGCGGCATTGAACCTCCTGGTTCCATAGGCGGGAGTTAGTTAGTTTTAATAACAAATGGTAAAGGAGGATATTTTTGTATGTGCTGCATATATAAGTGTATTTATTCTATTAATGTAGGTATGTTGGTGTATATTAACCAAATAGGAATGTATCCTATTTCTATACACTAAAACAGACACGCACTCAAAAATTTTTGTTGGGAGGGTTCCAATACTACAAGTATTTATAGTATTAAACGAGAGAATTATTCTGCACCCGAAAAGATGATAAGTAATTGTAAATGACTTCCACTTATATTTTCAGAAAAAATGATAGTACTAGATTGTTTTTATAAGAGGAAGAGTACAGATGAAGTTTAAGATCACATATCCATGTTACATCAATCATTTTTCTGTTAAACAATTAAACTTTATTGAGAAAGTGTACAAATCTATGTTGAGTTAGGAAGTTTCGGGGACGGGATCCGAACCCACTCGACCTCTCCTCCCGTGAGTGTAACCCTGCAGTGGATGTATAACAATTTCGGCAAATGTATGTTTTATTCGAAATAATTTGCACGACATACAGTGCTAAAGTAGGTTTTTGTTTTTAGCATACTAAGTATTCTAATAAATTAAACTAAATTAATATTATACTACTTAGAGCAGCGTTTCCCAACCTTTTTTAACTTGCGGCACACTACAGGTGTAACTTGAATTCTCGCGGCACACTCATATAGATATTATTTGCAAATATAAAATACCGTGGTAATTCTTTTCTGTGATTACTTATCTCCTTCTTACAGAGAAGAAAGTTCGTTCACTTGTTTTCCCCCATGGTGAAGCATTATGCTTATTTTTCATTGTAATTTAAAAATTGAATATTGAAATGAGATAGAGGAATCAGTTTTTTAAAAGTATACCTTCTTTTTCGAAAATTGTATCCAACCTTTCACTAAGAAGGAAGATCATTAAATAACGAACGAATAAACAAATCTCATTTACTTTAAAAACACAAATGCAGTTAATTTGTATGCATGTTTGCTTTGTCGAAAGGATAGAGTGATATTTTAAAATTTCAAGTTACGAAATAGTCTGCAACAATAAAAAAGCAGTAATGATAACAAATACTTTTTTCAACATTAAAAATATACAGAAAAGCAACACAGTACGAAATTTAAAATTGTAGATTCATAGTAGAGGTTCATAATAGTATGAAATACACATACACATTTTCTCCTTTGTCTTGAAATTTGATTGCTATAGAAATAATAATTTTGTTTCGATTTCCTCGCGGCACACCAGCTGCCCATTCGCGGCCCACCGGTTGGGAAACGCTGACTTAGAGTGTAGGAAACAATAGGAGAAACAAACAAACAAACAAACAAACTATACTGAAAGCTACTTCAAGGGGAAAAGATAATTTGATGGACACATTGAGGAATCACGGTTAGAAAAAAGGTACTCAGAGGAAAGTTGTGAGTGAAATATACAGGCCAACTAATACAAGATATACGGAAGATAAAATACAAGAAAATGGAAAATCTGGCCGAGAAGACGGAAAATGGTATTTTAAAAAAACAATCATGAGTCTGCTTACCCAAGAAGAAATTAAAACGAAATTTCTAGTTTAACGTCCCACGATTATGTTCTAAAGACTAAAGGAGGACAGATGAAAGTGAACGATTATGATAGAGTAGGTGGAATGAGAAAGTGGGAGGAAACGAGAAAACGGAGAGAAAACGGAAACAAATATAATCTCCGAACCATCACCTATCGTAAAATATTAATAACAGTAATACCGGGTTTTCATAAAGTCTGGACGAATTTAATTTGCTTATAATTTTCATAAAAATGCTCATAATGAAATCAAATAAAGTGCAAACGGTAGCGGAAGGATTAAATTTTTAGTTGGCAACACTGTTAGATAAGCGGCAACTTTGAACACGTTGAGAGAGGGAGAGGGAGGACAAGGGTCAGTTTCTTACCAAGCTAAAATCACCAATTCTGATGTTTCGAAAGTTCACCAAAGAGTTCAAAAAGCCGGCACCGACTGAGAGTGCAATCCGAAAGTGGCATGCTAAGTTCTTGGAGACAGGAGGCGTCCTGCATGATGAAGATTTGGACATCCGGTTCAACTTCTGTGACGCCATGCTCAAGCAGTTAGAACATGGCGACGTTCTCCTTTCAGCCATGTGTGGACGTAAGTGGCGCCCAGTTGAAGGTGTGGCGGTGAATGAACTGAGCTGGTGCAGATTACAGGTAAAAATTTAATCCTTCCGCTACCGTTTGCACTTTATTTGATTTCATTATGAGCATTTTTATGAAAATTATAAGCAAATTAAATCCGTCCAGACTTTATGAAAACCCTGTATGTGATGTATCATTTCATTAGCTGTCGTTATTTATAAGTAAAATAGTAAGCGGGAATTAGAGAGGATCCTCGTACATGCGATTTCCCTGAAATTGCAGGCAAAACTTATATATGAATTTCATATACACGATTTCCCTGGAAACTGTAGGCAAAAATTATAAAGACATATACACGCGGCTCATACACGGAGTAATGCGTTATCAAAATAAATAAAGGACCGTCACTTTGAAGATAAATTTTTAATATGTAGTCTGGATCTAGATCTTGTAGAGCGCTTACCTCTGGTGCGTGGAGACCCTAGTTCGATCCCCGGACAAGTAAGGTTGTGGTGACAACATCGTGTCCGTGGGTTTTCTCGGGGTACTCACGTTTCCTCCCACATTATCATTCGACTAATTTTTCCATCATTATTCACTTACCGAAATCATCCGCCTCCCTTAGCCGAGCATATTCGTGGTACGTTAAACTCAAAGATTTCGTTTCATTTTTTTATCTTGTACTTAATGTTTTCTATAAGAAAATGTGTCTTAGCAATTTACTTGGAGTTTTACATCCTCTTTTAGCACAAGACCCTATATAACGTGGATTTAAAGCTTAAAGCAGAATCTTAATCACATTCGATCCCCACCGGAAATCCTGCAAAAAAAAAAAAAAGCATGGACTCTAATCATAGCCACAAAGGAACTCTGCAAGGTTAACAACTTCCGAATGAACTACACAGTAAATAGAGTGTATCAAATTATATTTCACTGCTATACGTACAGTAATTGGTGCATTCTGTTATACAAGATAAACCTCTTGATCTTTTAGTCCAATGGAACAAATATATTACTCGTTACTTCGGAAGTAGTGAATTCAGAACTCTTGCCTGAACCGTCTTAATTTTAATAATAGAATGGAATCGAGTCAGCGCGCGTTTTGTAAAGGTCGGCTATCATAACTTTGTGTAGTCGTGAGCTTAATTGAGATCGACGAGCTCGCGTTTAAGTGATCATGAGTTTCACTGAGATCGACGAACCCGAGTCCAAGTGATCATGAGATTTTTTTGAGTTAGTGAGCCGGAGTTATCATCATGAGCTTTATTTACATGAGTCCTTATGTAGAGCAGTGAAGCAAAGTTTAATTTTTCATGAACTTTATTAAGATTAGAGAATCCGAGTTTAAGTAACAATTGAGGTCTCTGAGTCCAAGTTTAAGTGATCATGATCTTTATTTAAATCAGTGAGCAAGAGTTTAAGTTCATGAGTTGTATTTAGATTACCGAGCCAGAGCTTGTGATCATGAGTTTTATTAAAGTTAGCGAGCTCAAGTTTAATTGATCATGAACTTTATTAAGATTAGAGAATCCGAGTTTAAGTAACAATTGAGGTCTCTGAGTCCAAGTTTAAGAGATCATGAACTTTATTTAGATAAACGAGCAGGAGTTTAAGTGATCATGAGCTTCACTGAGGTGGACGAGCGCGAGTTAAGCTTAGATCAATCAAACTTACAATCATACATAAAGCAATGACCCAATGCCATTTTTAAGTACGGGTATATTAACGCATTGTTTCAATGTCTATTAAACATTTCAGTGCATACAACTAACACGTCGTAGGAGTCACACAATCTGTAGGCTCTAAGCTCAATATAAAACGTTGCTTTTTCAAAATCACAGCAAAAACAGTTAGTTATTGAAGAAAGAGAAGAAAAACTGGAAGGAAAGAAAAGTAACTAATAACATGGTACCTTCAATCCGTTTGAAGGTCACGGTCATAGTCGCAGAAGAACCAGTTTTCCTGACCACAGATACGTTGACCTTACTAGAGCAACAAACAGACTCTGTGAGAGAATATATACGTTGAGATACAAAGATGCTACTAATTCTCCCATACGCTTCAACAGTAGTGTCTACATTTCCTGTTCGCCGTCATTTTGATGGCTTTATTATTATTATTATTATTTCTGTGTGTTTCAGATTGCCTCTGATATTATTCTGGTAGGGCTTAATCAAGGTCGTTTCTTCTCTATTGTGTGTCCTGATCATTGAGAAGCTTACATTGCTATCCTGCTTGCTGATAACGCAAAATAGTTCTGTCATTTGCAGCTTAAGAATATTTGTGTGTGTGTGTGTTCAGTATTTAATTTGCTCAATTCTGTCTTGAGAATCCTTGGTTCAAGTCCTGGGGCAGATATTAAGATCGGGACAATCATCACAGTTTCTTGCTTCCACGTGTCTGTAATTTAAATTGTTAAGTCAGTATAATCTCCTTTCTTTTTCGCGTATTTCTTTTGTGGTTCATATTCGATGGTACTGCAGTGTCCATTAAGAAGGTTAATATTTCGTTCTCCGCTAAGACAGTGCTGTAGGTTTGTATATGATGATTGAGCTGCCCCAGTGTTATTTGAATGCTTTGTTTTCCATGATGGCGTGGTGCTTAAATTTGTAATATGGTAGACTTCTCTGGTATTAATTCACATTGGGTTCCCATGGTTTAGTGTACAATTTTTGATATGTTATCGTGTCCTTCTATGTGTTCTGGTAATTAGTTGTTATAGTAATACAGGATATGTTCTATTGTTTCATTTTTGTCTGCACATCTTCTATACTTGTCTGCTTTGGTTATTGAGTCTTTTAGGACGTGTTCCCTATAGTATAGTGTTATTGCTATTACTAATACAATGATAATATTACTACTCCATCTATAACACAAGGTGAGACAACGAATCGGTAAGATTTTGAAGTCCTGAATATATTGACACATTATTATTCGATTTATTAATGAGAAATGTAGACTATGTTAATAGCCATTTTGTATTATGTTCACTGAACAATTATATATAATATAACGTTTTTGGGTTTAGAAGTAAATGCAGAGAAAACTAAATACATGGAAGTGCGACGGGACCGTAATACGGCAAATTGTGGAGGCGTTAAAATATTAAATAATGCTTTTGATAAAGTGGATACTTTCAAATATTTAGGATCAATATTAACAGACGAAAATCATATTCACGAAGAAATTAAATGTCGACTAAAAGCAGGGAACTCGTGTTACTACTCGGTTCAAAATCTCTTGTCGTCGCGAATTCTGTCGAGGAATTTGAAGCTTAAAATATATAAAACGATAATCATGCCTGTTGTTCTGTATGGCTGCGAAACATGGTCGCTTACTCTGAGGGAAGAACATAGACTGAAAGTATTTGAGAACAGGATCCTGAGAAGAATATTCGGACCCAAGAGGAACGAGAATGGGGAATGGCGGAAGCTTCATAACGAGGAACTACATAGTTTATACGGTTTACCCAACATTGTTAGGGTCGTCAAGTCTAGGAGGCTTAGGTGGGCAGGTCATGTAGCTAGAATGGAAGAAAGTAGAAACGCTTTCAAAGTCTTAACTGGTAGACCCATAGGAAAACGGCCATTAGGAAGACCTAGGCGCAGATGGGAGGATAATATTAAGATGGATCTCTCAGAGATAGGAATACAAAGTAGAAACTGGATGCAATTAGCTAAGGATAGAAGTCAGTGGAGAGCTTTTGTGAACGCGGCACTGAACCTCCGGGTTCCATAGGCCATAGAGTTAGTTTTAGTTAGTTTATAACGTCTTTGGGCCTCATTGAACAACTTCCCTTTTTAGTCTTTGAGGTTGGATCCTTTTGAGCGAAGAAGTTCTACAAGTAAGAACCGGACATTTTTCTTTATATTTCAAAGCATATGCAAAGAGATTGCAGCAACTTGTACTATTTCAGTGCCGGGATTGTCTTTTGTGGGCTTAGTCTTTAAAAAAGAAAATGGTCTTGAAGTATCTCCAAAGGAAAAAGTCATTAGTGGTTAAGTGGGGACAGCTTCCAGGATATATATCTTCATACTTGGAAATAGCACGGTTAGGAAACAAAGCATTCAGAACATTTGTGGATATTCTTGCCGTGTGTTTCACATAGTTGCTGTTAAAATTTGAATATTCGTATAATAGAAATTTCTCAAAGGAACACTAGCTCACCCAGTCGTCTTAGATCTCAATCACTGTTTTAGTGTGACTCATACTATACCGTAAACACTATAAAGTGATAAAGAGATTATACGAATATAGTGAGCGGAAAGACTTTAGTAGCTTTTAAATAAAGTTTAGAAGAAAATGAAAACATAAATTATTTACGTAAATTTACAAAAGGAGACGAGAAAAGCTTTCCGACAATCGAGACGAGAAGAAACGAGAAAGAGTTCTATAGTAACCTCCAACCCACCTTACTTTTTCTTCGTTACATTGTCCCTTCCTGTAATACTGCCAATAATAATAATAATAATACTTCTAGTATTTCTGCCACTGTTTCTAATGCTTCTACTATTATTACTAGTAAGACTAGTTAAAAGTAAAGAGTGCCCATTTGGAACAAGGCGAGATGACCCACGGGCGATGTGGAGATTAGAGCTTTGGCACGTTCTGCAAGTGATATTTGTCAACATCATATTCCAGCTACTTTTACTTCCAAGGTTTCGCTTGTACCGTTATCTTATAGACAGTGGGTAATGTCAAGGGTAGAAAGGAAAATAAATCCTACCCCCGTCAGAGATCGAACCTGAGTTTTCCTATTATTAAGACGCCTTACCGACTAGATGCTTTTTCCGAAACCCTGTTTTGGGATCAAGGGACAGCATTTGTATAGAAATTCAATTTCCTACACCCAATAATTTCGGAGATTTCAAGAAAGACGAGAAGTTGAATTCCATTGTTCTCCTTATTGTAGAGTCAGCTATTGAAAAGGAGGAGGTCCTGAATCAACACGTTTATATAGATTTTCTGGATATGTTCACGCATAACTTCAACATAGGTGCTTCACTTTTCTTTATAATTTTTTTTCTTGGTAGTCCCACATAAATTTCTTCAGGACCTGATGATAATCTTTGGAACTGGACTATGAAACGCCTCAACGAATGTTGTATTAATTACTGCAAAGTAACAAGCTTATAGGCAACCATACATTCCTTAATGTGATTACGGTTGCATAAACCGCAGGGGTTATACTACGAAATTTCGGAACACCTTCATAGTACAGTATACTGTACGTACATGTTATTTGTAACATTTTAAACATATGGGTTACGCCTGGGAAGTCGGTTAATTTTTTTAAAAAAATTCCATTGTTCGCTGTTGTAAATAAATTGATTTTTTCGGAAAAAGTATTTCCAAATTCTGAATAATACAGTAGTTGGCTAGGATAAAGATGCATTTTGTTAGCAACATAAATCTAGACGAGTTAATGGAGACATTAAATTTCAGCGAGAAAGTTGAAGAAAAGCTAGTGCTAGATATGTTCATTGCCCCTGAGAAACTGTCTAGTTCCTTTAGGACTTAAAGAAAACATCTATTGAAGAGCAAAGTGATTACATCATACAAAAAAAAAAAAAGTCAAATTATGTTGACAGTACTTCTACGATTTGACAACCATAGTAAGTTGGGTAGTTCTGCTTTCAAAACATCAAATGACCTTGCCCATTTCATCAATATGTTATTACATGTCTTCATAGTTAATTATTTTAGTGGACAATAACTAGCTCCACATTTTCAAATATTTGTTTCCCCTAAAATATTGAAGGTAGAACTTTTCGATACATATAGTTTATTGTATGCCATTACCACCTCTAAAGCTACAACTCAGTGTGCACTCCAATATTTTCTACACACTCTCTTAAACAAACAGATATGTTCTCTTCGGTTTCCTTCAAGAACTCAGCAGGAGCACCACTTATTACTTCACGGATCTTAGTATCAAGTTTACTATGAGCTTGAGGTTTGCTGCGACACATTTTTTCCTTAGCCCACCTTCATAAAATGAAATCACATGAGGGTGAAGTCTGGACTTCGTTTTAGCTATTCTGTAGGACCTTAGCGGCCCACCGATCGTCCTAGGAAGCGCTCATTAAGCTATTTTCTAACATTCAAGGGATAATGCAGGGTGAGCTCCATCTTACATAAATAGCAGTTCATGTACCTAGTTCTATTCATAAATTGTAGGCCATACACAATTACCTAATATTACCAGGTAACGTTCAGTGTCTCTCAATAGATAGGGTCCAATAATGCGAGAAGAAATTAATCCACTCCACACTATTGCTTTTGGACTGCTTTGTTTTCTTTCAGCTGTTTTTTGGGATCAATATCACCAATAATGGCTATTGTGACTATTACCGAACCTTCCTCTACATTAAACACAGCTTTATCACTCCAAAGAGTGTTTTCAAATAGGTTTGATTATCTTCATGCCATGTGAGCATGATTTCACAAAATTCAATACGACTATCGCAATCAAACTAATAAAACTACTTGAAATAATGAGGCTTCCATGGTTTGTAATGTAACTCTTTTTGGAGAATAGAGCGTACAGCATAGTGTGTAAAACCACTCCCTCTTGCAGCCTATCTTGTTGATTTTAGAGGACCTTATTGTGTTTGTTGTTTCCTCTGATATTGAGGTCGCGGGCCACGTAATCTATTGTCTACAATACTTCCAGTAGTCAGTAATTTTCTGTAGCAACTTTTTTCATCTTTATCGCACAAAGAAACAGTACGTCTCCCATGTTGAGACTTCCACCACTGATGCACCTGAATTGCAGACTACCATACTTTATATCTTGTTGCAATTTTGACTCTCTCCTCAATGCTCAATCTACCTGCTATTTCTACGGCTTTGAAGACAGTTCAAAGGATTTTAAAAAGGCGAAGGCAATGGTATGTTTGAGACAATAAAACGAGATAAATTTCATTGCAATATGTATATGATTTTAGTAGAAATAAGGAATTAAAAATGGGGAGTAAATTACTGAGTAGTCGTAGGAACAGTTCGGCTTAAATGTTAAAAGCCAGAAATTGTTCATATGCTAGTCTTCGACTAGCTGCAGACTTCGCCCCCAGACACCCACATTTGTTCGATCTAGTGCCTAGCAGCTCTTACTTCAGCGTTTAAGAAGTCCAATACCAAATTTCATGCATCTAATCTTAACGGATTTCTAGATAAGGTCATTTTATTTTAACAAGTGCAACCCCTCACTCTTTTTAATGCTTGCCTTTTTTATTCTGTTTTGGGGAAATATATAAAAACGCGGAAATAAGTCTTAAAAAATTTAAATCAAAAGGTCTAAATATCAAGTTTCATATACAAGGTCTGTATGATAAGTAATGAGACTCGCCGCGCCGCGGCGCGCGTGTCGCTGGAGCGGGTTTGTCGGTGATGGAGGATGTAGGGGGGGGTCCGAGCAAAGCAACGCACCGCGCGTCAGTTGGCTCCGAGCCTTAGTGGAGCGCGGACAAGCCTTGGACAAAGCCCTTGTGAACATTCTTGTCACGGCGGAAAATCAACAAACATGGAGGGTTCCATCGAACAGCGTTATGCGATCAAATTTTGCGTTCGCCTGGGGAAAACGGCTACTCAGACGCTTTCTCTCATCACGGAGGCCTACAAAGAGGAAGCCCTATCCAAAGCCCAGGTGTTTCGTTGGCACAGTGCGTTCCGGAACGGCCGGGAAAGCGTTGAGGATCTGGAGAGGGCTGGACGCCCGACAACAGTGACTACGGACGAAACTGTGGCAAAAGTGAGGGATCTCCTGAACTCAGACCGTCGATTATCGTTGAGATTGATTGCTGATGAACTCGATATGAACCACACAACAGTGCACAAGATTGTGACGGAACAATTGGGAATGAGAAAAATCTGTGCGAAACTGGTGCCGCGAGTGTTGACTGACGAACAAAAGCAACGACGTGTTGATTGTTGTCAGGAACTGTTGAACCTCATGAACAGTGACCCTAACTTTGAAGATGACGTCATAACAGGTGACGAGTCGTGGGTGTTCCAGTACGACCCTGAAACGAAACGTCAAAGCGCGGAGTGGCACACTCCTGCGTCCCCGCGCCCCAAGAAGGCCAGAATGTCGAAGTCAAAGGTGAAAACAATGTTGATTGTTTTTTTTGACAATGTGGGGGTGGTCCACAAGGAGTTTGTACCCCAAGGACAAGCCGTCAACGCCGCCTTCTACAAACAAGTCCTTGAGAGACTGCACAGGAGCGTCAAGCGGAAAAGACCGGCGATCGCTAGCCGGTGGAAGTTGCATCACGACAATGCCCCTGCCCACACCGCCTTCTTAGTGACCTCCTTTTTGACCCGGATTGGGGTGGAAGTCCTTCCACAACCACCCTACAGCCCAGATGTGAGCCCGGCCGACTTCTTCCTCTTCCCGAAGCTGAAGCCACGCTTGAAAGGAACCCGTTTTGCAGACGTCACAGCCATCCAAGCAGCCGTGACCACATTTCTAAAGGACATGCCGGCTGCTGACTTCCAGGGGGCGTTTGCAGCGTGGAAACATCGATTGCAGAAGTGCATCGACGCAAGAGGAGAGTACTTCGAAAGCTTTTAAGTCCCTGTACAGATCAGATCAATAAAACAATGTTTCCAGACCTGGTCTCATTACTTATCATACAAACCCTGTATCTAACATTAAGGAAAATTTTAAATATGACCAGCTTATTTTAACAATTGCAATTCCCATCCTTTTTATACCCGCATTTTTCTTTCCTTATTGGAAAATTATTTAGAAAACGCTGAAATACGTCCTCAATTATTTTAAATGATAAGTAATTTGACATATTTCATCTCTTTAACCCTAAAAAATTTCGAGATATGGTCATTCTGTTATAATAATTGTAATCTCACCTTTTTCTCTTCCTGGCCTTCTTCTTCTCTTCTAGGGAAAATATAAAAAATGGGAAACACGTATTTAATTATTTTAAATGAGAAGTCCATATACCAAATTATATGTCTCAATCCTTCGGAGTTGCCGACATTTTACTATAATTGCCAGCCGCATTTCCCTCTCTTCCCCCCTGAATCTCCCAAACACCTTTCCTGTTGATTTGTTACGTCACAAATTCTATGCACTGTCGAAATTTAAAATTTCTAGCTTAAGCAGTTTGGCCTGGACATCAATCAAATCAATCAATTAGGACTTCCTTAGAGTAATATTGTAATGATACGCTTCCATTCGAAACACGTCAGTGAGACAAAAGAACGCTGTAGAGGTAAAGAGCGTGAAGGTTAATCGCCAAAGAAACAAAACCTTTCCAATGAACGCCATTCTCTACCAGGCCAATTCATTTAGATTATTATCTATTTCTCTGCGATTCCGAAAGTAAAGCAAGCATTTCATGAACTCCTGATGTCCTACAAAATGCCAATATTTCCGTTTAAGACAACACGGTAACATTTAACAGAAGAGGAAAACTAACTTATGTTAGTTATATTTACGCTAATAGCGTTATAATCAAATAATTACAATATTATGTACACATAATCACGAAACATATTTGTCACAAGGTAGATTAGCGTTATGTTTTAAAATTGGTAGACTTGAAGCTTAACGCTGCTAACATACATTTACAGACAAGCATGAATTATATCTCATGCTAAACTAATTGTATTTTCTAAACCATAACAGAACCTAACCGAATAGCTCCTTTAACACAGCTCAAATGACCAATAACACGAATAACGATAAGTAATATCTCGTATTATCACTTATTCAATCTTAGTTCATAAATAATCTTCAACTAGTTTACCAAGGTATATATTAGTGCCCTCAACGGGTCGGGTCGGGTCGGGTTGAAGACCGACCCAACCCTACCCGTGACCCGACCCGTGATCCGATCTGATTGACCTGACCCGATAACCCGACCCGACAACCCGACCCGAATAACCCGACCCGACAACCCGACTCGAGCTGACCCGATTGACCCGAGCTGACCCGACCCAACAACCCGACCCGAGTAGCCTGACCCGACAACCCGACCCGTTTGAGAGCACTATGGTCACGACACTGGGTGAACGTCAAAATGCACTCACATTGGGAATTAAACCCGGACCACGTGTACCGAAGTCTTACACGTTAACCACTAGCTAGATCAAGCGGGGGATTTGTATATGCATCTTAATGAATATTTGGCACTTTTGAGGTTTAGTTATTTATTTTTATAACTGATACCAATGTCCGACGTGGGAGAATTTTTTTCTTGCTTTAGTTCTATGTGACGAAATTTTTCTTCAAGGTCAGTGTTCTCACCTGCTCGGACGGCAGGGGGTCTTCTCGGAAGGCAGTAGCAAGAGTAGCCTATCTTGGCGGAGACAAAAGGAAATCATTTAACTACAATGATAAGGGTTGAGGAAACGGGAGAACAACTGTGATTTTTTCCAACCCTTCAACTTTCATTCCAAAATAGGTTCCTATGATTCCGGGACCCGTGCCACGTTGATTTTTCTTTCCCGGTAATTAAAACGTATTTTACAGTATATATATTTGCACGTAAGAAGATACATAATATGAATTTTGTAATTTAAAATTTAAAAATACAGTATGATAATTAATTATAAAGTACTAATTTTATTTCATCACTTTCAGCCCAACAAATGAAATTTAAACAATTCGCTCCCTTGGTCTTGGTCATCAATACTGCGTTCTATTCTTTGTCTTACAGTCAAGTCTTGGTCCTGCATTTCGTAGTCTTGGTTATCTTTTATGCTATACAAGAGCCAAGAATGCTCGCCTCAACAGTACAAATGAAAACCAAGTGTAATTTTGATTATGGTCTTTCATACTATACGGAAAGCAAGAAAATACGCTCATCGCTACTTGGTGATCACCAAAACAAGGCCAAGAGCAAGATTACTATGCACTTCGTCTTGCATATCCAATCTTTATCTTGTTCTTGTATCGATGTCCTTAGGCTTGGTGAAATAAAATGAAATATTCAATTTAAGGTCCCTCGATTCTGCACCGAGGCTAAGGGATATGGTGACCATGAGAAATGAATGAAATGGTGGAATGAAGAAAGTGGGAGGAAACAGGAGAACTCCGATAAAACCCACTACACGGCGTTTTTCCACCACAAAGCCCACTTAGCACAAGCTGGAATCGTACCATGGACACCATCAGTGGCGGAGCCAAGGGAGGGCCAAGGGGGGCCAGGCCCTTCTTGCTCAAATTCTTGGCCCCCCTAGTGCTCCTCCACAACAAGAGATGCTATTATAGGTCGACAAACGGTGAGTTACCAGTGGCTACAAGTGAAACTACTTCCAAAACATCTCTCGACAACAAAATTACGAACTGCAGAATACCGTTGCGTTCCGAATAAAATAGCTCCACTCGTTTTAGTTTGTAGTACGGGAAGATCTAATTCACGGAAATCTGTGGGATGCTTGCATTGACCTCGCCACCTGGACATTCATTTTAACCTCTGTCCATTATCTAGTTATCTCCTTTGTTTTTGACAAACAACCAGAAAAATAGAAAATCAGTCGGCATTCTCATTCGCTTCAATGTTGAAAGTCATACTAAAATATGATATGCATACTTACAAATAACATGCACTGCAGTAAAACATTACACTTGTGTTGGACGAAAAAAGTCTTCGTACATTAAGTAATTGATTTCCATTGATTATGGCGACATAGAACAAATGCATAGCATCCATTAAATAATTTGGTATTATTATTATTATTATTATTATTATTATTATTATTATTATTATTATTATTATTATGAGTTTATCTACCAAACAACTATTTATTGATTAATAAAAATGATTAATCAATTATATTTAGTTACGTATGGTAGATGACTTCAGATTATATTATTTACTGATCGACAGTATCCCACGCTGTCGTATCTCTGCATAAGAGGTAAGTTCTAATCTTTTCTTTGTAGAAGTTAAGTAAAGTAACGTGTTTTACCTCGAAATGCTTAATTACAATTTTATTTACACAAAGACAATTCTAACATACAAGATGATATTAACGCTGCTATTTGCATATACGAGTTACTTGTCACAAAAACTAATTACGCTAGGAAACTAAAACTATGCTCAAATTGTCTTTCTTAGCTAACTTTTACAAGTGGTAGCAATTGAAACTCACATGAGTATATAGTAACCTCTCACCCGAAGTCCAAGGTTAATCTCTTTGCACATGGCTAAAAAAAAAGTCTCTGTTGCCTCCGTTTTCACTCTCTCCCTCTGCCAGCCTGAATCCCCATTATATTACCAAATGTTATCAATCTTTTGTATTCCAAATTAAACGCTTTATGATTTTTTTTGCAATTATAAAGTCTCATTAGTTTCTATCACCGTTGTCCCTTAGGACAAGTTACTATAACAAAGGAAAAACATATTAATGGTTCCTCTTGATTACTTTTCAAGGCTTTTTCTTATAATTCACTTAAGCACTATCACTTTTTTTCACAAATTATCATATCCATTTATTCCTTTTTTTTTTTCATAAAATCTGTTTTCAACGCATTATATTATCATGCGGTATTAAAACAAATCTGGAACTTCTGATATTTATTTACCTCCATCATTCCATCCGGAAAATTAGTGTGATCTGTACACGAGGGAATGTTTTCGGGCTGCTAAAATTAAGATTACTGATGTCATGCTATAACTTTGAGTTTCGCCTTATCTCAAGTAGATGCAGACATATCAGAAGGTTTGATCCTTGTATATACACTAGTTCAAACGCTGTCCAAGATGAAGTCTGGTAAATATGACTCTCAACGAACAATATTCGAAATAATTTATCAAGAATGTTTGCAGATGTGCAAAGAAAATAGTCTTGAATTCCAGAGCCGGAAACAAATAGAATATAGGAGTTCCTCGTGGAAACGAACTAGAAATCCGCCATCGAAATATCACAAATTCATTTTGGATGAATCTTTTCCTTCATTGGATGCAGAAAACGAATTTTCTAAAGATAATATATCTATCAAGAGACATTTTTCTCCCTACTATTGATAGACAATCTCTGATATGGAAAACCGCTTTGTATCATGTTGCAAAATCATCAGATCAATCACCACTCTACATCCAAAAAGTAAAAATTTTTTTAAATTACAACATTGTCGAGCCTATAACCCAGCATTATGGAGTGATCTGCAAACATTAAAGTGAGAACTCAAAATTCTCCCAAACACAATTAATAGAGCAACCCAAAAGCATAAAAAGCATAACAGCAATTTACACATATGGTTGGTACCTTGAACATGATTGTGATTGTCTAAGGGTTCAGAAGAAACTAGTTTTAAAAGCATAATTTTAGAAAATAAAGCATAAAGCATAATTTAAAATATATAGCACAATTCTTGGAAAATTCTCTTTAACTGAAAGTTTAACATACTGTGTTAATATTTTTTAAAACCAATATTTACAATGCAAAATCATTGAGAACATAACAATGCAACAATGAAAAGCTTATTTTCATTTCTGTAAACTTTTCGGTGTAATTCTTTGATGTGGAGAAAAGAAAAAAGTAAAAGAAGAAATTTTTCCGCCAACAATGAATAGTATGCAAGAACTCCATACTATATTGTTATGTTTACTTTTTGAACTTAAGCACTTTCTGTACTTTTTGGTGGCATCTTTTACTTTCCCTTTCTGTATATATGTACCTGTAAGGCGCACACAAATGATAAAAAAAAAATATTCGAGCAAAGCACATCTCTTTACAATGAATTAAGTAGAAAGTTCATTAAATATGAGATAAACTAGTTGCAAAAAAAATATCAATAAATAGATCAAGATATTTAGAATATTTAATGTATAATAAATATTATACATTATACACGATTAATGTAAAATAATCATTGAAATTAACAATAAAGCATAATTTGAAAAAAGCATAATTAAACAAGAAATAAAGCATAATGGGGGTTGCTCTAACAATTAAGTTGTATGAAGACAAGAAGAAAACCAAACCTGATTCCTTAACGAATTTCGTTGATCTTCTTTGTGTCTACAAAAACGCATTCCTAGAAACCTACAAGCTAGGTATCATCTCTGTGATTGTATCAGTTTCTAGTGCTACATGTGAAAGGTCATTCTCTTCTTTGAAAAGATTAAAGACTTGTATACGCAATTCAATGACTCATGATAAGTTGAAAAACTTAGTGTACTTTATATTGAGAAGAAAATTGCTAAATCGTTAGATCTTTAACAAGTTGTGGATATGTTTGCTGTTGCCCACACGAATAGAAAGATCCTCTTCAAGTAGAGGCATGAACCTATAAGTTATTTTCTTTACCTGTAAAAGTGTGTTTGCTTCCACTTAAGTCAACCAGCTTTACATATTTTAAACGCCATGATTAAATAATTATTTACTTATATTAGAAATCAATTGCATTAATGAATCGTAGTTGTTTGAGGTACTAAATTCTTATATTTTCACTGTTTTCCAGAGTAAAATCATGAACCACAAAGATGGAAACATTCACCTTGAATACACACATATCTATCTATCTATCTATCTATCTATCTATCTATCTATCTATCTATATATATATATATATATATATATATATATATATATATATATATATATATATATATATATATATATATATTTTTTTTTTTTTTTTTTTTTTGAGATGGTCCCCTCAAAATCCTCTTGGGCCCTTCATTGGCCCCCCTGAAAAAAACTCAAAAAAACCCATGCACCAGAGATGAATTTTCTACCACTGAGCCACCGCGGCCCTGCTTGGGCTTGGTCGTCCATATCCAATATATCTTTTGGTGTTGCTTAAACAACTTCTAGTTTTGTTCTAAATCCAGACTCCATATTGGCGTAGATATTAATATTACAGTCGATTGGTAAAATCAATCTTCCACATTTAAAGCACACACAAGTACAAAAATAAGCATTTACCATAAAAAACACTAGCTGCAAGTGTTCAAAATAGATTTATGGTTTCTATAAAATCAATTGAAAATTGCTATTTTTAATTAGGCAGCTAGTGAAAAACAGCAGCTTTCGACTCCAGCCGAGTTTAAATTCAACCTAAACTCAGTTGATCAAAGTGAACTGACCCGACTGACCCGACCCGACAACCCGACCCGAGCTGACCCGATTGACCCGAACCGAGCTGACCCGATTGACCCGACCCGAATAACCCGACTCGACAACCCGACCCGAGCTGACCCGACTGACCTGACCCGAGCTGACCCGACCCGTTTGAGAGCACTAGTATATATTCACATTAAACTAATTCTTATCAGCATATTTAGACTTCTAAAATTCGAGACGAGACGAAAAACATGACAATTCTGGTTTCATTTTCGAGGTTATAATAGAGACGAGACGGGAAATTTCAAGACAGACCGGTAGACAGCCCAAAAATTTACGAATGGGTGGATGAATTTAGAGGGGGCGATCCAACCATATTATAGTTCATCAACATATTATAGTTCATTTGCAAGCCTACCGTAAAAATTTTAGGGGGGCAGCAAAGATTTAGGGGATTTGCCTGCCCCCTAAACCCCTCTGGATACGAACCTGTTTCACAAGTCTCGTGGGCAACACTGGTTGATCCTAATCTTAGAAGTTAACCTTAAACACTGTTTTTGGGTTATGGTTATGCTATTTACAGTACAAGACATAATTTGATACAGCGATAGTGTGGCCATAATGAGCATTTGTCCAACTTTAAATATATGTACATCATTACGCAGTATATACCAATAACAAATGACTTTAACATGTCCTTTTTCTTATCTGTTGGTGACTCTTGGTACTATTTGACTGTATATGTATGCATACGTAGATGTAAAATTATCCATGTAAAAAAAGGGCAAAAGATTTGATTAACTCTGTTCTTTTTTACGAGGTTTTATATATTAAAACGCCGTTTTCTCGAAAATACAGTTTTGTCACATTTCTTCTTTTTTCCGCTTATGTGGTTTGAATGTTATTAAATCATAACCTTCGTCAACTTCTCGTAGAAAATGTTTGATACGAGATCAAATTTTCACATTATCTACGAAATGACACAACCTTATTTTTAAGATCGACCTTCCCCTGGACAATGCAACCCAATTGCCATATGAGATACGAGTAATCTGAGTTTGAGTAACCTCTTGTATAACGAATATCTGTCATTTATGGACAAATAATATTTCTCATTGGTATTTCTTCATTCATAGAGGTCACTGTACACTGTTAAAAATACTTTCTTAAATTTGAAAAACCGTTTCTTATCTGTGCACCGAGAATATCTTTTCTTAGAAACAAGAGTTTGAAACTCTCATTAATGAGAAATGAAGAAAAGTAGATGAGGTTGTATGAAGCGAGACAAGAAAGTATACTGTCACTTTCCTTACGAATGAAAATTGCAAAATCTCATTTCTAAGAAAATATTGTCTGTGTGCTCAGATAAGAAACGGATTCTGAAATTTAAGAAATTATTTTTAACAATGTAGCCTAGTAATTGAATGCAACTCAGATTATTCACTTGCACA
Organism: Thermobia domestica; assembly: GCF_964235325.1. Classification (NCBI taxonomy): domain Eukaryota; kingdom Metazoa; phylum Arthropoda; class Insecta; order Zygentoma; family Lepismatidae; genus Thermobia; species Thermobia domestica. Next base: position 136,014,871 of record NC_137460.1, read on the forward strand.
CGTCATTTATTATTCCTCTTATTATATCTTATTATCAAGTAGATTAAAATTGTAAACAGGAATTGAAAATCTTACAGGATGTATGATATTTATCAGGATATATGATTCAAAGCAATAATTACAAAACTTTACTTGGGAAAAATCTTAATCGACTTCACACACGTAACTCACTTATTTAAAATGTTACAAGATAGTATAATATACTATGAAAGTGTTCCGAAACGTTACAGTACAACCCCTGTGGTGGTATGCAACCATAATTACGCTAAGGAATGTATGGTTGCCTATAAACATGTTACTTTGCAGTTATTAATCTAAAACCTATTAAATTGTTTCATATTCTAATTTCAAATATTAGTACCAGATTCTGAAGAGGATCACCATAAATTTTGGCCAGGATCGAATGTTAGGAACAGTGTACGATTATGAAGGTGATCTTCACAGGAAGCGGTAGAAATCAATAGTTTCCGATTTTAACGTTGATGTCCATAGATTGAAAATAGTAATAGATAGTTAGAAGCGTCTTTTGTAATCAATTAAGTGTCTCAGGAATATATATTCCATCTGCAGTCTGATCTCTCTACTAAAGCCGGAACTGGTAATAATTTACCACCACTTTCAGTTTCGTTGTTAATTGAAGAAATGTTACGCTATACAGAGCAAACTTTCTCTTCACACAGTATATTGTACACGTAACTTTGCTACTTGTTATTAATGTAGATTTACAATTTTAATGGTTGTACGTTTCGATGTAGTCTTTATCTATTCCACATGTATGTAGCATTCATTCACAGTGCTTAGAATAATAGGGACTTTCCTGTTCTTGTTTATACATTTGTTAATGGAATTTAATTATACTTTACAAAGAGTAGCCAAGGACTTGCCTGCTTTGATTTTGCGAATAATTATTAAAAAGATAAAAAAAAAACTTGCAATAATAAAACAAGTTTGCTGAAGTTGTTCAAGGTTAGGATGACATAATTTGATTTAAATTATAACCTCTCTTCAGAATTTTTTATACCTACTTTGTGTATGTAAAAGGGAGAGAAAGAAAGGAGAAGTAAACCAGTTGAGAATGCTGGAAGAGCATTGCCACAACGAACTTAAAAAGAATTATTTTTTCTTATTAACTTCTACAGCCTTTATACCAATTGCTCTGTGTACTTTATTAGTATAGTTATTAAACAATTCTTGTAATATATCTATCAATTTATAATTTACTTAAGTACTAAATGTTTTCCCGATGTTTTGTTTAAAAACTCCGTAAAAAATTCTACAATATGTTGTTTTACGAAGACACATGTTCAATATTGAAAAATTTGCAAATATCATCTTTCTATGACTTACGGTTCCCGAGATATTGCTACTTAAATCCCCAAAATACGAACTTTTTGGCCAGTATCTGGAGAACGGTGTCCAGTTGACCAGCGGCCACCGATTACTATTTGATACCAGGGTTTGCAACGTTACTTTCTGAGCACTCCTCATATTTGTAAGCAGATTTTTCCAAAGGTTTTTACGAAAAAGACGACTTCAACTTCAAATATAATGAGATAGGTGATAATTTTTTTATAATCAGAAAGATTGCAAATTGTACGTGTGTCTCTGTTTAGGACCATGTATGTCGCTGTTAAAAGACAACAAACAAACAAATAACAACAGATACAATCTGCTATTACCTGACCAGCGAATGAGTGCGGGCGGCCGGTTTTGAAACTAAAATGCAAGCAGCAGTGTTTCTAACCGGATTACTTGTAATCAATTTATCACAGTTCTTTTTGTCCTGTTCGTAATAAACCACTTCACGCATGTTCAAGTCAGGGGCACATCCAGGGAGCGGGGCAATCGGGGCGATCAGCCCCAGAATAGGATATTGTAATACCTAAGAACTTTCACCTTTGTATTATAAATGTAAAATAAAACCTAACATAGGTTGGCCTTCCTTTTTTTCGTTTTACGTTGCAGAAGTCAAATAAAGCAATAAATTGCAAGAAATTACTTACATCGGCGCTCTTGCTAAAAAAAAATGTCCACCTTTGAAATCGCTGGTGGCCATTTCTGTTCTAGAAATTGCAGACAATAGCTACTTCTTTTCTAAAGTTGTTTTACTTTTTTTCTTTCTTTCTTTCTTTCTTTTTTTTTTTTTTTTTTTTTTTGCAATTCACTCTTACCTTGATTTGACTTCGAACGACCGCCCCCCAAACATTCAGCCTGGATCCGCCCCTGGCTCAAGTTAAGACAAACAGTTTCAAAAGTTATTGAAGTTATTTGCAGAACATCTTAAGAAACAAGCAAAAAAACTACATCAAAAATACACCCTCTATATTAACTTGCGAACAAACTAACGAGCAGCGTTTTACAGGCTGCTCCTGTTTCATATGAAACATCGAATAAAACGTAATCAATTTTTATATAATCTTTTTAATACACGTTAGAAGCTCACTGAATTGTCAATTGTGCTATGTTGTTCTTAAATTGGTAATTTCCATTCATATATCACTATTCACAATACATCTGCATTACTGCAGGAATGGTTCACTACAAGCATATAACTTACGGCGTTCTTTATTAAGCGGAAAGAGATTAGGCTATGCATAACATCCAAACTGCAACTTTTAAAAACCGTTGGATACACTGCAATGTGAAACTCTCCGCTTCCCTGTCCCACCGCGCTTGCCAAGAAACTGATGTAAACACAACAGCAGCGCCATCCTCCCAAAACCGCACAGCTATCCTGGTCAGGTTATACCAGGGCCGGATTTAAGGGGGTGCAAAGGTGCATGTGCACTCCATCCCCCCTTCGTTGTAAATATACACTATCTAAAATGAGAATCTAACAATGAATATAGCAACACTTTACGAAACTTTCTGGCATCATGTTTCTGTTTGGGGCTTAAAACAAAACAAAGCTTTGCAAAAGCAATAGTTTAAGTCGATTTTCAAACGGTTGAATTCAAAGGATTCACCAAGCAAAATAATATAGCATTTGTCAAGTAGGGAAGAAACAGAAGCCAGGAGGAAAGAAGAATATTTTTTTCTTGCATAACATTTGCGACCCTCTTTAAAATACTTTCATCCGTTCTATGAATCAGCGTTGTCAGTGGTAAAAAATATAGTCACATATCACTTTGAAAAGTTTCAGTGTGATTGGCTATTTTGGTAATTACTGGTGCAGCTCCGCCCCCTCCCCCCTCAGACAGTCCTGGATCCGGCTCTCTCTGCTACTTAATAGCGTATTATTTTACAGATACAAAATACATATATAAATAAACAAATACATAACATTTCCTGCCTGTTAGCAAAATAAAAGAAACAGCCAGTTGTTATTGCAAACGAAACTAACGACATATTTTTTAGGGTCGAAAAAGTTAGTTTTCTTCCATATTCTCTGAAAGTACGCATGAGAATTTATACACTGATGCGTGCTATTTTGTTCAGTTCGATATAATCTATCGATTGATGTTATGTCTGATTTTTGAAAAATAATTTTACTTTAAACACAAATTTAAAAGAATTAAAGAGTTATCGATAGTTTAGACTATAAAGAGGGGAATCATTGCTTACCAAGATAAAAAGTATGAATTATTATTGGCAAAAAAAAAAAAGTTTTTTGCGCAACAAAAGTTCGATTTCTTTTATAATCTTAAAAGTACGAATAAAAATTTTACATTCTTAAATGTTATTTTGTTCGGTGCGATACTATATATCTACTTATGTGAGATGCAGATCTACCAAAGTGCAATACATGCATTTGCACCGGGCAGCAAGTTTCGAGAGATGGCAAAATCTGTCATAACTACGTTATCTAAAATAAATATTCTTTATTGGAAACAGATTTCATGATGATGATAATTAGATTTACTAAACTGACCTTCTATTCCCATAGGTCGCATTGGTTTAAGGTCACATGGACAGTGCTGAAGCAATGCTGGGATTTGTTTGACCATTTAATTGCTTCATTGTTGTCAAATACAAAAACTCAATTCTCGAACAGTAGCGAACACCTGTTCCATTTAGTTAATCATCACAGTTTTGATATGAAAACTAGTCCTCTCTTTGTCACAAACAAGTTCCTCATCATTGAAGGTAGGAACAAGTTTTTTTAATTTTTTTTTAACAGATGTAGAAGAAAAGTCAAGAAATCAAGATAAAGGAGCTATTTCCACTGGAATTGTAAACTTATATATTGAAATTCAAGCTCGATATTGAATTCTATAAAAAAAATGATTACCATGTTTCCTCTGCAGGTGTGTTTGCTTTATCTTTCACTAACATAGTAGACTATTATTGAAATAAAACAGACCCAATGAGATTGTATTTGTAGTGTTTAGACGTTTCTGAGTGCGAGTGCATTTCCCTCCCCTTTGTTGTTCATGATGGGATAGGATACATAAAATCATGTCTTTTCAGATTTGTTCTTTCTGGAGAAAGGAAGCGGCGGCAAATGGTGCCATTCCACGGGGCAACAAATTGCCTAGGGTCGGCTCTGCATACACACTCCATAAATTGTACACTGTACATGATCATGTGCACAGAATCCTACACGTATGAACATTATTATTATTATTATTATTATTATTATTATTATTATTATTATTATTATTATTATTATTATTATTATTATTATTATTATTATTATTATTATTATTTTATGACATATCAAGTTTAAAACTTTTCACTAGAAGTTCCCAGTTTTATAACAAGAGAAAGAATGATACACGATCATGTATTGATATCAGCAAATACTTTAATAAATAACAATTGTACCTACGAGAATAAATGTTGGAATAAGTGTTCGAACAATTTATTTGCATAAATATATAGTTGTTTGAGTAAGAATAATTGTTCGGGTACTTTATTTTCATAAATAGGTCATTGTTCGAATAACAAATAACAATTGCCCAAATATTTTTATGGATAAATAAGTACAATGTATTTATTCGAATGTGTGTTCCAAAGATTTATTTCAGGTAAATAATAATCGTTTTTATAAGAATAAAAGCTCATTTTTTTTTTTCGAAGGCAGACTCCAACAACTATTTTAACAGCAATATTATATATTTATTAGGAAGTTCAAAACAGATTTTTTGTGCTTGTATGTTTATTCTACACATTCATGTGTGCAACCATTTAGGAAATTGTTTTACATACAAGTTCGAATAAAAATAATAGTAAATCCCTAAATTTCAAAGAGAATTCAGCTCATCACAGCAATAGAATTTTACGAAAATTATGTTTAACATTTTTTTGGAGGGGGGGGGGGTAAATTGTTATTTTCTCTCTGTGTGATTCATTGCATCAGCTGACAGTAATGACGGTATTGAGGTCGTTGTTTCTTATACGCTATTACAGCAAAAAGAATGAAACACGCAACGCACTAACAAATACATATGGGTACATGCTCCTTTACTCAATTGCATTTTTCATGAATTGCGATGGAGTGTGACTTCAGCAAAGATTAAAGTCCTCGTAAGTTAATGCGCGCATAAGCTACTACGTAGCTGCCATTCGTATATAGCTGCTATTCTACAGAAAATTGCACAATGAAAATAAGCAAACATTTTATACAAACACTCTATACGTAGCGCACATGACATGAAAAGTGTTTGTATAAACAAAAAAAAAGAAAGACACATCTGCATACAATGCAATGTGAAGAGAATATAAATTTAAAATTGACACGTGTTAAAAAAAAAAAAGACAGGGATGGCGTCAGTATTTGATTACATTCTGTGATTACACGTACTTGTAAGACCTAGCAGATGTTACGAACATTACTAAACCTTTGGAAACCCAAAGCATGCATTATTATGTGCAAGTGATCCCTGAAAGGTTCAGCAACATTGTAAACATTGTAATCCTTGAAATATTCAGTTTTTATATATATACAGTGGCGTATTTACGATTTTGTTTCGGGAGGGGCCTTGTCAACTTTCGGGGGGGGGGCTTTGCCTGAAAATGTGAAAATTCTGCAAGATATTTCCTATACTTTACTATAGTAAGTAAGATTTCGGGGGGGTTAAGCCCGGAAGCCCCCCTAAATACGCCACTGTATACACTATCTATCTATCTATATATATAGATAGATAGATAGATAGATAGATAGATAGATAGATTATAACGAAATACTTTGGATAGTTTAATAATTACCTGTACCTTGGGCAGAAAGTGCTCATACATGTGCACTATACTTAATAGAATGTTAATTTAATATTAACAAAAGAAGAATGTTTTTAATATCTGTAAGAGATATAGATAGTGTTATGTAGTTCGTTGCTATGTAATTGTTTATGGATACCTAATCGTCATGTATGTGTGCACGACAGTGTAAAGGAAAAGTACATTAAAAGTGTATCAACGAATAAACCATTTAAAACCGTTCATCGACTTTATAATTTTGATAGAAAAGGTGAGAATAATAATATGTATAATTATTAAAGATATTTTTACATACAAACTATTGCTACCACTCAAGATCTCTACATCATCGATCGAACCAGGTTGACGACTACCCTTGGTGAGTCGTTATAAGATAGATAGATAGATAAATAGATAGATATAGTGGCGTATTTAGGATTTTGTTTTGGGGGGCTATGCACAAGACGTGAATAAGAATTTACATTTTTCCTCTTGGGATCCTACAAATTTTAATAAACTTCATTTTCCTTCCCTTAATATTTGTCTCATAATACTTCCAGGTATGAGGGTTGAAGGCATTGAGTGAGAGTGGGGAGGGGGCAGAAATAACTGAAAGGTAAGATGGAAAAAAGGAAAGACGAGGGGGCAGGTATGAAATTCGGTGGCGGCACATTTTTTTTTAAAAAAAGTAATTAACCTATCGTCTAAAATTAAATTTAGATCCCGCGATAAGGAAAAGAAATCTGTCATTTAAAGAAAAAGGTGAAATTTGATTGAAATAATCAAAGAATATAACATTTATGAACAATAGAAAAATATTAATATTATTATACCATATTTTACTAAACAACATACAACATTTTGTTTTTACATAATTTTTCACAACTAATTTAATAACTTTACATTTTTTAAAAACATCCCCTTTTGAACACTATGGTGATTAGGACCTATATTAAGATACAGACTTCCTTAGTTTTGGTGTTACTAACGACGGACAACTTGAATCACAATTAACAACGGTCGAAACTATGATAGGAGAAACGAAAAAGTAACAACTAAGAAAAAGAAACAGAAGAGTAGAATGGCCGAAAAAAACGCAGTTCTTACATGGAATGAAATTTGACAAGTATAGTATTATTTCTGAACAAAGAGCATAAAAAAATGGAAAGTTAATAAAATTCTTTGAAATGGTAGCCTAAGAAGAATTATTGTTGTACGTGGAATGCGAAAAACTAAGAAATTGTTCTCGGTGGGTCTTGAGTCCGATAGCCTTTAAATACGCCACTGTGAGTATATATATTGATTGATTGATTTTTAGTTTAGCGTTCCTTTCAGCAGCGAGACTATATGAGACGTGGACGTACTGATTAACGTGGAATCCGAACCACTTGAGCTCCCACCGAGAATTGAACCAGGGTCTCCCACACTAAAGACGCGTACGCTAACCGCTTTATCCAGTGTAAAACAGGATTGAAGTCCATTTTATCCAGTGTAAACCTGAGGGTCAAGGGGGGGCTATAGCCCTATAGCCCTCCTTGGATCCTCCCTTATGTATATTCATGTGGTACATTTTATTCTTGCATAATATCTTGCTCACGAGGGGAGTTTAAAAACCCCAGAAATTTCCTTGTGTACGCCACTGGAGGGTAGAATGGGATTCAAACAATACAATTCAAATATTTTCCATAAACGTATTCTTCCCGTGCGAAGAACGAGCATTTCAGCTAGTTTCCGATGAAGTTTAAAACGAAAATCACATTTGAAAACAATGTAAAGCAATCAAATTGAACTCTTCTTTGTTGTCTTCTTTTCCATGCTTTTCTGAGGAGTAAAAAAAAAATTCGCTCATTCTTTGGGTTTAAGTGTTTAGCAAAAGACGTCACCAGATTATGCACACGTGGTGCAGAAAAGTTACAAAAAGAAAGTGTTATTTGCACGGAAATGAGCTATACTATGCACATAAAAATAACCTTGAACAGTGTCAAGGAAATTGGCCTTTTTAGCAATGAGTCTTGACGTTCATTTCTCTGAAGAAGAAGATGATTATTCATTCTCGCATTGTCATTGATCGTATATATAACCCCATCACTTTGAAATGCCAAAGGCGTACTAACGCAGCTTTGAGAAGAATTTAAAACTAATATCCAACACTTAAGAAGAATTTCTAACAAACTGACGAAAGTTTTTGCATCGTTTTCCTGTTTTTGTACTGTTTTATAAATCTATTATTTCCAGCTCTAATTAGGAGCAAGTTTTACAGCTGCCAAACTTGTCATGGTTCTTGGAAAAGGCGAAATTATGCAGTCCCTTGACCCTCTGCTACATTCTCAATAATACAAATTGGTCACCATTTTCTTCTTTTATTGCTTCTCGTAAGATCTTACATCATCTAACTTTTTTTTTTAAAAAAAATAAACATTGTGGTTAGACATAGCTCAGTTAGAGAGCAGAATGGAATATTGGGATATTCCTACCCTCTTGCACATCAGTTTAGTCACATATAAATACAGATCATATTAACTTATTTCTTAGTCTATATTAGAAAATTGATAGTCACTATGTTTGTGGCTCTCAATCTCTTGAAACACCCTACCGATCTCGATCAAATTTTCAACATAGATTTGATTTGGGTTTGGGATGTTTTATTATTATTATTATTATTATTTATTTATTTATTTATTTATTTATTTATTTATTTATTATTAAAATAAATAAAACTTAATACCTGTTGAACCATCCGACCGATTTCAATCGGACTTACAACATAGATGAGTTTCAGATCTGGGATAATTTTTATCATATCACTTTGACAGTGCAACGTAGGGAGGGGGAAGGGGGAGATATAATCAAAAAAAATGAAAATGAAAGTGACTGACTCTGTGACTTAATAACTCTTGAACCACACGACCGATCTCGATCAAAGTTTCAACATAGATGAGTTTAGGTCTTGGCAAGTTTCCGGGGTTGCTGAGATGAGCAGTGACACTTCCGATGCCATTTAAATCCATGCCACTAAAACCAAAAACAGCATATTTAACGTGTACAAAATATATGATTTAAGGAGTTGTGCATTTATTTTTTTTTATTTCAACCAAGCGAAGCGGTTAATCGATGCTAGTACCGTATTTTTTTTTGAATCCAAGATGAAGTTTTTTTTTCTCCGACATTTCTCCCAATATAGTCTTCTTGCCGGTGTTCACGTGATGTGGAGTTCTTTACTGAACAGAATCACGAACTTTTAATTTTATCATCTTCATCTGCTACCGTTTTCGCTTTCAACGTCTACATATTTACTGGACGCTTCCACCCAGTGAGGAAGCCTAGGGGAGGTCTATATGTAATTTGATTGTAAGTGTGGTTTTGCAGTAAGTTTTGAACTTGTACCCATTATGTGCTTGATATATATATAGTATTTTGTATAAAAGATATGCAGGGTCGTTTTGGGTTCAGAATTTTATTTGATTCAGAAATATACAATATACCAACAACTAGTTTTCCTGTATGTATCAAGGGCTTAGAACAGCGTTTCTTAACCTTTTTCAACTTGTGGCACACTACGGGTATTACTTGGATTCTCGCGGCACACTTATAGACATTATTATTTGTAAATATAAAACACACTGGTATTTTTCTGTGATTATTGATCTTCTCACAGAGAAGAAAGCTCTATCACTGGTTTTCCCCTGTGGTAAATCATTATGCTTATTTTTCATTCTAATTTAAAAATAGAAAACAATTGCAATGAAATATTGGATTCAGGTTTTTAAAAATACGCTTTCTTTTTAAAAACTGTATCTAATCTTTTACTAAGAACAAAAATCACTATATAAAGAACGAACAAACAAATCTTTTTTACTTTTAAAACACAAATGTAGGTAATTTGTCGAAAGGATTGAATGATATTTTAAATTTTCAAGTTACGAAATAGTCTGCAACAATAAAGAAGCAATAATGGTCATAACAATGGTAACAAATACTTTTCTCAACGTTAGAAATGTACAGAACACTAACCCGGTATGGAACTTATAATTGTAGATTCATAGTAATGTGAAATACAAATATACATATTCCCCTACGTTTTGCAATTTGATTGCTATAAAATTAATAATTTTGTTTCGATTCCTCGCTGCACACCAGCGACCCATTCACGGCACACCGATTGGAAAACGCTGGCTTAGAATAAATAAAATGAAAATGAAATATCACAATTTAACGTTCCATGATTATGCCCTTTTAGGCTAAGGAATTGGATGATTAACGCAAGTGAATGATGATGGAAGAATTGGTGGAATGAGCAAGTGGGAGAAGACGGAAGTATCCCGAGAAAACCAATGGACACGATGTTGTCCATCACAAACTTACAAGGCCAGGGATCGAACCAAGGACCCCACGCACCAGAAGTAAGCGCTCATCCACTCAGCCACCGTACCTCTCAATGAGTTATAAAAGTAAATATACAGGGTGTTCCAAAGGTACGGGTCCGTAGGCCAACTCCGTTATAAATAACGATACGAAAAAATGGAGAGAGAGCCAAGTTGTTGAGGTTGTCTTCAATATAAGATGATGATTTGTTTTTAAATTGCATCGGCCTTTTGGGCTTTACACTACTAAGACATCCTATGTTAAATGAAAGGCAACGTTGCAAATGCAGCACGTTTTTATCCTTGTCATTCTACGACTGTTCTGTTTCTTTTGTCAGTTAAATTTGTACTTACAACTATTACCAATGAAAAATGGCCACATGGTGTCATGTAATCTCTCATGGAACCCTGTCTCTATACGGGTTTCCTTTCCTGTGCTTCCAAATCTTCCGATTTTAGTTTATTTTCTTTGTATTTTACTTTGTCAGTTAGTGCAATTAGTTCGTTTGTTCCTTCCTAAGAGTACATGAGTTACTTGAATTATCTACTAAGATATGCATTCACGATAAGTGTAATATTCTTTCAGTTGGTCACAGTGGCGGGTACCTGCGAAAATTATCCATTACATTCAATTAACTTTAAGAAAGTTAGCATAAATTTAGAAGGTAAAACTGAAAGCAAGCAAGCAAGTGTACACCATCTGCAGAACTTTGATTTGTATTGCATGATATTTTCCTAATTAATATTGAAATCGGAAATGGTAATAGATATTTTAGTAGATTGTATGGAATATTTTCTTCGGTATATGAAAATCCACGAAGACGAGCATAGTAAAGTAAAGTAGCATCACAAGATACGCAAAAATTATACTGGTAGGTGAAACGAAACTTCACCTTACAATAATGATGAAGTAACACTGCTTCTAACTACCCATATCTTCCCATTGCCGCAAAAATGGGGCGGTCTACTTTTTTTATTTTTTTATTTTTCTATGTTATTTAAAAGTAATTATTTTATTAATAGCTGACCTTGATGTCTAGCAACACTAAACCTACAATTTCTATTTGTCATTTGCTTATTAACTGGTTATGGAAAGAAGTGAATTTGGCGGTAATTCAACAAAATGTCGAGTCGGAAAAGGTGAGTTGTTTTTTCTACCTTTTGGTGTTTTAACTTTGTTGAATTTCATTTACTTTATTATATCAGGTCCTTTCATATTCAAAAACAATATATAACTTGTACGAATATTATAGCTTTATATTGTTAATTGACATAAAACTGAGACGCCCCAATAATGGGGCAGTGGGAACTGTAGGCATGGTGGGAGTATAGTCTGCAGAAGTTGTTGCTTTACCTAACTGTACCTGATACTTGCAATCTGGATGTGAATAGAAAACCCTACTTACAATATTTGCTTCTTATATCTGCACAGGCCCGCAAATAGATGGAGGCCAGGGACTGGCTGCCCTCTAAATTTCTCATGGCCCCTCCAGACCTCAATACAAAATGTTATTATTAATACAAAAATTACAATTTAGATATTTGTAAGAGAATTTTTAATGACTTGTCCCCCCTATCTTATTCATGGCCCCGAAAACTTCTGTGTCTGGTTGCGGGCAGGCCCGTAGCCAGCCCAAAAATGTAGGGGGGGGGCCCGATCCAACCATATGATAGTTCATCACCATATTATAGTTCTTTTGCAAGTCTACTGTAAAACTTTTAGGGGGCCAGCGAAAATTTAAGGGGGGGCGGCCCCCCTAGACCCCCCTTGGATATGGACCTGGTTGCGGGCCCGTATCTGCATTACCCACGTTCAGGATAACTTTAGATGCACACACACAAATGAAATAATAGGCAATATTCCGCATCAGCCAACGCAAAATTGCGTATCGCAACGAAACGCAAAAACTGAGAAAAGTAATTATAATATCAACGTCAGTTACCGGAAACTAAAACGAAAACTGCCATTGAATGCCCTCCAATTTGTTTAATAGTATTTTATTTCGTTACAGGCGTTTATTATTTCGACTTCTAATTAATTTTGCTCTATTTCTTGTATTCATTCTATGGGTGTCATTCACTATTTCGTTAGTTAGATATGATATGCAATGTATTTTATATATTGCATTGACGCAACCGCTACGGAATGAGATCCACACAATATTATTTTTATATATATATATATATATATATATATATATATATATATATATATAAATAATATTGTGTGGATCTCATTCCGTAGCGGTTGCGTCAATGCAATAAAAATTTTGCATTTTAGTTTCCGGTAATCGATATACCAGCTATAATTACCTCTTACATTGATTACGATGCTTTTCAATCCGCAACTTTTGCGATGACTTATATGGAAAGTTGTCCCTTATTTTATTTCTGTGTGTGTATGTGTGTGTTTGAAGTTATCTTACACGTGGGTAATACAGATGCAAGAATCAAATATTGTGAATATCGTATTCTATTTAGATCTAGATTGCAAGTATGAGGTAAAGTCATGCTAACCAACTATTTCTGCAAATTATACTCCCACAATGACTACAGTTCCTACTGCTCTATTATTGTGGCGTCTCAGTATTGTGACAGTTAAAAATATAATATTCGTACACGATATACATATATTGATTTTGAATATGAAGGGACCTAATATAATGATAAAATGAAATTGATCGAAATAAAAATACTAAAAGGTATAAAAGCAGCTCACGTATAAGTATGTTTTTTTCTGTCTCAATTACATGTTCTTAATATTTCTTTACTCCAGTTTATAAAATATAAGATATAAAATAATAAATAAAACAAAACGTTCAAATTCACTCTATTTGTTTGCGTGTAAGTACGTACTAACAATGCAGCTAGCCTTTACTTGTACTTTTCAAGTTACCTACCCTCCGGTGCCCATTACCCCATTTTTGGGCGGTCTTAGTGTGCACAGGTAAACGGTCAGAAAAATAAATTGTCACTTTCTTGATGTTACTCGGACTCTAAATAGACCAAGTAAAGCGAAAAATTACAAAAAATCAAGAAAAAATAATTTGGGAAGATATGGGTTAAATGCGAGCAGCAGCAATGAACGAGGCTAATTATTGAATATCCGTATCATATTCAAACCCATTGATTAGTATGTGGAATTATTTGGAAATTAACTGGAATTTAAATAATTTTACTGACTTTTCTCTTCAAACCTATTTAAATGTCCTGTATTTCCTGAAAATTAAATCTCGTTGCTTATATTTTTAATTAGTACCAATATATAATAAAGTAAAACTATGGGTGGGCAAACCGGGCTTCATAAAAACTGGAAACCGGTTTGTAGAAAAACAGAAACCCGAAAAAGCAAACATTTCAGTTTTCTCCAAAACCAGATTTTGATACAAAACCAGAACCGATTATGGTAAGGAACTGAACTCGTTTCAAAATTGAAACCGGTGATTTTGATAGAAAATCGGACCAGTTTTCAAGAAACAGGTTTTCAAAAATTTTCAAAAATTAGTTTCGGTTTTTCTAGAAAAAAAAGAAAGTAATTTTTATGCCAATCACTAAATGTAACGCTTGTATAGTGTGTTTTTTGATGTGTGTATCTGTGTATGTCATTTACCTATTACAACAAAATTTTGTACACAAATAACTTCACCTGATCTAAGCCGTTTTTTCGATTTTCGACTCGACGAGGGATTAGGAGCGGATCAAAATTAAGTATGTGTATGTCCAATAACCAATAATATATCCTGTGAGATAGGTGATCTTACTGTTTGCTTGTATTGCAGTTTGCATATCTTTCAGATCATTGAATTCGTTTGCCTTAACTTTGTATTAACTGTTTGTTTTCTTTCTGTACAAAGAATGAACACGTCAGCTGAGCCGAGAATCAATACTCAATAGGAACAGTGACAAAGACATTTTCGTCGTTATATATTTCACGAATTTTTCTTTTCTTTCAAAGATCTTGCGTAATAATTATTCTCCCCGTGTGATCTCAAGCAGTTCTGCTAGAATTTAATATCAAATTTAATTTTTAAGTAATACTAGCAGCGTTCACCCCGCTTCGCTGCGGTCACCCCGGAACGCAATAAACTTTGTTACTTAGATAATTTTTACTTTTTCGCTTTCAAGTGATATGATAAAAACCATAGAAGATTGCAGTAAATCTTAACATTATATCGCCTGTCATTTATGTTAACCCGCCCCGCTTCGCTGCGATCATCCCGGAAGTTTTCGCTTTCAAGTGATATGATAAAAACCATAGTAGATTGCAGTAAATGTTAACATTATATCGCCTGTCATTTATGTTAACCCGCCGAGTGACACGGTCATGCGGGTTGCATATAAATACGTTTATTTTTACCTATGATGAACTAACAAAGGATTTGTACGTTATGGACACTTGAATGGTCAATTATCTCAAGACACTGGTAATTAAAAATTAAAGTGATATGATAAAAACCATCTAGGGTCCAAATCCTAATAACCCCCCAAAAATAAAAGAAATTGGTTCAGCCGTATTAGCGTGATGAGGGAACAAAGGATTTGTGCATTCTCTTTTATATATATAGATTATATGTGAATTGGTATTTGTTAAAACAACGTCAGCCAATATTTTAAAGAAGATTTATTTTTTCTCCTTTCTGGAGTCTATAAGGATACAGTAATTATATTTTCAGTTAAAATAGCGTTGAAAGACATGTACAGATTTAAAAGAATCCATAAAATGATTATTCTATCTATACAGACGACATCTTAAAATATGATAATTGTTAAAATCGTAGTAATTGAAATTAGTTGTTAAAATAGTAACTCGCTTTGTTTTAACAAATACCGATTCATTTAAATATGACGCAGATTCATTTTTTAAAGAAAACAAGGGACGTTTAATTAGATTTGAGTAAGAAATCAGTTCATTACAATCATAGTTCATTCCAGTTCACTCTATATAGGCTTAAATCAATGGAGTTAACAACGAAATTGACATAGTATTCTTGAGTGTATAGTAAACTCATAAATCATAATTCTCAAAACCAAGAACCTATGTATTAAAATACTAAGTATATGTATTTGCGGTCAAGAAAAGTTTATCTGTTTGTGGCCAATCGTTTCGACAGTGAGTTCTCTGCAACAATAGGCTTTAGAAAGATACCGTTGTCACTGATCGATTGCAAATTTTGTGTAGATTGTTCAGTTATAATTGAATATTTTTTCTTTAAAAAATGGCCGTTATTTCTTTATTATATTTCTTACTGACACACTGGAAGTGTTGAAATTTTATAAGAAGCATCATATCTTACGAGTTATACATTCCAACACCTCACATTTGTATACGGGTCAGTATATATCTCCGGTTTTTGTGTCATGCCCAATCGATAATGAAAACCGAAGGATAACCATTTCTCCTATTTTAAGGTGAATCTTATTGTTTGGAATGTTTTGCCCAATGAACATCATATATCACTGACGTTACATTTAATTGTGTGTGTAATGTATTTGCTTATTACATACTGCATACAAGAAGAAAGCAAATACTGATCGTACGTGAATTAGAAACTCCAACCTGAAGTAATCTCAAAATTTTACAAACGGTGCGAGATATTGAAAAAATAATCGAAAAATCTCTCCTTTATGATATCCCTTGCTGATTTTTATGAAGATGTCCTCCACTTGTGTCTATAAAGAAATATGTACAGATGTTGTGAGGAATGACAAGGAGATTGATGCTCATATGTGAATGATGCGCTGTGTAGAGAGCGCAAGTCAGTGATGCCAATTCCTTCAGAGCCGTTTTCCCTTCACAAGCTTCAGAATTTCCCTTTTCCGGACAAAATTTCCCTTCATCCAAACCGTTTAAGTACTGTATTTAGTAAACGTATTTTTAATCGTTTTCACTTCCACCCCAATCTTATATCCACATATAAGCAGATACCTGACAGCCTTCCTTTGAGCTTACCCAGAATTGGAACTTGATTTGTTGTTTAGGTATCTAAAGCGTCACGATGGAGGAGGGGAAAGGATATGGAAAGGTGTAGGCCCGGACTATGTTAAAGGTGCAATCTCTGCATTTGCCCGGTGTAACTGAGGAAAAACCCTATAAATACCTCGGTCAGGACGGACAACCTAAATAATAAAAAATGTAAAATAAATATTATGTAAATTTATTTTTTATCCTAGATATCATGATAGATTTTAATATTAATGTAACCTAAGGTACAAAGAAAATATTAAGTATATATTTAGTATATACTTAAGAACAGCATTCCCTTATTTACTGAAACGAATACGAACAGTTACAAAGAAAACTCTAGCTGCTACTGTCTTTGGCTGTACACGAGGAATGTTCGTAAGCACAATACAAACTAAATCAAAGTTTAGAGATGCAAAATTCTTAAGAATTTATAATTCTGTGCGCACAATCACCAGAAAATTTGTAAATTTACACAAACGCACATACACTAATGACCCATTATTCGCCCATATATACATATTTACATTCACGACACGCAGATTTTCTTCTCTTACATCGATTAACCCTCTTTACAATCAATTTTCTGGTTTGAAAAAAACATCTTCTGATTGGGAAAACCAAACTGTTATAATAGTTGGAGTGATAATTTAATCGAGAAATATTTCATCTGAAGCTTAAAATATATAAAACGATAATCATGCCTGTTGTTTTGTATGGTTGCGAAACATGGTCTCTTACTCTGAGGGAAGAACATAGAGTGAAAATATTTGAGAACAAGATCCTGAGAAGAATATTCGGACCTAAGAAGAACGGGAATGGAGAATGGCGGAAACTTCATAACGAGGAACTACATAATTTATACTGTTTACCCAACATTGTTAGGGTCGTCAAGTCTAGGAGGCTTAGTTGGGCAGGTCATGTAGCTAGAATGGAAGAAAGTAGAAACGCTTTCAAAGTCTTGACTGGAAGAACAATCGGAAAACGACCATTAGAAAGACCTAGGCGCAGATGGGAGGACAATATTAAGATGGATCTCGCAGAGATTGAAATACAAAGTAGAAACTGGATCCAATTAGCTAAGGATAGAAGTCAGTGGAGAGCTTTTGTGAACGCCGCATTGAACCTCCGGGTTCCATAGGCGATAGTGTTAGTTAGTTAGTTAGTTAATATTTCATTTTATTGCACTGCATTTAATTCAACAATGGGAAGATTAATTTTGATAAAAGATTTTAAATAAGCATTGCTGTAATGTTTCGAATTTAACTGGATATGTTGATCGATGTGTAATGTTGATAAATATTAACGAATGCAAAACAAGATAACTTGTGAGAATTTATGTGAAATATATGCAACGGATTATGTTTGGAACAAATAGGATGTTGAATTTATACTGAATTTTAACGAGATTAATCAGATACGTAAATACATTCAATCTAAAAATGATTGAAGAGAGGTTCAAATTTCCCTGCAATATTGAGAGATTACAAGCAATTTCCCTTTTTCCTTTTTTTTTCCAAAATTTACTAAATTTCCCTGCGCCAAGGAAAATTTCCCTCCAATTGGCATCACTGGCGCAAGTTCAGCTAGTAATTAGATGAAATTTGCTTTCATAGCTGTAGTTCCCCAATAGTAGTACAGAATAATAATAATAATAATAATAATAATAATAATAAATCTTATAATTTCCTATTATGTTATCAATTACTTACCATTAAAAGAAATACAACGGAAATCTTTTAAAGAATTAAGTTGATATGAAAGATTCTTCTGACAAAATTTTTGTGGAGTAAATAGTGTATGTACTAAAGATTCATAAGGATGGGTTAAAATTGCTGTGGTGTAAGTAACATTTTCGTTTCTTCTCTACAAAATCGGGAACAAAATAGTTGTTTCCTTTATCAGTAGAACTTCCACTGAGGACTTGAATGATGCTCTGACTTACGTTTTCTGTTAGCAGATTGCATATCGTTGCTGTGCCTCGAAGAACCGTTGTGTGTTAAAACCACAATTTTTCAGAAGCAAAAAACATTCCAAACTTAAAATTATGCCAAATATACACGGAAATAATTGAAAAGTATAATAAAATTGGTTCTGCGTATATTATGCAGTGGACATTGTTGTAGCTTGCTTCAACAATATTATATTACTATTTTTGTGTTTACATAACATCTTTTGCACCTTTATAAGCACATAGAGGATTTGTACACATTAACCAATATTTTCTACGTACGTGATGGGAACCTGAAGCCTTTAATTTCA
Organism: Thermobia domestica; assembly: GCF_964235325.1. Lineage (NCBI taxonomy): Eukaryota > Metazoa > Arthropoda > Insecta > Zygentoma > Lepismatidae > Thermobia > Thermobia domestica. Next base: position 136,033,594 of record NC_137460.1, read on the forward strand.
ATCTATTATTTTTCCATTGTTGTGGTGAAACAATTGAATATTCACATATCACATTATAAGGGACGCTGCATGACAGCTTTAAGGTTTATTTGCACGACATAACTCATTTTCGACAAAAAATGTCACATAGCGGTTGTTCGAGGTGCAGCGACGATATCTAGATCTGGTTTCTGTGTATTTTTAAGTGACTTACGTTATTTTAAGTTTAACTCGTTCATATATTACGTCCGTGAACTTGCCCCTTCCCCAAGTTCACACTAGCCCACAACTTCAAGCACTAACGAAAAATTAATGCCATTCGTTACTGCATCGTTAGTGCTTCTAGAAAACACTAATAATTTCATTAGTGCTTCACTATTAGTGTAGATATGGCCAATTGCATGTCACAAAACTCCCATAAATTACACAGAGAATTTTTTATTACGTCGAATATCCGCCAAATACAAAAAGCACTAATTCGCATGAGAACCAGAGGAGTGTAACTCCAAAAATGCAGTTTTCGTTTTATTCATGTTTGGACCTAATTTTGAAAGCCCCACTTGGTGTAAATGGAACGTAACGCCATCTGTTCTCCTTGTCGATCATCTGTTGTAATGCAGCTCAAATACCATCTTAGCCTATTAAAAACACATTTTTCTAAGAAAATAATATTTTTTTGTCCTCTTGCCTGTAAACCTACGAGAATGGAGTTACATTCCTTTGGTTCTCATGCGACGTAATGATCTCTTCTAGTGCAATCGTTAGTGCTTCTTAGAGCACCAACTCCCAACATTAGTCCTTCAATAGCTTGGACGCTAGAAGCAAAAAAACCTTAGCCCTTAACAAAGCACTAACGATAACACCTAGTGCAATCGGTAGTGCTTCTAGAAAATACTAATAGTTTCATTGGTTGCTCACTGTTAGTGTAGATATGGCCAAGTTTCCGGATGTCCATATATGATATGTTTTCACTGCCCTTGGAGGTCGAAGTTCTGTTGTTTACATTTGAAAATGCAAGCAAATTCATAAGTAGGGTATAACTACCTGCTATTAATGGCAATAAAAGCATGTATGTTTTTTTTATTATTATTTTTACACGTGCTGAGAACGCTACAAGAACATAATTTATTATTATGCAATAATGTTTTGAAGGTTTACTAGAAATGTCACCCCATAACCTATGTAAAGTAGTTGTAAAGAAAACAACACAACTCTTCAAAACAATATGAATTTAATAGTAGGTACTACCTTATTTTAGAGAAAGCGTTTTACGTATTTTACGTCAGAATGTTCTCGGAAATGTTTAACGCTTTGTTTCATTTTTACAATTTTCTGGACTAGTAGTAATGAAAAATTTCCTTTTCTGAAGTTCTTCGTTTATTTTATTTTTCCCCACTATTTCTTTTGCAAAAAATGCTGCGTCATTGTTAGTAGTAGGGAAACAACACATGTATTTTTTTTTTACATATACAATACAAAAATTAAAATCAGTTATTATTGGCAACAACTTATATATGTTTTAACACTACAAAATTCACTGAAAAAATGCTCTAGTGATTTTGCTTATATTTCATAAGCAGCGTTGGTAGTTTGAGGGAAATTTCCCTGCACTGCAAAAATTAAAGAAACTACTTTTAGACATAGTAGGACACTTTACATATTACCGACACTCTTTGAACACCTCCAGATTACACATATTCACGCTTTTTACATGGTCTACTATGTTGTCCAAGTATGTCTCAGATGTATGTACAAAATGTGGAAAATGTATGGCATTTTGTTTTCGAACAGTTTGCCGAGATGAAGTGTTTTAAATACGTCATATTAGGTACTGTGTTCAGAGAATTAACGCTGCAACATCTGTGCTAAAGTGTTTAATTTTTTTTTTTTTTTTTTTTTTTTTTACAGTGTAATCTAGGGAAAATTCCTAGATAAACTTCCAGGGAAATTCTCGCACTGACTTGTTGACCAATATAAATGCTTAATTTTTTTCTTTGTTCTTCAGAAATTAATCAACACAATAGCAATAGTTTGTGTGTACTTGTCCAAAATAGCACAATTTGCATGTATTGTTGGCTGCAGGCACGTAGCCAAAGGGGGGGTCCGGACCCCCCCCCCCCACTTCGAGACCAGAAATGAAAAATGTTAAGGAAAGATTAAACGAAATGAAATGAGAAAAAGAAGGATCATCGTTAAAAATAATAAAAAAGAAACTGCATGAAGCTTTGGGTTACTCTTTCTTATGAGGAGATTTGTATTACTTGAAATACATGCTGGCGAGGTGAGCGAGATATCAGGGAATTTGATATTTCTAGAAAATTTACGGAATTCTCAGAATTTCTGCTGCTAGTCAGGGAGATCTCAAGTCCGAAAGCATAGTACCATTGTGTAATAGCGTTGACATTTTTATCGTAATTTTTTGTCATTGTATCCTTGCAGTATTAAACATGTTATTTCAAAAACAATTTTGTACTGCTCCTTTAACCTGTCATTTGGAACGGACAGTAGTTGACGGAATAATAAAAAAAAAAAAAAAAGTGGAAAGAAAGTTCTGTTAACATTTCATTCAACAGAGAAGGTACGCAGATATTGTAAAATATTTTACAAGACATCATTGAATATGTACTTTTTAATAATAGTTGAGGTCATAATGAAAGGAAAATTGTTATATTTGAATGAACAGAGGAACATCGAGAATATTGTAAAATCTTTTTCAATACGTTTTTTTATTCCTTTACTCGAGATTTCTTCATAATTTGTTATTAAAATACTTACCAACATATCCTCATTTTATTGTCCTAACAAACCAATATATGTTGGTAGTAAAGTAGTTTAGATTGATCGAGCTCCTGGGCCTTCAGAATTTCATGGCAATCCCCCCCCCCCTTCGTTACGAAATCCTGGCTAAACGAACCAATATATGTTCCAGTAAAATAGTTTAGAGTGATCGAGCCCCTCGTGTAATGACCACAGAATTTCATTACCCCCCCCCCCCTTTACGAAATCCTGGCTACGTGCCTGTTGGCTGGGTGTACTTTTTGGTTTAAAAAACAGCGAAATTAAAAATAGAAGCAAAAAACTAATGAATAAAACAAATGCGGTTGTCACTTCCTTTAATATAGCTAAATTAATCTTATCACAACTTCTGTCACAAGAATTGGACACTCAACAAACTAGGGAAAATTTGGTAAGAAAAGGGAAAGTTTTGTGTCGGTTGAGGGAAATTTTCTTAAGGAAACTTAAGAACATTGTTCATAAGTCAATAGTCCGTTAACTTCCGTATAATATGATTTAAGCCGTATTTCTAGAACAATCCACAACTTATAGTTTACTTCTCCTGGACGATTTTCTCAAAAATACTAATTTTGTTCATATTTCATAAATCTATCTTTAAATGAAAGTGACTGTTGTGAGTTAATACTCTTGAATCACCCGACAGATCTCGCTCAAATGTTCAGCATAGATGAGATTCGAGGCTGGGATGGATTTTGTCATTCTACATTGACAGTGCAACTTAGGGGAGGGGGAGGGAAGATACGAGGGGCGTTCCATATTGATTTACACTTTATTTCCTTTTTTTACACTTATATGAACCTTTATGCCTCGGTAGATAATTCACTTTCTAAACATAGTCTCCATTAAGAACTACACACTTGCGCCTCCGATGTGGCAACTTCTCTATGCTCTCTGTGAACTACTTTTTCGTCTGTTGCACCCAAGTCCGGACAGGGTCTTGCAGTTCCTGGAAGTCAGCGAAATGATGTCCACGCAGCAGTTTCTTCAATGCCGCGAATAGGTGGTAATCAAAAGGGGCCAAGTCAGGAGAATAAGAGATATGGCAGCACCTAAAACCCAGGTCATTAATGGCAGTGGTGGTTGCCCGGCTCGTGTAGTTACGAGTGTTGTCGTGTAGCAGGAGCACATTTTTCGCCCATTTCTCTGGTCGTTTCCTCTGAATAGCACGGAGCAAACTCAGAAGAGTTGTCACGTATGACTCGCTGTTAATGGTGGTCCCGGGCTTCAATCACCAATGAGGATAATTCCACCCTTGTCCTAGAAGACTATGGCCATGCGTTTGCCTACGGAGGGCTGTGTACGGAACATCTTTGGTGTGGGGCTTCCTTTATGCTTCCACTGCATTGATAGGGCTTTGGTCTCTGGTTTATGGTAGTGCAGCCAAGTCTCGTCGCCAGTAAAGAGTTTGGACATGAAGCATTCTGGATCCTGGCTGTAGCATTGCAGAAGATCACTGCTTACGTCCTTGCCCTGTTGTCTTTGTGCTGCATTCATTGATTTTGGAACCCATCTGGCAGACATCTTACCCATTTTAAGGTGTTTATGCCCTATGCGGTGCAGAGTGATTCTGGTAAGTCCTGTGGCCGCCTCCAGTTCCATCAATGAGATGCACCTGTTGTCCTGAATAAGCCACTCTACTCTTGGAATGTTCACTGGTGTTGTCACAGTCACTTTCCTCCCAGAACTGGTTCCGTTCTCCGTTGATATGCGGCCATTTTTCCAGCCGTCTACCCAGTCATATTGTAATGATCACCTAGGATCAGGACAATATATTCTGGGAGAATGAAAAAATATAAAAAACTTTACTTCTAATATTAAACAAAATAAACCTGTGTTTTCCTACAAGTCAACAAGAAACCGTTGGAAAAGTTTCCGTGGCTGCATTAAGACACGAAACACAAGCTAAAAATTAACTTTCTAAGTAAAATTTAGTTACAGAAAGTAGTTCGTGACCTGAATACGAAGAACAGCAAGCAGTATTTAAACTTCGGGTTTGAGATCACAGAGGTCGTTCTCGAATGGTAGGCAAAGGTGTTGGACGTTCGCCGACTAACTCTTGATTAATAGGCTGCCTTGATTTCGGAAAAGAGAGATCCTGAGTTCCAACTCCATAAGGCACGCAAAGAGGTTTGCTGTCGGCTACCACTGATGCTATCCTGGAAGATCCAAAGTTCGGTCCCGACTCTGTAGTCACACAAAGAGGTTTGTTGTGGGCTTGCAATCTGATCGCTGCTCTAGGCTTGGAAGAGGAAGAAGTGATGAATCCAGTGATTTATAGTGCCTATAATAATTAGTACGTGATTAAACTAATTATCGTGTGGTATGAATATTAAACCAGAAGCTGACTTCCAAGACGAGGCCGAAACATGTAAGTAACCAGTAATGAAATTCAATGCATAAATGATAGATTCACTCTTAAGACAGTTCTAAGCGATATAGCGCAAGGCTTAACTTATGCCTGGCGTATTATTTCAGATCACCTTGCTAATATAATGATTTTGTTTGCAGGTCAGACAAAATCTATTTTATTTAATTAAACTCTATTAAAATAACTTTTATAACACACACAGTTTGACTCTGGTTTAGCAAATAAGCAGTAGTGACCAACAGATTCCCGTTTGTTGTACGTATAGCTTATGTGAATAAACAATCATCATCATTATATGTTTTCTTTCTTACTCCATTTTGCAATTCTTAAATAAGTTTAACGAAAGGTAGTGAGAACTAGTAACATTATATTAGAAAGATTCACCAAGTAGTTTGTAAAATAATTATGTCCTTATTTATGATGGAGTTGCAGAGACTTATCGCCCAGCCCCATTAGGAAGAAGAAGCATATATGGTTTATTGCATTGCAGATAGCATATCCTACAGGAAAATCAAATCATAGGTCACACTCTATCACTGTACTACCACACCGACATTAATAAAAATAATAATATTCTAAGACAAGAACCATTATCTTGTTGTAGTATATAGTTTTGTGTGACGGTGCGCACTCTCCACACACTGCTACCAATTGCCTGTGACTTTCCACAGTCTGTAACCCTGCGTTGTCTACAGAAACAACGTTGTCCAGCGCTGTCCTTGCTGATTCCATGTTGTCCGCTCATGTACTTACAGTTGTTTTTGAAATATGCTGTAATTTCCAAGAATTACACTTCTCTGTATTGTTCTTCCAGCTTAAGACATATCTAAGTGTTACTTCCTTACAACCGTAATGACGAGCTCAATGGTGGACACTGAAAGAAGAAAAAAAGGAAAGTGTAAATCAATATGGAACGCTCCTCGTGTATAAAAATAAATAAATACGAAAATGACTACATTTATGACTTAATAACTCTTGAACCGCCCGACCGATCTCGATTCAATTTCCAGCTTAAATGAGGTCCAAGCCTGGGATGGTTTTTATCATTTCACTTTGACGGTGCAATTTAGGGGAGAGTGAAGGGGGAGGTATTTAAAAGTGATCGAAAATGACTGATATGATATAGTGTCGAATCCATAGTTTTCGGGTTCACTGAGATGAACAGTAATACCTCCGGTATCGTTTAAATCGAAATTCAGCACTCAATAGTAATATTTAATTTTTAAGACAAGAAACATTGTCTATCAGAGAGCGCTTCGGTAGACCCTAGTAGTAAAATGTAACTAACTAACGGAACATAGTAGTAATTTGTCTTATTTTTACCTAGCGAACCGGATAATTGACGCCAGAAAATACAGTATATAATTAACAACCATATAGTATGGGAAAGAAAATCTTAAAAAAAAAGAAAAAAAGAAAAAAGAAAAAAGAAATCTGGAAGGAGTGGTTTATTATTGGTGAATCTTCTTTCCTTTTCTTTGATAATTTTCTGAAAAAACTTATGCAATATTATTCATATTTCATAAATAAATATTTCATTGAGAATCATAACCTATTTCTCATGACAAAAACATTCACAGCAGATAGTTTTACTCTTAGGTGGAGGGACGTGCCGTGGAAAATCAGCGCCCGGGAAGAGAGTATACGACGGCGCTCCCATACATATATTCCAAGCAATTTTTCATATCTTTTTTTGTTTTTTCTCCCGAATTTTTCGCCCCCTTACTTCCGCACCCGGGGCCTTCGCCTCGCTCCCCCCCCACGGCAAGGCCCTGCTTAGGAACAAGTTTACTTTGAAGTTTTCCGAAAACTCCTAATTCTCATGTAATTTAATTTATAGTTTATAAATAAATGTTTCACTAATAACTGCAAAAATGCCTTGAGTTAATTTAAGAAAAGGGAGTGAGAAAGTTTCGAAGGTCCGACACCTCCAGTTTCGAAAAATGAATACAAGATTAACATATTAGCAAAATAGTAAAAAAAAACTCATGTTCAGTGGAAGAAAACTAGAGAGAGTGACTACTTCTCAATGCCTAAGTATTCCCATCAAGGCCAAACTTATAAAAAATAAGAAGTTAAGTATAGCTGTCCAATCTTTAATCTCTTAATATGATTTTGAGTCTAATATTATTACACATCATAAATGATAGAACATTCTTAGATTAACACATAAAAGTTTTAAAATGATGAAATGATATCCATTTGTTGTTCAAATACCGCTTTAACCCTTGCAGTACCGATGAGCTCAAATATCTTCAGTAGAAAAACTGTACCGTCATAAATTCAAGTAAGGAAAAAGAAAAAAGAAAATAGTACGTCCCTGTTCCTCTTTAGGACAGTCCAATGAAATCCGCGAGTTTTAAGTTTTAATTTTTGTGTTTTGTATCCTAAGGCAACACCAAGTTCAAAAATTACGAGGTCTTCTTTTAACGTAGACTCCTAACAACGACCAGGGTTTGAATTCGGCCCAAATAAAGCGTGCGCAGAACATATGCAAGATGAACTCTTACAATATAGCAAGATGAACTCTATCACAATGATTCCGCCTCCCGAATGCCGAAAATCTAGTTTTCAGGATCTTGTCACCTGTCTTGGCTAGAAGTGGTGCGGAGGTAAGGTTTCACACTTACTGTACTACTGAACATGAAGAAGGTATATGCAGCAGCACGCTCCAATCATCCTCGTAGGTTTCCCTGGTATTCATTTTGGGAAAAGAATTGTGCTTGTTAGAATTATATTAGATGTCTCATAATACTTTTCATGTGTATAACGGTCTTTCGTCTTCTATGGATCACCAAGTCCGATGACTCTGATTGCTTCTGGGTCACAAGTCAACGAATCTGGTAGATCACGATTTTGATTGCTCCTAAGTCACGAGTCATCAAATCTGGTACATCATGATTCTGATTGCTTTCTGGGTCACGAGTCTTCCGGTAGATCATGACTCTGATTGCTTCTAGGTCACGAGTCATCGAGTCTGGTAGATCACAACTTCGATTGCTTCTGGGTCACGAGTCATCGAATCTGGTAGACCACGATTCTAATTGCTTCTTGGTCACAAGTCATCGAGTCCATTAGATCATGACTCTGATTCTTCTGGGTCACGAGTCATCGAGTTTGGTAGATCATGACTCTGATTGCTTCTGGGTCACGAGTCATCTTGTCTGGTAAATCATGACTCTGATTCCTTCTATGTCACGAGTCAGTCATTCAGTCTGGTAGATCATGACTCTGATTGCTTCTAGGTCACGAGTCATCGAGTCTGGTACATCACAATTTCGATTGCTTCTGGGTCACGAGTCATCGAATCTGTAGATCACGAGTCATCGAATCTGGAGATCACGGATCTGACTGCTTCCGGATTCACGTGTCCTTCTCTAACAATGAGTCTTTTAGATCACTGATCTGACTGTTTCAAGGTCACGGTCTTTCTGGGTCACCAAGCTTGGTAAATCACAGATCTGACTGGTTCCGGGTCCCCAAATCTGGTAGCTCACAGATCTCATCACTGTTTCGGACATGGATCACCGTTTCTTGATTATGAGAATCCAGCTGTAAGGAAACTAAGGAAATAAACAGAGAATGTAATACCAAATGAATTCATGTAAGAAAATTATACTTCAGTTTTCGTTTAATTTATTAGAAATTGGTTTGTTATCGTATCTTCCGGAATTTGTTTCGGAAAGGAAATGCTACCTTTTAATTTGTAGAAAAGAAGACAAAAAATCTCCTTTGAGTGGATTATTTTAATTTCTTCCATTCAGAACAGTTACTTGTTGTATTGAGGATTTTTTTTAATATTCAATAAATACCGAATATTTACCTTGACTTGTTTCAATAACAAGGAAGCTACTGTAACAGAATGAACAAGCAATATTTCTGCTGAAACAGGTTTTATTATACCTTTTTTTTTTTTTTTTACGTAGGTAAATATTAAAGATCATTACTCTGTGTTCTTCTCAAAATTATGTTCTTTAAAGTAATTGACCAATTAAAAAGAAAAGGAAGATTGTCTTTGGAGCTACAAAATTGTAGACTGTTCATTGTAGGTATGTACTGACAAGACTAACTACTTTTTTATGTAGTTGTTCTATATATTTGAAGAAATAATGATATCAGTAGTCTCTGCACAACAGTTAACTATAGTTTTTAAAAGTTGTTAAACACTACGGACAAACATTTGTCCACACTAGTTAAGAGCTGGATGTCAGTTTAACCATAGAGTAACTATCCAGTATCCAATTTGCTATAATTAAGTGTTTGAACTCGTTCAACTTGTACTCTCCAGTTAACTAACCACACCAATTAGACTTTCAAACTATGCTGTGCTTAGGCATGAGAAGTTCTATAGAACTATTGTGTCTGTCTATCTATACGTCGACGGATATTAGAACGAAATCAGTAAAAATGGTGAAAAACGGTTTTCTGATATAGATTCACTGTCCCAAGATCAGGTTCCAACTCCTTTTCTAACCTTCTATTCAAACCGGAAGTGGGCTCTCTCTGCTAGTCTAGTAGCTAGATTCCATTCCCATTCTTATTCATTTATTAAAACCGGAAGTAGTAGAAATTTACTTCTACTTCCAGTTTGAATATTGATCTCCACAGAGGCAAGAACCTAAGACGTAGGTAGATTTATTTATATGAATTCAGCGACTCAAAAATATGCATCCCTTAACTGTATATACATATTTATCACCACCCTTAACCGTATATTCAAACCGAAAGTGGTAGAAGACTACGATTTCCGGTTTTAATAATGGTCACAATGGAGAACAAAGCGATGATAGATAGCGAGAAGCGCTTTCTAGACATGGATTCAGTTAAAGTTGGTTGTATCTCCTTCCTTATCTGTCTACTCCCACTTTTGATTCCTATATTGATTCTCATTGAGTAGAAATAGTAGTAAGTAGAGAAAGTATGCATGGTGTGAAACTACGGTAGGCATGGTGCGAAAATTACGGTATACACAGTGTTGTAACTCAGGGGGGCAAACGAGGCTTGTGCCCCGGGCGTCGGATTGGGGGGCGCAAAACTGGGCAAATATTTATTTTCACTACAAGGCAAAGAAAGGAATTTTAGAAAACTAAAGATCATTCAAAATTACCTCAGAAACTTAACAACAATGACTTATCAGCCTTAGGATCATATTGACAGAACATAAATTAGCTTCAAAGCTATCTTCTGAGGACATTGTAAAAAAAAAAAAAAAAAAAAAAAAAAAACTGCTGCTAAAAGAGTCCGCAAAGTTAAATTTTAGTTCCAGCTTTTTGTGTTTTTATTTAACTTGCATCGATTTTTAAAAGATCTGTAAAATGTCCGAGTATAACACTCGAGACAACAGCTTGTCTGTTAGTCCAAAAGCGTTGTAATTTGTAGTTATTATGATAAGATTATAAGAATATGTCAAGCGTGCTTACTCTCTGATTATTTGGTAATCAAATACTAATTACTTTGGTGTTTTATCTTGTACTAAAAATTAAATTATGTACTGCAATTTTGAAATCAAGCTTTACTACTTGAAGAAAAAATGAAATAGAGTTTACTGTGTGATACCAATATCAGGTGTAGTCGCGGAGTGTTTAGGTTTGGTTGGTCAGATGTAAGGACGCTAAGGCGAATTCTTGCCCAGGGCGACAACTAGCCTGGTTGCGTCGCTGGGTATACACAGTGTGAAATTAAGGTATATGTGAAACTATGGTATATACAATGTGAAACTACGGTATGCACTGTGTGAAACTGCGGTACACTTCAAACTAAGAAAGTTCCATACGGCCCGGTTCACATAAACATGACCTGGGACGAATGATGACTCATTCGGCTGTACCACATACTTCGAGTTATCTATGATCCATGTTGCATATTCGCGGCACCATCGGTAATGCGTATTATGCCCATACAATTCGGTCCCATTCGTCTGTCATGTAACTTCGGCGGACAGTTATCATCGACACGGGCTGTGAGAGGTGCCGCAGTCGTATGACGGTTCTGAGTGATAATCCGTTTTAATGCTGAGCGGACCTATCACTGAGGATTTTCTTCAGATCATTGTTCCTCTTCGCCGATGTAGTTTTGCCGTGAGTTTTGTAGACCGTCATCACATTGGATACTCTCTGCTGCAACATACCCAACACAATTCGCAATTTCGTCGCAAGTAGGTGCGAGCCAACATTTTAAACTCTTTACAAATCAGAGAATTCACCCAGTTTACGTTATCATCGTCTGCTTGATTCACTGCAAACTGCCATTCTACTGCTCCTCATATAGTACGAAGTTTTCCGTAACAGGGAGTGCGGTGGCTCAGTGGTAGAGCGTTCACCTCCGGTGGTTGGGGTCCCTGGTCCGATCTCAACTCTCGCCGTGTGGACCTTGTGATGGACAAACACCGTGCTGGTTGTTTTTCTCGGGTTCTCCGTTTCCTACCACTTTTTTCATCTCACCATTTAATTCTTCATTTCTCATCATCACCGTCTTCCTTAGCCTAACCGGCATAAACGTGGGACGTAAAAACTTAAAGATTTCATTTTTTTCCATAACACACTATCAACAGCAGCACACACTTGTACTGCTTCGCTGTCTAATCGTAGCAAACTCACACATATGACATGTTTCCAACCAGGCCCGTATCCAGGGAGGGTCTAGGGGGGCCCGACCCCCCTAAACTTTTCACGGTAGGCTTGCAAATTAACTATAATATGGTGATGAACTATATTTTTGGATCTCCCCCCTAACTTTAGCCGGGCCCCCCTACATTTTTGGGCTGGCTACAGGCCTGTTTCCAACTCCAGGTGTTTCTATTAAATAGAAAGTGTATTCATGTCAGGAGTAAAAGTGAATCTGTAAAGGTAGAGGGACGGTAGGACGCGGCATGACGTCACACCGTCCCCCTGCCCATCTTTGATCATTGTAATATTTTTAGGAACTGAAGGGACGCCGCATACATATTTTGGAGGTGAGGGGACGGCGTCCCCCACGTTCCCCTCACTTTTACCCCTGATGTATGTATCATCTTCTTTCGGCAACAATGATGACTTAAACAAAAATTCAAGTTTAACAGTTAACCATATTTTATTTAGCACACCGTGTACTGTTGTCTTGCTTTTCATTTAATGAAAAGTTTGAGGAGAGTACATATTCGCATCAGTTTGATCTTAATAGATAACGCTGTTATCTTGATAGCTGACATAACTTCAATTTTAGGTTAAAAAATAGTTTTTCTCAACTTTCTCCTGAATCCACGAGGATTTACGATACACTCAACCTACATTTCTACACTTTCTCTATAAAACTATTCTTGTTTTAATAGGGAAATGATTGATGTAGAATGAAAATTTGAACTTACACTTCATTTGTATTCTTATAATGGGAACACGGTAGCTGAGTGGTAGAGTGCTTACCTCTGGTGTGTGGGATCCCTGGGTAAGCAGGTTTGTGGAATCCGTGGTTCTCTCGGGATACTCCCGTTTCCTCCCACATTCTCATTGCACCGATTCTTCCCATCGTCATTCACTTGTCTTAATCATCTGTTTCCCAGCCCCTGCCAAGTGAACTTTGTGGTGGACAAACACCGTGTGCGTGAGTTTTCTCGGGGTTCTCCCGTTTCCTCCCACTTTCTTCATTCCACCATTTTTATTCATTTCTCATCATCACCGTCTTCTTTAGCCTAACCGGCATAACCGTGGGACGTAAAACTCAAAGATTTCATTTCATTTTCATTTCTGTTTCTCAGCCTAAAGAGCATAAACTTGGAACGTAAAACTGAAATATTTAATTTCATTTTATTTCTCTTATTAAAAAAATATCCTAGTTCTATCATTTTTTAAATATAAGTGGAACTTTTTTTTCTACAATTACTTATCCCTTTTCGGGTGCAGAATAATACCCGTTCAATAAATACTATTTAGACGTAGTGGCTTGTAGTATTGCACCCCTTACAATGAAAGGATCCCCTCACCCCTTTACCATTAACTGCACTTACCTTAACCATTTCGCTTAGAGAGCTCCTTCGTGCTAAGCGGTTAGCGTATACGTCTTTGGCGTGGGAGACCTGGGTTCGATTCCCGGCGGGAGCTCATGTGGTTCGGATTCCACGTTAATCAGTAGCTCCCGTCTCATATAGCCTCGCTGCTGAAAGGAACGTTAAAATAAACTCAACTCAACATTTCGCTCAGGTGCATCGCCCATGACATGCCAGCAGTGTTGCCAGATATGAAGAGCAAAAAATAGCGAGGTTGTTCTCTAAAAGTAGCGAATTTTTACCATTTGTAGCCCAAACATAAAAGCGAATTATTTTGTAGCTATACACTTTTACTAATCATTTATAATCATGGCTTATCTATGTACTAGAAACACCTGGAGTTGGAAGTACGTCAGATGTCTGGATTGGCAACAGTCAGGCGGCGTTCATAATTTCGGATTGTTGGCAGTGGTGTGTTAGAGCAAACTACGTACTACATCAAGAGCAATAAAAATGCAGATGTGTACTGAACTGGGTAAATGGTGATAGTAGGCTATATAATGAGCGACTTTTCTGATTTTCAAGGAAACATGTTTGCTTAAGTCAGTTTTGTAGGTTCTTAAATACACTTTAAAACGTTTACAGTATGTTTTTTCACAGATATTCCTAATTTCTTTAATTCATTTGTTAAATTCTGTATCTGGGAGTTTTGAATTTTGGAAGATTTTATTGTAACTCCAGTTACTCATTACGTTAATATTGAAAATAGAGTAACACAGTTAAATTTGCGGTGTTCATGTTTACACTGCTCATACAGCTATTAGGCCTACGAATTGAGACATGAACACGCTCATGATCTTATATTGATAGTAGCGTTGCCTAATCAAACAATGTGCAATCGATAGAGGAGTGAAGAAAATTAAGAAATCCAAAGTTTTACTGGCCGACACCCAGAAATACAGGAGATACAGAGGAAAGAATCTAGAATCATGTGAAGATAGCAATGCAAAAGATACACTGACATAGAAAGAACTTGAAAATGATTAAAGTAATCAAAATGGCATTTGCCAAACAGTATAGTAACCAAACATTGCACCCACAGATATGCTCAATAATATCATATGTAATGCAGTGCTGCCAACTGAGAACAAAATGAAGTTTTGTTAAATGGCACGGAACACAAATTATAACATCTAACAAATCTAATTATGAGTAGAACCATACCCCTGGAGTCTTGATGTACAGTATTGCCAACATTTGAATATAGACCTATATGAATCTCGGATGTAGAAGAGAACATACAATACACGATTCAAACTAGTTAAAACCAAAATATGAGACCACAAACAAGAATATAATTACTGAAATACGAAAATAAGGAACGGAGCACAGTGTCGAAGCAGGTTTTCCCAAATGGAAAATCAGAATAGTATCAAACACAACACACAAAACTAAATGATGTATGTTCTTGGATTGACAATTGATTATCAGGTTCACTTTTCTGATGCACGTAATATTGTATCACCTCACACATTATTGGTAGTCAATTTTTCAGTGTTGCTGTTGATAAAGCGCTCCGCAATGTACTGTATCTACTGTTCTACATCCGAGATTCATGTAGGAATTCATATAGGTCTATCTTCAAATGTTGGCAACACTGTACATCATGACTTCACAGGTATGGTTCTACTCATAATTAAATTTTCTACATGTTATAATTTGTGTTCCGTGCCATTTAAAAAAAAACTTCATTTTGATCTCAGTTGGCAACACTGCATTACGTATGATGTCATTGAGCATGTCTGTGGGTACAATGTTTGCTTACTATACTGTTGTGTAAATGTCATTTTGATTACTTTAATTATTTTGAAGTTATTTCTGTGTCAGTGTATCTTTTGCATTGCTATCTCCACGTGATTCTAGATTCTTCTTTCCTCTGTATCTCCTGTGTTTTTGTGTGTCGGCCCGTAAAACTTTGGATTTCTCAATTTTCTTCACCCCTCTATCGATTGCACATTGTTTGATTAGGCAGTGCTACTATGAACATAAGATGTTCCCTTGTCAGTGATACTGTAACGGCACAACCTCAACAGAAGTCTAGTGTTGTCAGATCTGGAGATTAAAAAGAACTAAAGAATGAAACTAGTATCGAGCATGTTAACTTTAATAAAACTATTGTTCGTTGTTAATAGAATATTTAGCACTATATAAAATTAATAATTTGTGGTTTCATATATGAAAATGAAAAAGTAGTGCATTCTTAAAGAATTATAGCCTGTAGATAACTAAAAGTAACCCAAAAGTAGCATGCCGCCCAATTTGATATTTCGGTAGCGAGGGCACTTAAAATATCGCGCAATCTGGCAACACTGCATGACACAAGTTTTGTTTGGTATATGCTAGACCGTATTCAAAATATAGCGTATACCCGCCACCCATATACGTTCGTTCTTTCGTAAATTTAAGGTGAGTATACATTAGACTATAAAAATATGTGGGTATAGGCTGTATGCTCTTGAATACGCCTCATTATATCCCTATATGAGACCTATTGATTACTGTATGTGCGACCTATAAACATTCTTTCCCTGTTAAATGATAACAACATTATACAATTTCCTATTTAAAATTAGTTTTGGGGTAATGTGGATATTTTCGTTGTTATTCTACACTGAAATCGGGAACCAAACACACAACACAAAAGGATGATTATTAAAACATGTTGATTCAGTAATAAACAAGGCATTATATGGGTCGTGAATATCTTTCTTAATAATTTGTTTCAAATGACCTTTGTGTTGAACCCAAGTCCTCATTTCTCGTTGTTTTCGTGTAACGAGGTGCTCATTATATTTATTGTGTTGCAATGGAAGAATACCACGAGAATGCAGAAACAAAGGAATTGAAACAAAAAAAAAAAAAATCGTAATTTCTATGTTGCCAACGTGCATTTAAGAACTACATTGTGCAAATCAAGAACAAAGAAGAAAGGCATAAATTAGTAGACTATAGATAGTATGTAACTTATATTAAAAAGCCTCTGCGCCAATAGCTTTTGAGATTGCGAGTGGAGGCTTTCTTTACTTTTAAATTTATTTTTGTTGAAAGGTTCGTTAATGCTCAAAACTCAAGGACGCTGTTTATGGCTGGATCAGCGACAAGAAAAGAACATAAGCCTTGTGCAAAATATGACGGAAACTCCTTATTTGTTTGTCGTTTGCGAACTTTTGTCACAAGCATGAAATATTGCATACATCAAAAATCAATGTTAAATAATCATAAATTATGCGCGCCGACTACGTGGGTGCTCCGGGGCTCGAGCACCCACACAAATAATTATGATTTTTAGATAGAAACAAAATAAAATAAATATTTCTCACTTGCCATTATCAAAAAATAATAAACAATTAAAACACTGAGATGGAATTTCTAACCTTTAAAACATGATTATTTCAAATAGGGATGCGCACGAGACAAGATTTCTGGCTGTCTCGACTCGAAAATGTGCTGTCGACTCGAAAATCATATGTAATGCAGTGTTGCCAACTGAGCACAAAATGAAGTTTTGTTAAATGGCACGGAACACAAATTATAACATCTAACAAATCTAATTATGAGTAGAACCATACCCGTGGAGTCTTGGTGTACAGTGTTGCCAACATTTGAAGATAGACCTATATGAATCTCGGATGTAGAAGAGAACATACAGTACACGATTCAAACTAGTTAAAACCAAAATATAAGACTACAAACAAGAAAGAAGAAAATCAAAAATTAGTATTAATATAGAATAAAATGTACATTTCTCTATTGGAAGAGCCTTGTCTCGACTCGAATTTTGTCAGGAAAAGCCTGTCTCGACTCGTCTCGTGCGCGTCCCTAATTTCAAATGTGTTTGTGCATAGGCAAGCAAGCAGCACACTCATCCCTTCTTTGCTTGTCTCTGGCCTAGTCAAAGGCAGTCCCCACAATAGAAAATGGAACTATATTGTGAATAGATTTGAAAAAAATGAAATATTTCAGTCTTACGTCTCACGGTTTCAGCCTTTTATGAGAATGTTCATAAAAGATATTAATTAAAAGGAAATCAATTTTAAAACAATATCGAGACTTTTTTGAAAATATATAACACGTCCCGCCATTGATATGCACCAAATAAATTTTGGAAAGTCAGCGCCGTTGATTATAGGCAGCTTCGTGCACGTGGGAATCCCGATTTCTTTAGATGGTTCAGAAATGAATGCTGAGAGGGCATTGTCAGACATCAATGAACAACCGAAAACTTTTAAGCGTCAATTACCTGCTTTGCTGGGTTAAAATAAAGAGAAATTAGTAATATGTTCCGTTAGTCAATCACTTTCTACTATTACTGGAGCACTCTCCGATGTCGGTTATTTTCGATCATCTTTATATATGTCCCGCTCCCCCAAGTTGCGGGCTGAATTTGGATATAAACAGCACCTAAAGTGTCACTGTTCATCCCGAAAACTATGGATTCGAGTAATATCGGGCATTTTCGATTATGTTTATATATTTCCCCCCTCCCCCTCTCCTAAGGTGTACCGTCAAAGTGAAAGAATAAAATTTCTCACAGGTCCGAACCTCATTTATGTTGAAAATTTAATCTAGATCGGTCGGGTGGTTCAAGAGTTAAGTCACAATCATAGTTACTTTCAATTTTTATTTATATACTGTAGTTAGATATATACAATCTAAAACATAACTTACGCTCCACATTCCCTACCGCATATTTATTTATTTATTTATTTATTTATTTATTTATTTATTTTATTTATTTATTTATTTTTAACATAAGAGGCCTCAGTTCAGCTCCTGCTCGATGGATAGTCGATTTTCGGGACCTGAGGTAAAAGCAAATCGCAGAGTTGATGTAACTGAAAATTCTATATTCAGCATGAATAAATTATTTTTCGATAACTTTTACTTTTTCGTATGAATAATAGTTCACATCGCGACTTTAATAGTATAAGCCTCAAGTCGTAAAAATGTCTTACAAAGTGATGATGGTTCATGATTTCTATAAATTTTAAATCCCAAGAATGAATTAGAAATATTTAATTTGTTACTTTTCACCTATAGTGCGGGACTTGGAGTGAATGTCCCATTTGTTTCACCCTCTTAACAACCTTGCTTCTACGGATATTCTTACCTCTAAAACAATGTGAATTTAGTTCCGACGCGAGTATAAAACTAGACGTATCTACACTAGTTTCGAATTAATTTTAACATTTGTAGAGCTAGGAATATCGTTGTGATAGGCTGTCTTACACTGTCCTGCAACTCAAAATATCACGTCCAACTGAGCATAGGCGTAGCTAAAAGGGGCAAACCCCTATTACACTATTGGCTTGCTAGAATTCCGTTGGACCATTAGCAGAAGCTATGGTTGTTCTTTGAATTCTCAAAAGCAAGAACGATTTCCCCCACTATCAAAATGTCCTAGTTATGTCAATGCATCTATGGCTCTTCAAATCGGGGAAGACCTATAACTAGCTTACTATTAAACCTCCTAGGAGGAACACAAATCCACTTTAAATTTTAATTGATAATATGGGTCATGTGATGTTGTTTAAAAGGTGAGCTATCAACTCATCGGAAATTTATGGAGAACTTTCAAAGAAATTGTACTTACAGTTTTATTTTATTTTATTTTATTTTTTGGATCAAAAGATCCAATACATTTCAGGCAAATATATATATATATATATATATATATATATATATATATATATATATATATATATATATATATAAAATATTGTAGGCATTATATCACGAGAACTACATACAGTGTAGCCAAACCAAAACTATCACCTAACTCACGAGGAAACGGTCTTAAGTGTAAACAACCGATTGGCTGGGGTCAGGATATGCGTTACGGGAGACCAAAGTAGGAGACACGTATTTTGGCGTTTGGGCCCATACGCAAAAATTTCCGAAATACGGGGCCCTAAAGTGGTCCTACATGCTATAACTAGGAAGCGAATGACGTTACTTGTATTTTGGCGTTTGGGCCCATACGCAGAAATTTCCGAAATACGGGACCCCAAAGTGGCCCTACGTGCTATAACTAGGAAGCGAATGACATTACTTGTACACAACCGATTAGGCTGGGGTCCGGATATTACTTACGGGAGACCAAAGTAGGAGACATGTATTTTGGCGTTTAAGCCCATACGCAGAAATTTCCGAAATACGGGACCCCAAAGTGGCCCTACGTGCTATAACTAGGAAGCGAATGACATTACTTGTACACAACCGATTTGGCTGGGGTCCGGATATGTGTTACGGGAGACTAAAGTAGGAGACACGTATTTTGGCGTTTGGGCCCATACGCAGAAATTTCCGAAATACGGGACCCCAAAGTGGCCCTACAAGCTGTAACTAGGAAGCGAATGATATTACTTGTACACAACTGATTTGGCTGGGGTCGGGATATGTGTTACGGGAGACCAAAGTAGGAGACATGTATTTTGGCGTTTGGGCCCATACGCAGAAATTTCCGAAATATGGGACCCCAAAGTGGCCCTACATGCTATAACTAGGAAGCGAATGACGTTACTTGTACACAACCGATTTGGCTTGGGTCCGGATATATGTTACGGGAGACTAAAGTAGGATACACGTATTTTGGCGATTGGGCCCATACGGAAAAATTTCCGAAATACGGGGCCCTAAAGTGGTCCTACATGCTATAACTTAGAAGCGAATGACGTTACTTGTATTTTGGCGTTTGGGCCCATACGCAGAAATTTCCGAAATACGGGACCCCAAAGTGGCCCTACATGCTGTAACTAGGAAGCGAATGACGTTACTTGTACACAACCGATTAGGCTGGGGTCCGGATATGTGTTACGGGAGACCAAAGTAGGAGACATGTATTTTGGCGTTTGGGCCCATACGCAGAAATTTCCGAAATATGGGACCCCAAAGTGGCCCTACATGCTATAACTAGGAAGCGAATGACGTTACTTGAACACAACCGATTTGGCTTGGGTTCGGATATATGTTACGGGAGACTAAAGTAGGAGACACGTATTTTGGCGATTGGGCCCATACGGAAAAATTTCCGAAATACGGGGCCCTAAAGTGGTCCTACATGCTATAACTTAGAAGCGAATGACGTTACTTGTATTTTGGCGTTTGGGCCCATACGCAGAAATTTCCGAAATACGGGACCCCAAAGTGGCCCTACGTGCTATAACTAGGAAGCGAATGACATTACTTGTACACAACCGATTTGGCTGGGGTCCGGATATGTGTTACGGAAGACCAAAGTAGGAGACAAGTATTTTGGCGTTTGGGCCCATACGCAGAAATTTCCGAAATACGGGACCCCAAAGTGGCCCTACATGCTATAACTAGGAAGCGAATGACGTTACTTGTATACAACCGGTTTGGCTGGGATCCGGATATGGCTATTATAAGCCCAAGTCGAAGACATGTAGTTTATCTTCTGACAAAACCTGATAGGGCGTCAAACTTTACTTCCGCCACTGTGCCCGGTTTCCTGACAGCACACGCCGTATCGATTAAATATTAATGTTCATTCTCTTGCACAAAAGTGTACCGCCCGGTTTCCACACATCCTAGCCATAGAAATACAAGCGAAAAACGCAAACATTCTTTCGCTCCGCTGACACCCTCGTGGTCAGCATATCTCCCTCGACGGCTCGTTCCAGCTGAACATCTGTTCAGAATTGCATGGGTACCACATACGCCAACTTCATGGCCTTATTAAAAATCTACCAATATCGGACCCTGTACATTCGACATTCCTTTTTCTGGGACCTAACAACAAACACAAGTCTCATACCTTTGGATATATTATAACATATTCCAACCCATGCCAACATTCTGCACCAGTAACGCCATTCGCTTCCTAGTTATGGTATGTAGGGCCTCTTTGGGGCCCCGTATTTCGGAAGTTTCTGCGTATGGGCCCAAACGCCAAAATACGTGTCTCCTACTTTGGTCTTCCCTAACACATATCTGGACCCCAGCCAAATCGGTTGTGTACAAGTAACGTCATTCGCTTCCTAGTTATAGCATGTAGGGCCACTTTGGGGTCCCATATTTCGGAAATTTCTGCGTATGGGCCCAAACGCCAAAATACATGTCTCCTACTTTGGTCTCCCTTAACACATATCCCGACCCCAGCCAAATCGGTTGTGTACAAGTAATGTCATTCGCTTCCTAGTTACAGCATGTAGGGCCACTTTGGGGTCCCGTATTCCGGAAATTTCTGCGTATGGGCCCAAACGCCAAAATACGTGTCTCCTACTTTAGTCTCCCGTAACACATATCCGGACCCCAGCCAAATCGGTTGTGTACAAGTAGCGTCATTCGCTTCCTAGTTATAGCATGTAGGGCCACTTTGGGTTCCCGTATTTCGGAAGTTTCTGAGTATGGGCCCAAACGCCAAAATACGTGTCTCCTACTTTGGTCTTCCCTAACACATATCTGGACCCCAGCCAAATCGGTTGTGTACAAGTAGCGTCATTCGCTTCCTAGTTATAGCATGTAGGGCCACTTTGGGTTCCCATATTTCGGAAGTTTCTGCGTATGGGCCCAAACGCCAAAATACGTGTCTCCTACTTTGGTCTTCCCTAACACATATCTGGACCCCAGCCAAATCGGTTGTGTACAAGTAGCGTCATTCGCTTCCTAGTTATAGCATGTAGGGCCATTTTGGGTTCCCGTATAGCGGAAGTTTCTGCGTATGGGCCCAAACGCCAAAATACGTGTCTCCTACTTTGGTCTTCCCTAACACATATCTGGACCCCAGCCAAATCGGTTGTGTACAAGTAGCGTCATTCGCTTCCTAGTTATAGCATGTAGGGCCACTTTGGGGTCCCGTAATTCGGAAATTTCTGCGTATGGGCCCAAACGCCAAAATACATGTCTCCTACTTTGGTCTCCCTTAACACATATCCCGACCCCAGCCAAATCGGTTGTGTACAAGTAATGTCATTCGCTTCCTAGTTACAGCATGTAGGGCCACTTTGGGGTCCCGTATTCCGGAAATTTCTGCGTATGGGCCCAAACGCCAAAATACGTGTCTCCTACTTTAGTCTCCCGTAACACATATCCGGACCCCAGCCAAATCGGTTGTGTACAAGTAGCGTCATTCGCTTCCTAGTTATAGCATGTAGGGCCACTTTGGGTTCCCGTATTTCGGAAGTTTCTGCGTATGGGCCCAAACGCCAAAATACGTGTCTCCTACTTTGGTCTTCCCTAACACATATCTGGACCCCAGCCAAATCGGTTGTGTACAAGTAGCGTCATTCGCTTCCTAGTTATAGAATGTAGGGCCACTTTGGGTTCCCGTATTTCGGAAGTTTCTGCGTATGGGCCCAAACGCCAAAATAAGTGTCTCCTACTTTGGTCTTCCCTAACACATATCTGGACCCCAGCCAAATCGGTTGTGTACAAGTAGCGTCATTCGCTTCCTAGTTATAGCATGTAGGGCCATTTTGGGTTCCCGTATTTCGGAAGTTTCTGCGTATGGGCCCAAACGCCAAAATACGTGTCTCCTACTTTGGTCTTCCCTAACACATATCTGGACCCCAGCCAAATCGGTTGTGTACAAGTAGCGTCATTCGCTTCCTAGTTATAGCATGTAGGGCCACTTTGGGGTCCCGTAATTCTGAAATTTCTGCGTATGGGCCCAAACGCCAAAATACGTGTCTCCTACTTTAGTCTCCCGTAACACATATCCGGACCCCAGCCAAATCGGTTGTGTACAAGTAGCGTCATTCGCTTCCTAGTTATAGCATGTAGGGCCACTTTGGGGTCCCATATTTCGGAAGTTTCTGCGTATGGGCCCAAACGCCAAAATACGTGTCTCCTACTTTGGTCTTCCCTAACACATATCTGGACCCCAGCCAAATCGGTTGTGTACAAGTAGCGTCATTCGCTTCCTAGTTATAGCATGTAGGGCCACTTTGGGTTCCCGTATTTCGGAAGTTTCTGCGTATGGGCCCAAACGCCAAAATACGTGTCTCCTACTTTGGTCTTCCCTAACACATATCTGGACCCTAGCCAAATCGGTTGTGTACAAGTAGCGTCATTCGCTTCCTAGTTATAGCATGTAGGGCCACTTTGGGCTCCCGTATTTCGAAAATTTCTGCGTATGAGCCCAAACGCCAAAATACGTGTCTCCTACTTTTGTCTCCCGTAACACATATCCGGACCCCAGCCAAATCGGTTGTTTACACTTAAGACCGTTTCCTCGTCAGTATGATGTGCTTATTTCGTAAAAAAAAAAAAAAAAAAAAAAAAAAAAAAAAAAAAAAAAACTCGATTTAGGGGCTGTTCAAAAATTTTGTGACTTCTGATCCAAAAAATTCAATATATTTTATTCAGTGAAAAAAATTTTTTGGACGTCCCATATCTAGAGAACTACATATAGTGTAGCCAAAGCCAAACTATCACTTGAATCCATATGATGTGCTTATTTTGTATTTTAAAAAAACGAAAACTCGATTTAGGAAAAGTTTTGTGGCTCCTGATAAAAAAAAATTCAGTATGTTTTATTCAATCATTTATTTTCTTATTTTGCAATATCTCAGAATTCAGTATGATCCTAGATTTAGGGGTGCTTGGGTATGGCGAAAACATCGACAACATATTTAAAAGAAGTGGCATGTAGTACACATCACGCCATGTGAAGGAGTTGGTTTGTATGACGTGATATATTCTCAATTAATATTTAAATTGAAAGTTGTAGTATATTTCTACATTCTGGTTTTACGTATTATAGAGATTAGGAGACGGGATATGCCCTTGGGATGCTTAATTGATTTTTAGATTTGATTTGATTTGATTTGAGTTTAACGTCCCGTTCAGCAGCGAGGCTATACGAGACGTGGACCTACTGATTAACGTGAAATCCGAACCACTTGAGCTCCCGCCAGAGTTTGATTGCAGAAAACTGCTTTTCTCTATCTATGACTATTTGTGTTCGGTAGTAATCAACGTTAAAGCGAAAAGAAAAATGGTCGATTCCTACTTGTACTTCCGTGGATGGATCATCCTTCTGTGAACTAGATTTCTACCTTTTCAACTTCCACATCCGGCCCAAAATTCACCCATTGAATACTTCTTGAGATTTTTTTTCTAAATCAAAGTGTCTAAAAAAATTAACTTCTTTCGTAATATAAATTGAGGTTTTAATTCTTCAGATGCAGACCTGGGTCTCGGTCACCGATATCACTAAATAATATAATTAATTAGTAATTGCTTTCTAGTGTAGAAATTTAAATGTAAATTGATAAAAATGATGGATAATGATGAAGAATGGGGGATGAACCCGACTTTAGCTTATTCTGTTCTTTATTTACACAATTTCCTCGGGATTTAGTATGGTTGGAACCAGGGGTGAAAGTGGATTTGAAAAAGTAGGGGGATGCATGACGTCACGCCGTCCCCAGTGCCTATCTTTGACCATTGTCAATTTTTTTTAGAAAGTGAGGGGACGCCACGGATATTTTCTGCAAGCGGGAGGACAGCGTCCCCCTGCGTTCCTCCTAGCTTTTACCCCTGGAACTGGAACAAATATATATATATTTTCTGTTGACACTTTACTAATAGCACTGTGTATATTTAGAGTGAGAAGCAATGGTTCTAAAAGAAACTTTGGTTACCTTGAGTCACATAATTCCACAAAATTTTCGAACACGCCTACTTCTTTGCATATTTTTGAGTCATCTTTCAATGTACTCAGATTTAAGAGGAGGACGAAAATGGTCAAAACAAAGTTATGCACTTCTAAATTCATTTCACACGATATCCAAGGACTACTAGATAGTGCGAAGAGGCAATATATGAGAAAGAAATTAAACAACATATCAACTTATGAGAGACCTTGATCGAATACAACAGAAGGCAAACGTGTAGCCTGTGGCAATGTTTTAATTGTGCATTTCCTAGAGAGATGGGAATTTTGCAAAGTTGTCGGCATGGTTAAAATGAAAGAAAAAAAAAACGTGTTACATTGTTTCTTATTATACGATACTAGCTGAAACTCTCCTTCTTTGGATGGGGAGAATAACTTATGGGAAATATTCCATCTCTTACAAATCGCATTTCAATGAAAGTGGAATAAAAAAATCTGTAATGTCACCCCTTCTCTCCTGCCATTTCTCCGATGAGGGCAGAAATAGCACCTAAACGGCATCCGGAGTGCAACTATTCATCTCAGCGACCCCGAAAAGTATCGGTTGGATACTAATGGCAGCCATTTTCCACTATTTTTACATGTCACTTCCTTTCTAGTACCAATTTTCATCGCCCATGGTTTATAGTTTGGATTTATGCATACATTTTTTTTTACTTTAAATAGTGTGGTTGAATAAAATATTTCAATTTTCATAACAGTTCTCCCCCTTCTGTCTATCGCACAGGCATCTTTTAATTAGACAAATACGTATGAATCCACTTTTTTCTACCAAGTTTTACATTTTATATGTAGTTCTTCTTATATCGGAATGCAATACTTTCTCCAGTGATTTTTGTCTTATTGTTTGCCACTTCAAATCATAACAATCACTTTAACAATATTGTAACACAACAACAACAACAACAACAACAACAACAACAACAGATTGTGAATATTGACTTTCAGTACCCTTAATTTTTGGTCACCCTGTAAAGTAACACACACACACACACAAAAAAAAACACTCATACCTCCCCTCCCGACAAATCTTTCAACCAATAACAGCATATAAACATTCAGCAGCAACTCCAAAAAACAAACGCACAAACTCATCAGGTAGATCATAAACTGGGTTTCATCAGAAAACCTAAGCAAGAGTTACTGAACTTTGGGAAAGTTGAAAGAAAGTGACACACAAGATGTTATACGAAGGGGTTCTAAAGCTATGTGCTGCCAAAATGTCTTGAGCCGTGGCAAAAATGCGAACTAAAGCTCTCACCCTCACACACCCACGCGTTGAGCCAATGAGGGTTCAGCTGTTGCTAAGCGAGAGAAAGCGAGTGGAATTCTTTCAGCCGATAGCAGCGCTTGCAACGGAAGACTAGGGATCAAGTCAATGTGGTAGGAATTACTTGACTTCCAACTTCAGAAATAAATAAATAAATAAATAAATAAATAAATAAATAAAAACGGAATTATGTTTGCAGTACATGACTAAATGCGTTATATATATAATTATTATTAATATTATTATTATTAATATTATTATTATTAAGAGAAAGATTCAAACATTTTTCCCCCTCCCGAGATCAATTTTGAAACCGGAAATGATTTTGAATTCTACTGCTTCCGATTTTAATAGAAGGTTAAGAGAGAAAATGAAACCTATTCTTGGGACACAGAGTTCATACCACAGCCTTTTTTGTTTGTTTGTTTGTTTTCTCTAACCGTTTCGGGTCTGATAACTATTGACAAACGGACGTACAGATGTAGCTCATCTATAAAAACTACACATACTTACACATATCATAGTTTGAAAGTTTAAAAAGAGAAGTATAGTGCACAGTTGTATTTTCAAAAGCTCTAGCTGCTTTTAAGTTTAAATTTTAGAAAAAAATAATGAAAAGAAATAATATTTTGTATTAGTTTATATTTTCAACAAAATATTTATTTACTTGCATTTCTTAATACATAAGAACATAATGTTTGATTACTACGTATCTTTGCATTATTCGACATAACTTTCTTTTCTACTTAATTCGTGTATCTTAATATTCTTTCTTCTTTTCCTTGCAGAGCGTATCAATATTCTTCACTCTGTAAGTGGAAGGTTTAAATCTGGTGAACTGTCGGCAATTCTAGGATGTTCAGGTGCTGGAAAGACAAGTCTACTTGACATTCTTAGCGGATACAGGTAAGGGAGTTTGTGTTTATTGAACTTATACACATGAGATGTGTACATGAGGCTCAGAAAGTAAAAAAATATTGCTTGGGTTTCTTGAAATTCGTCAAGAATATGGGGTAAACCAGAAGTACGATGACTTGTAATAATTCTTAAGTTGGGAGGGATAAAAAAAAAAAAAACAATTTTCTCTGTTAATTTTCGTACATATTAATAAATTTTGGTAGAATATGACTGACTTTCCTTTGGGGTCATTGTTTGGCATTGAAATACGCAACGAATGAGAAAGGAGGGAAGGAAATATACTCCATATTAAAGCACATTTTGTAAGAATAGTCGGATTTGTATTAAGCGTCGGATGTGTTTCAATTACGGCGTAACTTATTGCTTGTGGCTGAAATTAATCAAAAATAAGATGAATTTATCACATGTTTATAAACATGCTTAACTAGTTTTTTTTTTTTTTTTAAGAGAAGAAAACAATCACGAAAGGATTACGTTCTTTGAAACTTCTTATTGAAATCTACTGCTTGGAGCTGATATTAATAGTAAGAGGAAGGAAAGTGAATTCAGTCCATCTTCTCTACCGGTGTTTGCTTAGCACTGGTATAAGCAGGGAGGAGCAAACTCGGATCAAGGTCACCTTTCTCTATCCACTTTCTTCATATTATCACTTCTTCCATTATTGTTGATTTATTTTATTCATTCCATCTTCTTTCATACACAAGGCAGAATTTTTGGATGTTCGACTTAGACATTATGGGCCTTATGCAAAGTCGTTTTGACGTATGATTAGCGTCATACTAAACGTCTCACTACTGCAGGAAACATATGTTAGTAGAACTCTTTGGTATGGCACTAATCACGCGTCAGAAGGACTCTGCATAAGACCCTATACATACACACCACAATAGACTTCAGAGTATCCGTTCGTGACTATCCGCCCTCCGTACTATCCGGCCTAGTTTTCTTTTATCGTAATTACATGAGGAAGGCAAGGCGTTGCAATGGCAGCATTGCCAAGGCATTGGAAGCGGACGTCTCAGAGTGGACGAAATGCACAATCTAGCTATGCAAAACTCCAAAATCAAGTTGCTTGGAATTACACCCATTTTATCCGTAATGAGTCACAAAGATATCAGAGATGACAGGAACAACAATAAAAAGAAAATATGACGTTATGCAATGAAATGGATTTGCACATATAAAAGACGTGTTGTGATACAGCAGTAGGTATTACTAATGTTGGTCAGATTTAGAGTATCAAAGTTAACCTATCGTGCTCAACGTTTGCTCGACTGTTAGGAATCGAGAACTGCTGCATTTGATGCTGCAGGAATGTATTATGACTCAAGCACAAATTGACTGAAAAATTAAATGTGTTTACCACAAGCAGCACGTGTACAACATCGGAAGTTGCTGTTCGTGGAAAAAGGTATGTGATATTGCATTTTAAGGGAAAATAATAAAGATATCCATTTATATCTACCTCGAGATTTGTTTATGTGCAATAAATGAATGTTTTCGTATGCAATAATAGTGGCATTAGCTGCAGAAAACTGCAACCTGATGAAGTGTTTAATAATTTCAGATACGATATCTACATCCCGGAGAGAGCTGTTTGATATTTGTCGTGAGAAAAGAACCCTAACTGCCAAAAATGCTGCAGTTGCAACATATGCCTGGAGCAGAATGGAGCTGGAGAAGACAAACACAAATGAAAACGAGTACACAAATGAAAACAAGTAAACAATTTTAATAGGAAAGTGTATCAAAAATGGCAGAAATCAAATCGTATACCGAAGAAATTGTTATCACGAGATGGTAAGTGGCTGGATGATAATGTCAGCTTTGTGCCTCAACAGCAATAAGATGATCCAGAACCAGGGGCATTATCCTGCAGCACACTCGGAAGCCACCGAAGGAATTTGAACAACTGCCCTTATCAACAAAGAAAAGAAAGGTTTCCTCGTTAGTGAAAATACACTCAACACAAGAATTACCATTTGCCGCCCAAAGTAGTTTACGTTGGTCTGTGAGAAGAGATGCTGCACGCGTGTGGGGTGCTGTTTCACAGACCTCACTCACTGAGCTTTTTGCAACTTGCCATTAAAATCTTGGACATTGTTATCCAGCCACTTACCATCTTGTAATAAAAATGCTTTCAGTACACGATTTGATTTCTGCAGTTTTTGATACACTTTGCTATTAAAATTGTTTACTTGCTGCTGAATGTACTCGTTTTCATCTGTGTTTATCTTCCCCAGTCCCAGTCTGCTCCAGGCATATGTTCCAACTGTATCATTTTTGGCAGTTAGGGTTCTTTCTTACGCCAAATGCCAAACAGCTCTCTCCGGGATGTAGATATTGCATCTGAAATTATTAAACACATCATTAGGTTGCAGTTTTCTGCAGCTAATGTCACTATTATTGCACACAAGAACATTCATTTATTGCACATAAACAAATTTCAAGGTGGATATAGATGGATATCTTTATTGTTTCCCCTTAAAATGCAATATCACATACCTTTTTGCCCGAACAGCAACTTCCGATGTTGCACGTGTGCTACTTGTGGTAAACGCATGTAATTTTTCAGTCGATTTGTACTTCAATTATCCCTGCAGCATCAAACGCAGCAGTTCTCGATTCCTAATAATCGAGCAAACGTTGAGCACGACATGGCAATTATTCGCTTTCAATAGAATGTTTTTTCTGATACGCCATTGTTATCCAACTTATGTACATCCACGACACACCCTAAAACTTACTTTTTTTTCTCCCTCAACTACTAGCCATTTACTGCTTCCACCAATTTCATTGCAGGGCTTTCGTTTTGGGATCAAGTGTATTAATGTTCAGTTTCTCTCGCTAGGTACGAAAAATGGTGGAAATAGTACATTGCCCTATCCACACAATGATAAGATGTAAGCGTTGCGTCTACGCTTTGCCTAAAAGGCACTGGGAAGGGATTAGAAAATTTTAGGGATTTGCAAATGTTCTTCTGATTATCTAACTCTTATCTCCTTCTAAATTCATCATTATATATATTGAGGATATACCAGTATACATACATTGTGCTAATTAACTCTGTCATAAATTTAGGAAGTGATTCTTTATATGAAATAAAAGAAAAAAATGGGAAAACCACCGAGAATGGGAAACATCACGTTTTAAAACGTCCTTGCTTGAAAATTATGGGATCTCTCACGAGCGTTGCAAAGAATCTCGATATAGTTATCCACAGTGTGCGAATTAGATAACCTATATTGGGGGGGATAAAATTAGGCCAAAGGACATAGTCTGAAGGTTCAAATTTCAAAATGAGACAATAAATGCCTTACTCCCCATAGATATATATATTTGTGTGTGTGTGTGTGTGTGTGTGTGTGGCATGTGTAATAAATAAGAGATTTATTAATTTAATAAATCTACCGACAATAACAATGCACACATATATATTGTGTGACATACACACACCCCACTAAACCTTTCTGAACGTGTTTTAATGTTGTACTCACTCTTGTCCCCGTAGCTCTTTAAGGTTTATTTAGTTAATAATTCGGCTCCAGCGATAGCCATGATCACAAGCATATGTTAATTTACCACTCATATTGAAAGCTTCCACTTTGCATTAATACATACAGGTTGCGAAAAGAAACCTACTTCAGTCTTGTGAAAACCACTAAAATTATCAGTTAAACCGGACATTTTTTTTTTTTTTTTTTAAAGAAAATCTAGATATTAGCCTATCAAATAAGAAATGGATTGTTGCTGGTCCCGATTTCTCACATCAAGGTCAAATCGAAGGCCAAATATTTAAAATCTCTCAATTCAAATTTCGAGCTTGTGCTTCTACTTCCCGCTAAAGCTGTGCTCATCACGACTTTTTTTCTCCAAATATCGATTCCGTGATGGGCACGGAAAGTCAACACTTAAAAATTACTTTACTGTTAGGTTGAAGATGAGTTGATTCACTATGGGCTACGTTATTCAAATAAAGTAAAACATTACACTGAAGTTTTTCAGACAACATTAATTGCGTGGACAGCAAACTGTACAGCGAAAAGATGGAAAAATGAAGGGTTAACTTTAAAAAAAAAAAAAAAAAAAAAAAAAAAAAAAAAAAGACGCTCCAGTTGAAATGCTTATACAGACACGGACAATGACACGGAGAACCAATCGTATTATCAAAAGCTGAAACAAATCTTAAATTATTCGCTTATTCACCTAAAAATCACCTTCATTAACATGTCTGCTCACTAGGAGCGTATCCCCCAGCGTGTACGTTAACATATACTTACGAGAGAATACCTATATCTTAGATTTTGAGTACAGTTTCAAAAGTTCATTTCCGTAAACTGTAAAAGCAGTGATTACTATGCTAATTATCACAAATTAAATGCAACTTTTGAGTTGCATACACACAACCTACTAGGGAATGAAGACCATGTGCTAACAAAGAGTACACTGGAAAATGAAATAACATGTTATAACAAAAATTAAAATAAGATGATAATCGATACAAATATAGAGGATGAATATGACATATCCGAACTTCGCCAAGTATGGTAGAAGAAGCTATTTGTTTACTTCTTCTTGGCCAACCGCTAAGAATATTTATAAGTCTATATGTGGCTTTGTTATACGCAATTAGTACATTCAAATTCACAAACGATGACGCACTGAAGGGTACGAAGGTACAGTTGCAAGTAACGACCGTAGTCATAATAATATAGTTCTACTAAACAACGTTGAAAATAGTGGGTAATTAGGTGGTAAGTAGAAATGACCAAAACTGAACAGTTTACATCGATCATTTCGAAATACAGCTAGAAGATTAAATTTACAAGAAATAACAAAAATCAGTGAAATTTGGAGTTATACTAAGCATATTTTGAGGGGGAAAGCGAGCATCTCCGGTGGGGATACTTCAGCTGACTTCTTTGGGGGGGGAACAAAATGTGATTGAGGGGGAAAACCCCCCTCATCCCCGCCGGTAATTCGCACCCTGGTTATCCATATATCACAATCCTTTGATATCCTTGTAACAAGTACTCAATTAGTAGGGTCTACTTTAAAGTATACTCCAGCTCATGGGGATCCGAAGGGTGGGGCAGAGGGCCGCCTCCCTGGCTCAAGAAAACAACTTAAATTTCTTAAATTAGGGGGGCGCGGTGGCTCAGTGGTAGAGCGTCCACCTCCGGTACTTGCAGACCCTGGTTCGATCCCAGCTCGCGCCGTGTGGGCTTTGTGGTGGACAAACACCGTGCTCGTGGGTTTTCTCGGCGTTCTCCCGTTTCCTCCCACTTTCTTCATTCCACCATTTCATTCATTTCTCATCATCACCGTCTCCTTTAGCCTAACCGGCATAACTGTGGGACGTAAAACTAAAGGTTTCATTTTTTTTAAGTTCTTAAGATTTTTCTTAAAACAAATAAAAAAATTCCAAATGTAATGTAGAAACCAAGGAGATGCCCCCCCCCCCCGGAAAATTTTCTTCGGGTGCCTATGCTCCAGCTTACTTTATAGAATTCGTTACACTGGTACGGAAGGATTATGATATTTGCATGTTTAGACAGCGCATACTATGTAGTTCCTTTGTAATTTTATTAATCACTTGCGAGAGATTCCATAATTTTAAAGCCAAGGGCGTTTTAAAAGGTGATGTTTCGCATTTTTAGGTGATTTATAACTCTGGAAAGGAGGATTTCTCTATTTACATATAAGCTAGTAGAATTTCTATAATCTTTACCTTGTTAAATTAGTTGTTAAAATTACAGTTTAGCGTCCCTTTTAGCACCAAGGCTATATGAGACGCAGACCTTCAGGTTAAATTGCAATCCGAACCATCGTACTACATTCAAATTTCAATCGGGAATGGAAGCCGGAACTACATGCACCAAAGTTATGCACTTATTTAATTGTATAATTTATTATTTGTATAATCTATTGTTTGCACATATTGTTCAATTATATATTAAATTAATTATATAATCCACTAGCGTTGATTACCCGCTTCGCTGAGTTCAAATAAAATACTTCTAAATGCACAACTTCTTATGTCATGTGTTTGGTAAAAATGTCACTTAAAACTAATATTACTATTATGGGCTGAATTTGGATTTAAACGGCATCGGAAATGTCACTGTTCATCTCAGAGATCCCGAAAGCTATGGATTTGGCACAAATATCGGTCATTTTCGATCCCCATAAGTTCCACCGTCAAAATGAAATGATAGAAACCATTCCAGGTCCGAATCTCATCCATGTTGAAAACTTAAACAAAATCAGTCTGATGGTTCAGGAGTTATTTCACCACAAACATAGTCACTTTCATTTATATATATACATATACAGAGTGGTAGGTAACTCCACCGACAAACTTTGGGAGGTGATTCCTTATATGAAATGAAAGAAAAAAGTTCTGATAAACATAGGTCGAAAAAATGTCTTCTTTCAGAGTTATGAACAGCCGAAAATTCGAAAAATCATGTTTCGAAACGCCCTGCCTTAGAAACTATAGGGCCTATTCCAAGCGGTTTAAGGAATTACACAGGAACTAGTATGTGATCTATCTAAATATCCATGTTTTAACATCCTCCGTTATCGGCGAAACGAACGCGCCATTTGTACTTAAATGAGTATCCCTATACCTCAACTTCCTTTTTACAGTTCGTTTCGCCGACAACGGACCACGGTAGAACATGAATATTTAGATAGAGCTAATTCCTTAAACCGCTTGGGATCGATTCTGTAGTTTCTAAGGCAGACCGTTTCGAAACGTAAATTTTCGGCGGCTCATAACTCTGAAAGGAGACGTTTTTCGTCCCATGTTTATTAGAACTTTTTTCTTTCATTTCCTATAAGAAATCACCTCCCAAAGTTTGTCGGTGGAGTTACCTACCACCCTGTACATCTATAGAATCTTTGCACATATTCTGTGTTTTACGCAAATCACTTGAAATTGTTTCTGTCTTCCTTTGGACCATTTTTAAAATCTAACTGAAGAACATGGGGAAAAACCACCCGACAGTCCTTAGATCATAGTTTCAGAAACAGCCGGTTTTTGCTTATCTGATTGTATCGCGTCCTGCAGACGTCGTTAGAAGAAGCTGCTGTTGTGTCATGTCCCACAAGTATTCTTTGCTTGCACTAAATTTGCAGCTACGCATAGTCGTTTCGTGTCCTTCAAAATCAGCTAATGACGTTCATGTCCCTTGTTACAACGGAAAGGCATGCGTTTATTACTTGTCCAGTTTTTGTTTTTTGTAGCTGAACCATCAAAAAAGAAGAAGAAGAAAGACAAGGTTAAAATATTTCATCTGTGTAGTTTTGATGCTCGTACACCATGACATCGCAATTCCTTTTGAAACTTGCAGCTGATACTGAATGGAAAGGAAGAATTATTTTCTTTAAGAAAAGAAACAGTCGTAAAATTGTACAAAATGTACAGTACACACAGTTTTATGTATTTTAAGATTATAGGTTTCATTCAATGAAATACAATGTAGACATAGTTTGAAACTTGTATTTAAATACATTAAACTACTGGTTACTAATTCTTAAAGTTAAATTACATGGTTTACAAGGACGAAGTGCATAAATTAAAATTTCTATTCATATCACATGAGACAATTTGTTAATTTTAGTTTTGTTTCTAGTTTGATGCTGTTACAAAATTTCCTATAATGAGTGGTTGATTGATCAATTTGTTGTGATTTAGTGGGAGTCAGCAACTACGCTATTGGTCCCCGTAATGGTAAGGCCAATGCTCGACATCTGTTGCGCATTAAAAATTCAAAACAAAATTTCTTTGAAAAGTAATAATAAGGTGTAGTTGATACACGTAGCCTACTATAAATTAAAACATTGAAACAGAAACAAGAAAACTATAAAAATTTAAATAGTCAAAGAACGATTTCAAGAATGAAAAAATAGGTAGAAAATATATTACATAACAAGGAAAATAACTCAAAAATAGCAATAACACATAAAAGAAAACTCTAAAAAGAAAAACGTTAACTAATCCAAATTCAAGAATAATGAACAGGGGCGGAACCAGGACGGACTTCTGGAGGGGCTAAGGGTTATAATACTGCTACTTAGAGCTACTTTTAGAAGCTCCAAACTCTGAGATGGGTTTTATTTATATATAAATTAAGAAAGTTTCCTCTTTTGGGAGGGAGCGATTGCCCCGAAGAAGAAAGTGGGAGGAAATGGGAGAACCCCGAGAAAACCCACGAGCACGGTGTTTGACCACCACAAAGTCCACACGGCGCGAGCTGGGATCGAACCAGGGACCCCAAGCACCGGAGGTGAACGCTCTACCACTGAGGCACCACGCCCCCTACGTTCCACTAATGTCCATCATACCTCATTTTCTGTAGTGAGGGTTTCAAGTTTTGATGGGTTTTTTTCAAGTTTACTGAATATTCAATTAGAATGGGAGGGTTAGTATTAACATTGTGCAAGAGAACACACTTTACACAAGAGAACATTGTGCACTTCTTACTTTTGACGAGTGCAAGAATAACCGCCACTCGTCGCCTTTATAGTGTATTTGTAATGCCTGCTGCAGTCCTACAATATCTATGCAATTTATGCAATGATTACTATTCCTCTAAAATTTCAGAAAATTGTATTGTCTATCACGGTTGAATCTCACTTTGATTTCTTTTTTCAGTTCTATCTTGAAGCCTTGAAACTAGGCACAGCTTGTTTGGGTAAGTTCAAGTCTCTAACAAGGTCGTTCAGTTCCTTCTGAGTAATAAAATGTGGTTCTCTAGCAAAGTTCTCTCTATGTTGCATCTTCACGCTTACTTCTCATATTACACACACTGTCGCCAACATCACTGATGCCTTACACACTTCTGGTACCACTGGCACAGGGAAAAATTCACAATATGGAATGGGTCTTCTAGCTGATTGTAGATCTGAGTATTGAAATAATTTTTTACCCTTGGACATTTTCCTCTTTACATTTCAAAGAGAATAGTAGCTGTCGTGTAAATGATTACGTGATTCAAACCTTAACATTAATAGCGAATAACATACATTTATGAGAAGCACGGAATCATCCCTATATATTCACTGTACAGGATTTACAGCAAAATTTCGGTACCCAGAGTTTGCCTATGTTGAGCTTCGCAGAAAAATATAATTCAAACGCTTTTCTAAAAACAGACATTACCATCGTGAGCTTCGGTTTTAGAATTCTCCATCTACACGCATATAACAGAAGTTGTCACGATCACTCTCACAGTTTCTAAGCATTGTCAGAAATGTAGCACCGTATTTCCACTATACGAAACAATGTTTGGAAATGTTAGCTACTTCACGAGGACACATCCACATCTTAACGTGTCGCAAGAACACAACTTTCGATGTTATCAATTTGTTACAGCACATTATTTCAACAGCGAAATGAGGTTCTCGATACGAAGAAGCAAGAAATTAAACGTGTAGTATTAATGCTTGATGTTGCTAAGTGTAGGTAGGTAAATTTCGTTGGAGGGACAGTTACTTTTCCCTTGTTTATCACAAAAATTCTGAATCTTTCGTCTGTGATGGGGAGGGGAATTTATTTTGTATTAATGAAAGTTTGTTAAATATATTGAAGTGTATGAATAGTTATAATTAACATTATTAAAATCGGGATTTTTTTTTAAATGTTTCCTAGCTAGTTCCAGAAAATTGAAGATTTCAATTATGTTTTTCGTTTTTTTTTTTTTTTCAAAAAAATTGAGACCTGATATGGGAAAACAAATATTTTCGAATTCAGCGGAATAAACCTTTCAGAATCACTTATTATTTTTAGGGAATAAATTCAGTGTTGCACAGTAAACGGTGATATACCCCATATATAATGGGATGAAACACCCCTATAGAGTAACTTGGGTAAAGATGCCCTTCTTTTCATTATTACCCATTTTCCACTCCTACAGTTGAGATGAGGTTGTTGGATTTATGATCAATTAGAAGATTGATGTCTTCTTTGTAATATCTCGAAAGACATTTTTATTTCTGTAAATTTAAGACCTTAAATAAACCATTTACAAAAATCTTCAAGTGGGGCATCTTCGGCATGCATGTGGGGGAAAGATGCCCCAGTTTCACAATTTTTCAACATGTGTTCATAAACATCATAGAAACATTCAATTATGCTTTAGCACCACTAATATTACTAACTTTAACTTCTACTATCTCCTATCTAATTATGAAGAAAATTTTCAACAAAATGACAAATATTCTCCACGTATATTTTCTAAATCCGTTTGTAAACAATGGACAAAGATAAAAGAGAAAAAAGAATTGTGGACCTTACATCATTTGTTCAAACTTGGATTATTGCGACCACAATTAACGTAGTGACAGTTTAAATCCAAATCATCGTTCAAATTTTCCAAGGTGTTCACACCGGGAATCGAACCCAGGACTTCGTGCACCAAAGGGACACGTACTAACCACTAGGCTTTCTTTTAATATGTAAAAACCTGCTCCCTGAAAATGTAATGCCTGCCCTGATAACAACTTAGCTACATCACTGGTACACCTATGATGATATCTGATGAATTAGTGCAAATGCTCTTCATTTTGCAATGAAAGAATATGTAATTCACCCAGAGATTTACCTTTTCAAAATAATTCAACCAGATAAAGGAAGTTGTAACAAATCAAGTATGTCGCAGGACCCCTCCTGCAAGGATATAGTTTTAGTATTTTGAACACCCTCATACATATTCAGCTCACACAAATGGCTTAAAACTCAATCCATGCACATTCTTTTGATTCAGCTTGCTAGCCAACTAGTGTCACATACATTATGTGAAGTTCATTCAGTCCAATATTGATCACGTAAGGAGCGAAAAGAAAAATGTTTATAAATAGAATATTACATCATTTGAACCAGCAACCCAGCCAGGAGACCAAGCCCTTGCTCCAAACGGGAATTTCCCGTTTGCTTCTGAGTGAACAATTAATTACAGGTTATTACAAAACAATTAGTGTTTCATATTCAAACCAAACATTATTTAAAACACAACGAATGTACAAATGCTTGCAACACATCATAAACTGGTTATCCCGAACAGAAATCTTAAACCAGTAGTGGTGCATCTTTGCTTCGATTTCACTGGGGTAACTTTTCCAATTTTGAAGCAAAGACGCCCCAGTCGATCATTTGACTAGGGTGACCAGACTTTTTTAAATCCAAAAGGGTATATAAAAAAATAAATAAATAAGACAGTAAGTATGAAGACAAGATGAATTACAGTATTTTATCAAATGCGCATGCAAATGAGTTAAATACTTAAAACAGTTTTACTCACCATCATTCATACTTCTGCGACGATCTTGCTTTCTTGAGTAAGTTAATGTCATCCTTTATTGCCAGTCTGAACTCTTCACATCCATGCTTACATTGAACTTCACTTTCATCACTTGTTCCAGTGTCGACACTACGAGTTGACTTTTTTCCTCGCTCCAGTAAGTGTTAATAGCACTGAAGAGCTTCTCACAATCAACATTAGTGCCCGGTAAAGTAAACAAGGATTGCACGAGTGGCACAATCACTTTTAAATTTGACCCAGCCCGCACTAAATCTTTGTACACTATTTTCCATTTGCCCATCATTGTCTCTCTTTTTTCTCCCCATTGTTCAAGGTGTTCTTTACCACATCTGTATATTGTACAGTAAGTGTCAAAAATATCATTATCACTGAATTCCAACGAACTGTCTACATGTTTTACCTGCTCATAGAAATATGCAAACGACTCCTGAAATTCTTCATAGGTAACTGATGTGTCAAGTAGTAAATGTTTCATCTTGTTTACTTCTCCGAAAAAACGTTGTGACCACATCTCTAAGTATGTTATTACTTCAAAGTAAAACCTTCTTGACATTGAGTAGGCATATTCCTCTTTTATATTCCCTTCTTTTACAAGTTTCGTAAGTAAATTTCTAGCAGAAAACGGAAAAAGGTTTTGTTCAATTCTATTTTTGTATATCCTCAGAAGTTCAAAATATTCAACAAAAACTTCAGTCACTGTTATATCCTCCTCCCCAATTTGTGTAATTGTTTCAGTGAACAAGATTAGCTGAGCATGCAGGAAATGCAGCCACAACTCACTTGTTTCGTCTCGAAAGAAATTGACTATAGCTATTGGAGCATTTTCATCACTCAAAAAGTACACCTTAAGTGGTTCATACTGATGTACAATTTTTTCTACACACGGAAGCAGAGACAAGAATCTCGTCTTTGAGTGATACAAAAGAAACTCATAATGACAGCCAATGAACTCACAAAAGTTTTTTTTTTTTTTCAAATTTTCTGTCCTTACAGTAAAAATACTGAAATGGTTGTATATTTTTTAAAAAATTCTCAACATCGATCGGTATTACTCTCGAACACGACACAGAAATTCCATTGTGAAGGATATGAGGCCCACACCCGATAGGAAAAACACTTTTCTTCAATCTACACTCTAGTTCGATATGCACGTTTCCTGTTGTTTTATTTTTTATGCTTCCAAAATTTACTAGTGCATTATCAGCTACAAAACCGATTACCTTATTTTCCAAACAAAACTGACGTAATGTAGCCATTAATACGTTCGACACAGTTTCCGAGGTTTCATTTGATATGCTATGAATTTTTAGAACACATGTTTTTACATTAATATCAGTATCTACTTCACAGTACCGCACTAAAACAGGCATGAGTTTGGTTGCTTTACGATTGGAAGCATCACAAGCAACAACAACGAAAGGAGCCTTTTTAACATTAGGGTATACTACTTAAAATATTTTCTGACCACACTCCCACCATATTAGTTAACAAAGCCTCTGTTTTCGTTCTCGCACATGCAATTTTTTTTTTTATTTATTGTTGATTTCAAAAGTTTGCTAGTGCAGTCCATGCTTCTAAAAAAGTGGTTATGTTTAACATTATGGTATGACCACACAAGTTCTAGTCGAATTAAATCTAGCTCTTCTGAGGATTCTGTGGTGAAAAAGCTATCCAATTTACCTGCTTCGGAAGTTGATGAGCATTCAGTGTGCGACTTAGATTTTATATGTTGGTCTATATCATATTTCCGAAGAAATCATTTTTTTTTTCAGAGAACTCCATCTTATATACCGTGCACCATGCTTTGTAAACAACGTTACTGCGGGCCCTTTTAATGCAAGGATAGGTTAATTCAAACGCTTGATTATACTGACATTTTCTTTGCAACATTGTTAATAAAATAAATCCTTCCAATCCACGAATAATATAATTGATTGAGTGTACGTACGCACGTTAATTAGAATAATAATCACTGCGCGATTCCCACTACCAAGAACTGACTCAGTTTGAAGGGAAAACAAAACCCCGTGCAATGAACTGTAGGAATACCAGATATAAATTCCGAAAATATAAATCATTCCAGGTACTCAATCAATTTAATTAACAATTTAATAATTAAAACGTTGAAAGTTTGGATAAATCTATCACTTTAATTTTGACGTCTTTACTATAGTTTTAGTACTAACTAATAAAAAACAGTTTAGTTATATTATTATTTTTTTCTTTTGCAAAAAGAAAATCTGGCAACCCTACAATGCAACGAGGACGAGAAACGCAGCGTTGAAAAGGTCCAAGTTTTTGCAGGGGGAAAAAAAATGCGATTTTCAATGGGAAAATGCATTAAACGTTAAATGAAATTGAAAATACCACAAAAGAGTATAATTCGATATTTTTGGGAAGAAAAAAGAGTATAGAGTATATGAACCTCGAAAAGAGTATAATACTCTTAAAAAGAGTATGTCTGGTCACCCTACATTTGACATATTCATGGATGAAGAAACACAACAAACATATTAGCGTTTGTAAAAGATTGAAGATTGAAGATTCTTAAGCAATTATGTTTTATTCATGTACTCCTAATTAATTACCTTCAAGAAAATCATTACATTTCATTTTCTAAAATTATAGACATTGAAATAAGAGTAACTTCGCTTTGTGAACAGGCCGGAACAAAAGCAGCTTCTTTCTCCGATGCAACTTCCACATATATTTACTCAAGACTTTGTACCCTTTCACGTGCATGGCAAGTGCTGTGACCACAAGTCACATACCTTAAGCAATTCGAGCAGAGGTGTCGTCACTCAGTGGGACATCTTTACCCAAGATACTATATATCCTGCACTTTCGCACTACAATGCTAATTTTGAGGTGAGCACGTGGTTGGATTTAGGTTACTTTGCTTGGAAGGGATAGTCTGGTACTGCAAGAGGTGAAACACTCTTATATACATTTTACGCTTTTACACCACAGAGATCTTACCAATTTTAGACCTATTTTTATATTGTATTTTAAACTATCCGGTTTTACATATTTTATTCCCTATTTTAGTTAGATTTATCCGATATGTTTTTAATTTTCAAAAAAATTCATTTTTGATTATTGCTTCTTTTTTTGAAAAAGTTACTTACACCACTGCAATTTTAATCTCCCTCTATATATATGCTATCTTTTTCTGCTGTAAAGATTACTCGTGTAATGAAATTCTAATTTTTGTCCAAATTTTTCAAACCAGAAACTTAAAAAACTAAATGAATTATAAGGAAAGATAATTACTGAATTATGTGAATCATATACCAGCCAACACTTTCTTTTTACCTGGCAGTTATACTGTTTGGAATCAAAAATGTAACTGTTGGAACTTGCATTTTCTTTCTCATCAGAAGTTACAAAATTAGTTGACTCGTCTATCCTATCCCCATTTCTGCCACCTAAGCTCCTGTATGATACAGTATTTAATTAATCAGTTTACGTCGGCGAGTTTTGCTTTAAACTGTTGAAGACATGTTAATTTGCACGGAATTCGGTTTACCAGAATTCATTTATACTATATTGTAAAACTCTGTCCCATATAGGATTTAGGTAGAGCGAGATAATAAAAAGTGTGTCCGGAATCGACTCCCACTACCGGCTTTTATTATAAAATTCACTAAATAACAGTATTTTACAGAAATACTACAAAGATATTCTTCTCTATACTTGTGAGGTTAGAAACACTTAGGCCTTGACCGAGAGGTCGCAGACGGGATCTTCACAAAGCCCCGTGGCAGGCTAGGCAGAGTGGCGATAGGGTTTCCCAATGCTCTGTGACAAGCAGTGAAGAGGTTATGTGTTCACAGGGCCCCGAAGCAGGCTAAGCGACGGAGGTTAGGATTCCGAACAGAGCCCCGAAGCAGGCTAAGCCAGGAGAAAGAAAAAGCCAAGAGTCCCTAAGCAGAGACTTGGGGTTAGGTTACTCCTAATGTTCCGAAGCAAACAGTAGGAGGGACACCAGTGAACTGATGCTGGTCCGCTGTCAGCTGCTGAATTTATAGATCCACAGACGTGGATGGCGCTGCTGCTTCGATGTCGTCGTCTGCTTCGTGAGAGGAGCAAGAAGTCCGTCATCTGCTGGTTGTAGTGGATCCATGTGGTGCATAGTATCTTCACGTAAAACCATGTGGTGGTGTTTATAAACACAAGCGTAAAGAGTTGTTTGTACACAATACCACGTGGGACATTACAATATATTTACCCTGTTTGTGTGTCGTCCGAGAGATAGAAAATCTCTTGAACTGTTTGATGGATTAGCAACAAATTTGGCGAAGTTGTAGAGAATCAAAAGTTATGTGCCAATACCAAACTGGCGGATTAAAGCGATTGTCGAACCAAAAGTGATAGAAATTAACCATTTTCGGTTTTTTAACGTTGCTCACTATAGAGCAAAATCGGTAGCGAGAAGCAGTTTTTCTGAAATCGATTAAGTGCTTTAAAAATACATTTCACTCCATCCTTAACTCTCTCCCAAAACCGAAAGTAGTAGAAATAGACTACAACTTCTGGTTTCAATATTGATTTTCATAGAGGGAGACGTAGTGAGAAACGGTTTCTGGAATCAATTTGAATTTCTAGTATTATGCAGCGTCTGCTCTCTTTAAAACTCTATTCAATTTAATTGGCAGAAATCAATCACTTCTTGTTTAAACGTTAATCGCCATAGAGCAAAAACAGTAATAGATAGCAAGAAGCACTTGCCTCTAATCAGTTAGGTGTCTTAACGATGTATTATTCCATCTCCACTCTAATTTCTCTACTAAAACCAGAAGTGACTGAAATTAGGCCTAAGCCCAGAGTTTTTTGTTGAGAGGGGTCTAACACTACAAGTCCTTAGGTCTATGTAAACTGAACAGGTATTAATCTGCACCTGAAAAGATGATAAGTAATTCTAAAGTACTTTCATTTATATCTTCAGGGAAAAAAAATATATTATAGAACTAGATTATTTTATAAGAGAAAGAGTACAGATGAAGTGTAAGATCAAATTTTCTTGGGAAAGTGTATATACGTATGTATAAATATACCACATTGACTTGATCCCTAGTCTTCCGTTGCAAGCGCTGCTATCGGCTGAAGGGATTCCACTCGCTTTCTCTCGCTTAGCAACAGCTGAACCCTTATTGGCTCAACGCGTGGGTGTGTGAGGGTGTGAGCTTTAGTTCGCATTGTTGCCACGGCTCAAGACATTTTGGCAGCACAATAAAATTAGAAATTTTTTGGGGGGTCCAGACCCAGTGCGTCCCCCACCCCACCCGTAGATGCGCCTCTGGCTTAAATCATCCATTTCCAGCTTTAACGTTGATCGTTACAGAGTAGAAACGATACTAGATAGCTAGAAAGAATTTTTGTAACCCAACTAAGCGACTCAAGAACATTTTGTCATTTCTATTCTAAAATTTCTATTACATAAATCCAAAAGTTTCAGAAAATCAACCACTTTCTAGTTTTAACGGTGATCGGTATAGAGTAAAAATAGTATAGTAGTAGATAATGAGAAGCGATTTGCTGCAATCAACTAAGC
Organism: Thermobia domestica; assembly: GCF_964235325.1. Taxonomy (NCBI): domain Eukaryota; kingdom Metazoa; phylum Arthropoda; class Insecta; order Zygentoma; family Lepismatidae; genus Thermobia; species Thermobia domestica. Next base: position 136,077,464 of record NC_137460.1, read on the forward strand.
GTCCCAAGACTATATTACATCTCCACTCTAATCTCTCTATTAAAACCGGAAATGGTAGAAATTGTATTGTAGCGTACTGTTACGTGTTATAGTGTACTTGCTATTCAGATAGAAGACATAGGATCTTTCGTAACCTGTTTGTCTTTAATCCGGATTGCTGAAAAATTCACTAAATGGTGTTCTTTTATGTTACAGGGCGTTTGGTGCAACAGGTGAAATTCTCATCAATGGATATCCAAAGAACTCAAAGAAATTTCACAAGCTCTCTTGTTACATTATGCAAGAGGATATCCACCAGCCATATCTCACTGTCGAAGAACTATTAACTATAGCTGCAAATTTGAAGTTGGGAGACGAACTCACTAACCAAGAGAGGAAGAGTGTGGTGAGTTCCATTTTATTTTCTAATTATACATCGGTTCATGTTTAGCTACATTTCATTAAAAAAAAAAAAAAACTTCTTTTACAGCATGAAGCAATGTGAACCAGGGGCGGATCCAGGGGGAGGCGATCGGGGCAATCGTTCCCCCCAGAACAGGAAGCTTTCTTATTTTATATATATAAATAAAACCCATCCCAAAGTTTGGAGCTCTTAAAAGTAGCAATATAACAACCCACCCCCAGAAGTCGGTCCTGGATCCGCCCCTGATATGACCACGAAGAAAACTGCATCAAGAAGGATTTATTAATATCTTTTGAATTTGTCACATTGTTTAATTCATTTCAGGTCTGCAAAGTCTTGATTTTTTTTTTCATACATTTCTCTGTTTCTATAGAAAAGCAAATCACATTTGAACACATTTTAGGGACTTTTGGTCACAGTATAAATATCCCATAAGTGATTCAGATATGCTCTAAAGTGTTCTAGTAATGAATCAAAAGTGTGCTAGATGTATTCTAATCTTAGTAAGATATAATCTAAGATCGGACAAAGTATGCCTAAATTTCTGTTGTGTCTTCGCGGAAACTACTTACTAACTATGCAATAATTGCAAACTTGAAGCGGAGCAATCTACCTTTATTGATTATTCATAGAATTTTTTTTAGTATATCGATTGTTTTCGTGGATGAACACGACATACAAATAGTTGAATTTGGCATATCAGCAGAAAGCATAATGGATTTGAAAAATTGTGCTCGTTGAACAAAACTAAAAGGACTTCGCCCTATTTCTAATGCTGAAGAATCCATTTTCCATTGAGATTCCTCGTAGGTAAGCGGTTTCCTTTGGCGTGGGAGACCCGGGTTCGATTCCCGGTAGGAGCTCATGTGGTTCCTTTCCACGTTAATCAGTAGGTCCACGTCTCATATAGCCTCGCCGCTGAACGGGACGCTAAACTAAGATCAACTCAACTCTATTTTCCATTGTTTACAATTAGAATTCGCGAGCCAAATGATTTTCCAAGGTTAAGTCTATGAACATCCCGCTTTATTAATGGTTATTCCTCAATGGTATGTTCTATCGGGACATCCGATCCCTTTCGACACTCAGCGCGCCCTCTTGTCAAATTTGGCTAAAAATGGTTCAGGCGTCTCGGAGGAGTATCGAGATAAACGGACGCCTAAGTCGTGTAAGGAGAAGCTTTGCTCCAGTGAAGACAGATTGGATACTTTTCACAATATGGACTCTCATTCTTTGAACGGCCTTGTTTGACTCGTCTTAATTTTTCTAGTATCCCTTTTAGACATGTTCGAAGTATTTCTTTAGGATTGTACCTAGATTTCGATTTGGAAGGACCAATGTTTAGATAAAGTACAACTAATGCTTTGGGGCGGGGAAAGGGGAGTAAGAAAATAAAATTCACACTGTTTTCACTATGTATTATGGATATTAGAAGCTACAAAATAGTTCATGAAAAAATCCAACAAACACACTCAAAAAAAAATCAAAAAAAAAATCAATGTTGTTTAGAAACTACTTTTCTTCATAGTTTAACATGTCGAAACATGTCCTGAAGTTTTCCATCAGTGATCTATAACACCTCCTAACACTGGTTAATGGGAATTGGCTTAAGAGTGTTCAAATATGTACCTAAACTTTTGACGTATTCAATGCGTATAGAGACAAAAAAAACGACTTTGCAATGTGTGGTCTTTTTTTTTTTTTCTTAACGTAATTTAAAAGTTGTTTGTGTCTGCATACTCATTGGATACATTAGAAGTTCAGATTCATTTTGAACACTCGTAGGCCAGTTCCTATTAACCAATATTAGCATGCATTCCTGGTCATTTTGTTCACTGGTGGCAAACTTCAGGACATTTTTGAACATATTTAACTATGACCAAATATATTTCCTTAACTTATTCTAACGAACGACATACATTTTACTTTAACGCAAAAGAAAATTCGTTTCTCTCGATTTTTTCGAAAGCTACGCATGAGAATTTATCCTGAAGCATATCAATTTATTCAGCTTAATGTTTTTTTATCCACTCATATATGTATCAATAAATATTTTATAGAACAAAAAAAAAAAACTTTTAACAGTTGATCATAATTGTATAAACCACACTATGATATCTGTCATCTTCCTGTCATAATGAAAAACTTCATAAGGGTATAACTTCAGGATCATGTTTCACCGTAATAGGTGGTGGCATGATTCTCGTACAGCATAAAGTTTTAGGTTTATGACCAGGGGCATCATTTAGGGGGGCGGGGAGGGGCATTTGTCCCCCTCTGAGTTTGAGATTTATATAGATTTTATCAATAGAATAGTAATAAGTCAGTGAAAAACGCGAAATTTTACTTATATCAAGGGGTCTTGCCCCTCCCCCCAAGCCAAATCTGAAATGACGCTACTGTTTATGAACTATGTAACCGCGTTCTCAAAAGGTCTCTACTAACTTCTACCCTTAACCAATTTAATCCAGTTTCTACTTTGTATTCCTATTTCTGTGAGATCTATCTTAATCTTATCCTCCCATCTGTGTCTAGATCTTCCTAATGGCCGTTTAACAACTGAACTTCGAGGCAAACTATTGAAAGCATTTCCACTTTCTTCCATTCTGGCTACATGATCTGCCCACGTGAGCCTCCTAGATTTGATTTCTCTAACAGTGTTTGGTAAACGGTTAAATTATGTAGTTCCTCGTTATGAAGTTCCGCCATTCACCGTTCCCATTCCTCTTAGGTCCGAATATTCGTCTCAGGATTCTATCCTTAAATACTTTTAGCCTACGTTCTTCCCTCAGAATAAGCGACCATGTTTCGGAACCATACATCATAACAGGCATGATTATAGCTTTATATACTTTAAGCTTGAAATTCTTGAACAGAATTCGGTACGAAAAAAGATTTTGAACTGAATAATTACATGAATTTCCTGCTTTTAATCGACAATTAACTTTTCGAAAACTATTCATGAGGATTTGCACTAACCAGTATCATTTTGTTCATTTCGATATGGTATATTACATGTCTCCTCTTTGAACTTTTTTTTGTCGTTATTTGCTTATAATATTCTATTAATAGAATTTCTAAACTTCAAATTATATGTTTTTTTAACGTTTGCTGAACAGTTATAGTTAGTAATAATGCTATACTTACCAAAGTATTTATGCGTGAATTATGGTAGCTTGATGTAACCAAAGTGATAATTCCAGAAAAATAAAATAAAGGTAAGATTTACTAACGAGTAAGAACATAAAAGTAAACATAAAAGTAAGAATTTTCTGACTGAAGATTAACTATTAAATATGTAATGATAGTTTAATGGCTGGAAGACAATTATTAAAACGTGTGTACGTATATTTAAGTAAAGAATTTGTGCTTTCAAGGTGAATACAATAGTAATTTTAATTACTGCTGTTAGTATTTGATTTGACTAACATTAAGCTGTGCTATTCTGTTATTAAAATTTGGTATCCTTGATGACTACAATCTCTCGTTATTTATCTATTTATTTATTTATTTATTTATTTATTTAATTAATTAATTTCTCTCTCTCTCTCTCTCTCTCTCTCTCTCTCTCTCTCTCTCTATATATATATATATATATATATATATATATATATATATATATATATATATATATATATATATACAGGGTGTTTCAAAACAACACCAACAACGTTTCGGAGGTGATTCCTGACATCAAGATAAGACAAAAGTATAGATCAATCTGGGTGCACAAATGCTTCCTTTCGGAGATATAGGCTCCCGAAAACATGAAAAAATGAACTTTAAAGGCCCATAGCTCCAATACTATGGGACCCATCGTAGTCGGGTCAAGAGTTCACTTAGGAATATATGCGCTATCCAAAAATACATGTTTCAGAATCCTAAGGTACTCACGCAACAATTTTTGTAGAGTGAGTTTGGCTACGGGCATATAATTTGAAGTACTCACAAACTACCTCTATAAAAATTGTTGCAGAAGTACCACAGGATTCTGAAACATGGATGTTTGGATAGAGCACGCAGTAGTTCCTTAGTGAAGTCTTGAACCAAACATGGTACATATATTACTTACAGCCTGAAAAAAAAAATACTGCAGGGATAAGATCCCCCTAGTACCGGTACATTTGCGGGAGTGGAAGGGGTGACTTGTAGAAATGATCGAAAATGACCGATATTAGTTGCGAACCCATAGTTTGCGTAGTCGTTGAGATTAATCGCGACACTCCTGATGCCGCTGTAAGTCCATGTTCAACTCTCCATTAGCAGATCTATGTGGTGGGAGGGTGATGATACTATGTAAAAACATTCTAAAACGACCGATATTATTGTTGAATCCATAGTTTTTTTTTTTTCGGGTAGCTGAGATGAATATTCAGATCTCGATACTGTTAAAGTTCAAATTCAGCCCCATCCAGGCCGGTAGCCAACAGGATTGCCAACCGTCCCGATTCCGTCGGGACTGTACCGATTTCTGACTTATATCTCCCGCGTGCCGCCGGACGGACACTCGTCGGGACGCATATTGTCCTGATTTATCGATTTTCAAAGTTAATTAATATTTTGCTGGGTTATTTTAACAAAGGAATAATTTATTCTTTTACATCCACAGTTTTATATGTAGAATCAATTTAACAAATTTGTGTTTTAATTACCCTAATGTTCCAGACAAATGTTTGGAATCGCCGTCAACTTAAAGCTGAACTACTCATTACTTCAAACTTGGACATGTTTGTATTGACTTTATCTCAACTTATAAGGACAACGAGAAATTGACCAATTCTGCTAGGAGTACCGAAAGTACATACACCGTGTATTTAAGAAATACTAAATTCTGTAGTAAGAACACGAAGTCTCTTTTTTGCATTTTTAAATTTAAGTTTACCAAAGGGAATAGCCAAATAACGGACTTGTTTACTTGATAGAATGTTTCACTCACTCTTTAAAGGAACTCATTTGTGATAAAGAAAATGAAATGAAATCTTTGAGTTTTACGTGCCACGGTTATGCCTGCTAGGCTAAAGGATACAATGATGAAAAATGAATGAAAATGGTGAAATGAAGAAAGTGGGAGGAAACGGGAGGATCCCGAGGAAACTCACGCACACGGTGTTTGTCCACCACAAACTTCACTTGGCGGGAGCAGGGTTTAAACCCGGGACCCCATGCAACAGAGGTGAACACTCTACCACTGAGCTACCAAGGCCTCCTTGTGATAAACATTCTATATAGGTTTTTAAGCGTTGTTTATGTTAAATAAATTACAATCGTTTGGGTGTGAATTTGTTGTATGATAATAGCCAAAGAACAAGACTTGATTTTAGTAATACTTTTTGTCAATAATTGTTTACCAATTTTAAATAGAAAAATTAGGTGCCGCATTCATTCAGGTTCTTATTATTAAGCTGATTATTTACATTGTTTTCAACGACTCGCCATACGTGCAGACGTCTCCGTGAGTGGGGAAGGAGGGCTCCAACATCGACTGTCCCGACCCGATTTTTTCTTACGAAAAGTTGGCAACCCTGGTAGCCAGCCCAAAAATGTAGGGGGGGGGGTAGAAGTTAGTGGGGACCCATCCAACCATATTACATTTCATCACCATATTATAGTTGATTTGCAGGCCTACTGTGAAAATTTTAGAGGGCCAGCGAAAATTTAGATGAGGGCGCCCCCCGTGGATACGGGCCTGGCCTATCCGAATAGGAAGAGGGGGAGAAGAGATAAAAAATATAAAATGTGTAAGATGCCCGAGATTACGGTTGAATCCATAGTTTTCTGCGATCAACTAAGCGTCCCGAGAATATATATTTTATCTTCACTCTAATCTCTCTACTAAAACCGATAATCTACTATACCGGTGGGGTCACTCAGTCTAAAAAGTATAAAAGCTTTTTCAGCCCAATCAACCTGAGTGAGATTTCCCTAATTCACACCAAACAAATGCCGGGATGGTATCTAACATACAGGTCCCATGGCGCTTCCTTCCCTTTCCTCAGATAGTGTGATCGCCGAGGGACGTCATCCCTCACACGTGACGGGCTACCATGTTCATATAGATGGCGTTAAGCCCAGAAATCTATCTCCTAATTCTGAAATCTACTACCACTTCTAGTTTCAATAATAATTAAGAACATATTACAGCATACAAACCAAACTCCTTCATGTGATGTACACGTGACATTGTTACTTGATCATAATTCACATTTAAAAGATTTCTATTTCAGAAGATATAACTTTCTTTTTTAAAGTTTCTCTTCCTTTTATTATTATATACAACATAACATGTATCATACTAGTTACATCTACTATACATAAACACTAACATCATTTAACAAGAAGTGTCTGTTTATTCTTTTCTTGACCTTTCACGCAAGTAAAGTGTTCGTAATCAACTTTTACATTTCCTGCTCTCAGCACACTCGTTAGAAATTCACTCACAACCTTCAGTCTATATGCACGCATGCATATAAATTTTCTATTAATGTTCACTGTATTGCATGATTATTAAAACAGCGATGTCATCACCTGTGTTCATCGCATTTCATGTTTGTTACAAATATCCGCGAAATGATGATAAATGACTTTAAATATCTTTAAGTCCTCGTATTTCTCGTGATGACTTAAAAACTAAGGTAATTGTTAAGATAATATGCTACAATTATTATTTAATGGTACCCGCTCAAAGTGTAAAAGACACCATTGGAAGGAATAAAACAAGTTAACTGTGGCATTATTTACGTCACATGAAAGGGTTGTCTTTATCACATTGTGTACTTAACGTGGAAATTAAAGTTCGATTTTTTTTTCTTTTTTTGCATTTTCCCTTACTTTCCCTTACTTTAGCAAGATAAATAAATATTTGAAAACTAACTAAGTAACTCTATGACCTAAGGAGCCCGGAGGTTCAATGCCGCGTTCCCAAAAGCTCTCCACTGACTTCTATCCTTAGCCAATTGGTTCCAGTTTCAATTTTGTATTACTATTTCTGTGAGATCCATCTTAATATTGTCCTCCCATCTGCTCTTACGTCTTCCTAATGGTCGTTTTCTGGTTGGTCTTCCGGTTAAGATTTTGAAATCGTTCCTACTTTCTTCCATCCTGGCTACATGACCTGCCCACCTGAGCCCCCTAGATTTGAGTACCCTAACAATGTTGGGTAAACCGTATAAATTATGTAGTTCCTCGTTATGAAATTTCCGCTATTCTCCATTCACGTTTCTCTTGGGTCTGAATATTCGTCTCACGGTCTTGTTCTCAAATACTTTCAATCTATGTTCTTCCTTTCGAGTAAGCGACCATTCTTCGCAACCATACAGAATAACAGGCATGGTTATCAATTTATATAAATTAAGCTTCAAATTCCTCGACAGAATCCGCTACGACAAGAGATTTTGAACTGTATAATAACACGTTTAATTTCTTCGTGAATATCGTCGCTGCGCCTCGAAGAATCGCTATGTGTTAAAACCACAACTTTTCAGGAGAAGCAAAAATCATTCCAAACTCTTAAAATTTTGCCAGATACATGGTAACACTTGAAAAATATAAGAAAATTGGTTCTGTGTATATTATACACTAGACATTGTTGTAGCTTGCTTCAACAATATTATATTACATTTTATAAGCACATAGAGGATTTGTATACATTAATCGATACGTACGTGATGAGAACTTAAAGCCTTTGATTTCAATCTATTATTTTTTCATTGTTGTGATGAAACAATTGAATATTCACTTATTACATTATAAAGAACGCTGCCTGACAGCTTTCAGGTTTATTTGCACCTCATAACACATTTTCGACAAAAATGTCACATAGCGGTTCTTCGAGTCACAGCGACGATATAGTTTTGGTCTGTTAATATTGATCGTAGATATTTGAAAGTATCCACTTTATCAAAAGTATTATTCAATATTTTAACGCGTCTATAATTTGCCGTATTACGATCCCGACGGACTTCCATGTATTTAGTTGTATCTGCATTTATTTCTAAACCCATGTCCCCTGCAAGCGTTTAATAAGACCTCTGCATTTCTTTCTATTGTTCTCCTATCATCTAGTATAATGATAGGAGAACAATGCATCATCATATTTACATCATCAGCATATGCTATAACCTGGTGAACCCCATTCAACTCTAGGCGATAGTTGCTATCTTTGATTTTCTTTATAGTGTATTCCAGAACAAAGTTTAATAATGGCGACAACACATCTCCTTGTTTTAGTCCATTCTCGACGTGAAAGCTCGTGAACAAAAATTTACCTACCCTTTGGGATTCTTTTAAACATATCTTAATGAATCTAATTAGCTCTTTCGGTATTCCAAATTCTGTAAGAATGTTGTACAATGCTTCTCTCCTAACCCAGTAGTAAGCGTTTCTAAAATCAATAAATAGTTGATGTACCGAGGTATTGTATTCCCACTTCTTTTCGAGTATTTGTCGAATGGTAAATATTTGGTCGATAGTTGATCGATTTTGTCTAAATCTGCACTGATAATCTCCAATAATTTCATCTGCCTATAAGGGCAATCTTGCTAATAGAATGTTTGAGAGGATTTTATAGGACGTTGGCAGAAGAGAAATTTTCTATCATAGAAAAAAAATATTGAAAATAGAAAGAAATAATAAATACTTAGAGTTGTCCAGTACAAAGACATTTTGTTTCATCTTATCGTTTGAGCATCATTTCATTCTCACCCGGTAATCTCAACAGCAGTGTGGGTCGTGTATCATGCAAGGATAATAACCACAATTACTCCTATAGGAATATAGGAAAGGGGGGCAAGAGTACGCAAATTTTAATTAAACTTATATATTTTGGCAAAAAATAGTTACAACGGAAAACTTTTACATGGAACACAAAACTTGAACTCTCCTTTACGAAATGTGAACTCAACTTTTATATACCTCTATTCTTAGAGGAACTAGAACTCATAAAATGAAAACATTCAAATTCGTACTCTTGCCCCTATATGTGGGGCAAGAGTACGAAATCAAAGGGGCAAGAGTACGCACCCAAAAGAGAATTAACAATTATCACAGATGAAGGTGCTACTCCTTTATATGATGTGCATTGTTCATGCCACCATTCATGGCATCTTGCGCACTTGATCCAGTCTTCTATTGGTGGATCACTGTAGATGATATTGCATAATGGACACTCGTACACTACTTCCTCACTGACCAGAGGAGTTCGGTTCGGTTGTAGCTTCCCTGGTGCAAGATGATGTTTGCCTTTGCTCTTTGGAGGGCGCCGTTTCGAAAGTAAGTTCTGCTTGAAAGGAGAGGATGTCAGAATCTCTGATTGACTTCGAGAAGATCAAGATCTACTGGTTGAGTGCTTGGTAGCAGTTGGAGGAGGACTGACAACCACCAAAGGAGTGTATGGTGTAAATGGTCCACATGGGCCTCTGCTTACCTCCAGTTAAGATCTAGTTTACTGGTTGAAAGTTTGGTAACCGATCAACGAGCAGTCAGCAGAGAAGTGTTTAATGTAGATAATCCGCATGAGCTCCTGCTTGCTTCTAGTGAGAATCCAGTGTTACTGGTTGAAGGTTTGGTAACAGATGAATGACAACGAGCAACCGGCAGAAGAGTGTTTGAAGTGGACAGTCAGCATGTGCTCTTGCTTGCTTCTAGTGAGGATCTAGCGTTACTGTTTAAAGGTTTGGTAACAGATGGAGGAGTACGAGCAACTGGCAAAGGAGTGTTTGATCTGGATGCATCGCATGGGTCCCTTTTTGCTTCCAGTGAATCATCCGATGAACGATTTTGGGCTCTATTCAGGTCTGATGCTTGATTTTTTGCTTCAGGAATGCTTTCACCTTCAGACCTGGCTTCTATTTTTAAGTCTATCACATCCACAATAGAAGGAAGAAAATCTTCTTCAGTGAACACATCTGGATTCAGTAGGACTACTACAGATTCTTGAAGGCTGGATACCAATGGTTGCAGCGTTGTAGTCATCATCATCATAGGTATCTGCCTTTATTGGCAGGTCACTTGCCGCAGCTGAGAAGCTTCCATGCTCCACGGTCCTCCGCTAACTTCTTCGTCTTCGCGTATGATCTTTCTGTTTTTATATCATCCATTAATTGTAGTCTCCTTCGCCCCTCCCTCTCTTTCCCGCCACCATACACTCTAGGACGTCCCTCATGATACAATATCTTCTTAGGCAACGTCCCAACCAGTTTCTCTTCCTCTTCCTAATGATATCTAAGTGTTCTTTTCTCACCAACCATTTCTAACACTCTCTCATTCGTTTTCCGTTCGACCCAACTAATTCTTTCCATGCTTCTCCACATCCGCATTTCGAAGGCGTCCAGTCGATTTTTATCATCTTTACGTAATGCCCATATTTCCGCCCCATACAATACAACACTCCACTCGAAATATTTTATGAGTCTTTTTTTGTAGTAAGCCTCAGTAAACAAACTCGCAACTTGGAATTATGTGGGATGGATGATTCCTCATCCATTTATCACACACAGTTGAATACCAGGATTTCAACGGGTCAAAAAAAGGTGCGATCTAATAGTTTCAAATTTTGACTGGGATTTGGTGGCAAACTCAACATCACTATTCTATTTTGCCTGCAGAAATCAATCGCTTCGATTGAAATGTGAGAGGTCTGATTGTCAACAAGTAAAAATACCTTTTTCGTAACCGAATTTAATCGCACATGTTGGTGTAAATAATATAACCATTCTACGAAAAGTTGTGAGTTGATGAACCAGAATTAGATATTCCCACAGAACCTGGCGGCGAGCCATATTCGAATAATTCTTCTTTCATTTGTTTTGCGGGAAATATCTGGGGAATAAAGGAACCAGATGCACTCACCATGAAACAGCTGTTATGTTAACTCCAAAATCACTAGATACAGTTTTATTCACAACTGATTTTTAGTCGACTTTTGGAACTTTATGAGGAACCGTATTTATTCCAGTTTCGTACATGTTGTAGATATCCCGTGGAGAAAAGCCGTTTTGTCTTACAAGATCTTTTAGACAATTAAAAAAACATTCAACTTGTGGCTTGCTAAAACCACGAGCTCTCTCCAGACCAGTCTTTGAAGGCTGTTGCAAAGCAATTGTTGAATGTCTACGACGGAAAGACTCTGTCCAATCTCTTTCTGCCATTCGATTCACACGACTAAACGATATGGGGCAACTACTTATGTTCAGCAAAATTGTATGCCATTCTTCTTAGATCTTTTAAAGTTAATTCATAGAAGAATTGATCCAGTAATGTGATATATTTCACTAATTCGTTCTCCAATTCTTCGGTAAATAGGCCTACTGGCTTTATTGTACCTAAAGACGTTGCAGATTCTCATTCAAAAAAAGAAAAAAATGAAATGAAATCTTTGAGTTTTACGTCCCACGGTTATGCCGGTTAGGCTAAAAGAGACGGTGATGATGAGTAATGAATGAAATGGTGGAATGAAGAAAGTGGGAGGAAACGGGAGAACCCCGAGAAAACCCACGCACACGGTGTTTGTCCACCACAAAGTTCACTTGGCGGGGGCTGGGATCGAACCCGGGACCCCTAGCACCAGAGGTGAACGCTCTACCACTTTTTTTTTAACTTCCTGACTTATTTTCTACTTCAACCACTTTTCAGGACTACTAGACACACTCGACCTATTCTTGATGAAGTTACATATTGTCAAATGTTAGGTTAGGTTAGCTTCATACATCTTTATAGGATCCCATACCAATCATTGGACTGATACCGCCTGATGCAGAGTCGTTTTAACGTATGGTTACTAAAGGACTGACTACTACAGAAAACATATGGTAGTCGAACTTTTTAGTATGGCACTAATCACGGGTCAGAACGACTCTGCATAAGACCCATTGAAATTTATTACTGAAGACTACTGACATTTAAGATAAAAGAGGACAAAGCTTAGTATTTCTGAAACCTGAATAAAATAAGCAAGCGTAACGTTATTCAATAACTGCAGATGTCACTATCTCACACGTTTATCTGTTTCGAAAACTCAAACACCACCTTAGATACTGTTATGTAAGGAATGGTATTTAGAATAAAAATTTATCCCTCGTACATAAGAAAATACCAGGATTCTTCAGAATTCTTAACGTTAGAGGCTACATATGGGAACCAGCATTAGTGAAGTTTGCCGTCACTCTCTATTACAACGGAATCTACATTCTTTTTTGATTGTTAGTTCTAAATCAAATTGGATTCTTTTTCATAGAACAGAAGGGGCAAGAGTACGCACGCGTACCCTTGCCCCGTAGGTATCTGCGTACCTTTGCCCCCTCACTATACAATTGACTTTCCAGTGATGTTGTACAGCCAACTCTTGGAAGAAAGTCAATTTACTCCATCCTGTCAAACAATGGATATGTTAGAAACTAACGCTTTATAGTACTTTGAAATCGTTATAAAATTGTGTAAGTTATTCCTTAAGTACTTATGTCCCAATATTATATCAAACTATTAGAAAAACATAAATAATTACCTTGATAGCTTATAGTTTGCCCCAGCACACTCAAATTTATTTAGATTCTAGACGCCATTAACATCAAACTCCACGTGACGCATTATTGCCATACGCGAATATATTCACCTGATTTTAGGGAATCGTATCCTTACCCCCCACGTACTCTTGCCCCCCTCTACTCTACATGGAGAAATGTATTTCTGATTGTCGGTATCTTGGGATCAACTGGATGGATCACGTCCATCAATGAAGTCAATTTCTAAATTTTGATCCTCTACGTCCTGGAAATCCATCAAGAAGCTCTTGAGACTTAGACAGACAAACAAACACATGTACAAACAGAACAAATACATAAAGGAAATTTTGGGAAACTCCTTAAAAATGATCTACCGTTAGTGCTATATCATCATAAAGGTATAGATACAAGGGTGCACCTACGAGGGTTCCACGGAGTCCGGATCCCCTATATTATTATTATTATTATTATTATTATTATTATTATTATTACTATTATTACTACTACTACTACTACTATTCTACTACTACTACTACTACTACTACTACTACTACTACTACTACTAATAATAATAATAATAATAATAATAATAATAATAATAATAATAATAATAATAATAATAATAATAATAATAATAATAATAATGGTAGTGAAGATTATATATATCTATATATTTCAGTTTTCAAATATATTTTCTATCTTCAAATTTCACATTCAGTTTCATCACCTCCTAAAAGAAGTTACTCAAATTAAAGAAAGAAAAAATTAATCCAGTACCAAAACAATGATGTGTCAACATCGTACATTTCACACAAGAATGCAATTGTTCCCTTAGCGGCAGTTCATGATAAAAAAAAAAAAAAAAATGTACTGAAGGAGTTACCTTGTAATTACAAGATGTGAGTTGCTTGTCATAACTCGAACAACACAAAAATAGGGAGGTCAACATTCTATGGCGATGTCAATTCATTAAGGCTGGGAAAAGAATTACTGTGTAATAAAATGACAGAGAACATAAAATACGTAATTAACTCATTCTTAAGAAACAAACGAATAAGCAAAAATTAATAATAAACCAGTGACGAATTTAGTCCGGGGCCGCATGGTCTAAGCCCATTGTTTCTTTCAGAAATAATGTTCCGGGGATACACTTAGTATTTGGGGAGCATTGCTGGTACTGTTGTATTTATTATTATATTATATAGTATTATTTTGGTCTTCTCTCGGCGTCACTCGCAGAGCTCCGGGGGGCAGTGCTCCCCAGAAACATGTCTGGAAGAAACACCGCCTAGGTTCTCCCAGTTTTTGGTGACAAAAGAAATTAAACTTTCAAAAATATATAAATAATAATGTATAGTGAGCATTGCCTTTTATTCTTTATTGCAAAATTACTGAAACAGATTTTTCCAGTTTCTATCAACGAAATACGTAAACGGATTTCCAAATTAAAATGTGTAAACTCATGATATACCTATCCTAGTATGGGTTGTGAGTGGCGCCGCTCTCCCGTTTTTACATTTTAGATCTGCCACGGAATGATACCAGACTAGAAATCAAATTTTAGGAGCTGGGAGAAGGAAGCACAATAATGCGTAAATAATGAACAACCTGGAAATCGAATCGGAAAACGACCATTACGAAGACCTAGGCGCAGACGGGAGGGATGTAAGATGGATCTCGCAGAAATACAAATACAAAGTAGAAACTGAATCCAGTTGGCTAAGGACAGAAGTCAATATAAAAGCAGTGTTGAACCTCCGGATTTCGTTGGCCATAGAAAAAAAAAATGAAATGAAATCTTTAAGTTTTACGTCCCACGGTCATGCCGGTTAGGCTAAAGGAGACGATGATTATGAGAAATGAATGAAATGGGGGAATGAAGAAAGTGGGAGGAAACGGGAGAAACCCGAGAAAGTCCACGAGCACGGTGTTTGTCCACCACAAGGTCCAAACGGCGCGAGGTGGGATCAAACCAGGGACCCCAAGCATCGGAGGTGAGCGCTCTACCACTGAGCCAGCGCTCCCTCCCACGCCGTTGGCCATAGAGTTAGTTTATAGAGGTGATCGTTAAGAGAATGTCATTGTATTTGCAACGAAACATTTACTTAAGTATAACCGCTATTCCTTATATGTTAACTTACTCTCAAAACTTTGGTTCTTTCTACAAGATATGAAGCTTAGCAGTGTTATATCTCAGTTGGCGTTGTTTACTGTGTGAAATGTGGTAATTTAGTCACTTTAAGTTGACTGCAGCGATGGAATATTACCAACGATGATAAATTTAAAAAAAAAAATAAAAATAAACTGAAATATTACCAAGTCAAATACACCATTTTGGCAATCAAAATAAAAGATGCTATCTATAAAAGTTAGACCTATGTAGTGACCAAAATACAACAAAATGTGTCATTTCACTTATTTCCAATTTCTACTGATACACGTGTTTGTTTATCTTGTAATTAATCAGCTTTTGTCTTGATTTCACGTGTATTAAGATGGTCAAAAGTTACATTCACTAATTATCTCTTGCAGTATAAATTATGACATTTTCAAGTAAATAATTCAAATTTTTGTTAAATATGCTGCAAATTTCTACTTTTTTCATTTTTTTTTTTATTTGTAAGAAAACAAATTGCATAATTTCATATTGCCATTTTGACCTTAATTAACACTAAAGACACATAAATTTTATATTATATATATATATATATATAATTTCCCATGCACATTAAGTCCACTACATTCCCAGGATTATTTACTGTCATGTTGCCGTGTATTTAAATTGCTATCAGAAAGTGCATTTTACAAGGAATGCTGACTTCATTGAATGATAAAGTAGATAACCATCTCTTTAATTTCTGTCAGGCACTTATTGTTTTTTTTCTTTTTTCAAAGTTTTTCTCGCGTCTTAATTATCATTATGTGTCCTTGTGTTCGTTTCTCAATCAGAATTTTTTTTCTTTGCGAAATAGGTCCTTATTTACAACTTTTTTTTGTAACATTCCTTTTTACTTTAAAATGCACCCAAATTATTCTAAAACTTTGTGAATAAATGGTTCTGAAAAATAATGAAGAAAAAGAAAGCTTCCACATAGATATATGTTGGCAACGAGATGAGAAATTTCTCATCTCGTCTCGAAAATAAGACGAGAAATACATTTTTAAATTGTCGAGGATATGGGAAACATGACAATTCTCATACGAGAATCAAAACGAGAGAAGAAATTTCAGAAGTACTGTGGACAATATTAATGCACCCAAGTCTTATATCTTAAAAACTGTTTTTATTGTTCTATGGTGCATAGTATAAACGCTGTAAATTGATTGTACGTACTCAACGAAGAGTATTTATCAACGTTAAAAGATACGTAAGTGTTACTTATTACACTTCAATGATAAATTTAGTTTAAACCTTGATTACATCACTCCCTTCGGGGGGACCTTTTGTGATGCGAAAGGATACTGAGAACTTCTAACTGAAATTAAGGGAAACAAATCAGGGCATACAATTTATACATAAATTTACGAGACAAGACGAGAAAACCTTATTGTTTGTCTCGTGAGCAATACGACACATAAAATATGTTTACGTGACGTGTCCTAGGACGCTCAGGCTCGTAGCAGAAATTTTTAGGATAATGGAAATATCACTGAATTTGCTTTGAATGTCAATGGTATGTGCCTGCTAAGGATCAATATTTGGATATGCAAATGTCATCCTATGATTATCCCATTAAGAGCTTAGAAATGTTCCACAAGAGAGTTGCAAGAAGTATAATTTCCGAGACGAAAGCGGACTTATGATTAATACCCTGTAATGTCCACTAGCGAAAATGGAACGTCCTATTGACATTATGATGTCCAGCGACTGACGTCCAAGGAACGTCTATGTGTTATGTGAATTATTATGACAATTTGAAAACAATAATCTTTCAGAGGTACCTAATGATGTACCCACAGAACAATTTAATAAAAACTGACAAAATATAGACCTACAAACAGAATATACCAAAAATAAACTAATATATTATCTTAATTTCATTACGTATTTTGCTTCTGAAAATAACCATTGTACCAAGGTAATTAAGTAATTATTTCCTAATCAACCTACCGTATCTTGAATATTTCAAATATAATTTTATGTATATTTGCTTTCCCATTCTGAAAAGTAATACAGTGGACTTTGAACATAGACTATGCAAGAAATTTCAACGAAAAAAATGTTTGGCCTCAGCGGTATCAGTCATATTCTACACGACCAATTTTAGAAGCTTCCTCATTCAGTCCTTGACATCTCCCATAAGAAAAACATATACCGTAGTTTTTCGTTTTTTATATAATACTCATGCACTTATACTTTCATAGAACTTTGATTTGATTTGAGTTTGAGTTTAACGTCCCGTTCAGCAGCGAGGCTATATGAGACGTGGACCTACTAATTAACGTGGACTCTGAACCACTTGAGCTCCCGCCGGGAATCGAACCCGGATCTCCCACGCCAAAGGCCCGTATGCTAACCGCTTAGCCACGAAGGAGCTCGATTGTCATAGAACTTGCAGTTATCTTTCAGTGGAGTGTTTTGACGCAGACATAGGGAGAGAGGAAGAGAAAGTGCTGGATAGAATTAGTGGTGTGCATAAAAACAGGTTTTTCAGTTTCTCACCGAAACTGTGTCTTGGTAACTTAAAAGTTGTGTTCTACAGACGTTTCCCAAAACCGGTTCGGTTTTCTACCAAAAGTTTTTTCTTCATCATTAACTTGTTTGGAACAGAATACCACAAGAACAAGAAAAGATACCGACCTCGGTGTAAAAGGCACTGGTTTCAATTAAAAACCTGAAACTCGTTTGGAGAAAGCAGAAAAGAGTTTCGGTGGAAAGCCGAACCGGTTTTGGAAAAAACGAAAAATCGGTTTCTTGAGTTTTATTTTTTTAGAAACCGGTTTCCGGTTCCTTTAAAAATCGTTTTTGTTCGTTTCCAGTTTGAATTACGATAGCAATCTCATACATACATAGCAGATACAAGTTTCTCTGTGTATGATAAAACTTTTGTGTCTCCGACTCATACTAGGATAGGGAGCCTCCTGGGTCACAAGTGTGACTGGTTCTGGTCGTAGATCACGAAATTTTCTATAGGCTCCATCACCGGTACTGAGAACTACATACTTTTTTATTTGAAATAAAACAGAAACTAGGTTGACTGATTCCTAGGTTATTAACCAAAGAGCATTTGGGGTGTACTGTATATACAAGATATATACAGTACCTAGATACCTAGATATATTTGCTGGAGACTCTTCAGTACAATGACTAGCGATGATGCGACAAAAAAGGACTTAAGATTTGCAATACCATTACGTATAGAGGGTAGATTAGAAAACGTTTTCATTTGCAACTATGGACAGAGGTATTTATGAAAGACAAATTCTATATTGAAAAATAAGGAACAAGATTTAGATACTTTATTTTTCAACATAAGAACCAAGGACGTTGATGCATTTGTCATACTGCTTTACAAGGTTTAAAATCTCCTCTTGAGAAAAAACATCGTTTCCTGTACACACGAACTTTTCACTGTTGTCTTCACTTAGCCATTGCTTCTAAAATGTTTTCAACGAGGGTCTTCTTGAATGTCGAAAGGAGGTTGAAGTTGCTGGGTGGGAAGTCGGGGCTACATGATAAATCACCAAGGTGTTTGTAACTGAGGATCGCAAAATGTACATTTAAGTTGCTGCCGCCGAGCATGGCTTTACGTTATCGTCCAAAAGGAAAATGACTTGTTCCAATCTCCGTACTTGCCGAGAACAAAGTGAACTGCTCATCGGAACTTACTACTAACACCGCAATAATGCCATCTGTAGGATCTTGGTCGTACCTAACTAAATGATATATGATGGCTTTGGTATTCAACCGATGCCTTGTTTATCCATTGCTTTTATATTTCTCCGGGGTGGGAAGGAGGACTCATTTGCCGACCTTCTATCATAAATTACATACGCTGTTGTTACATCCACCTGGTTCTCAGCCAAGACTTCCATCCTCAATGGAACTATTAAATCTGATCCCACCTTGCATTAATTTTGCTCTAAAAATACATATTAATCAATCAATTTACCTGTCTATGTATCTACCTCTCTGTTTGTTGTTTCTCTCTCTCTCTCTGTCCATCAAACAATCAATCACTCTATATATTGAAATGCTAGGTTTATATCTTTAGGATCAAGAAATTTTTTTTTTGTGGACGTTCATATGTTTGTGGCCAATTCATTTGACAGTGATATCTCGGAAACCACAAGCTCTAGAAAGATGCTGTTTTCACTGATCGATTGCACATTTTGTGTAGATTGTTCAGTTCTAATTGAATACTTGAAAAAATGATCGTTATTTTTTATTATCTTTTTAGGGGTACACTGGAAGTATTGAGATTTAAAAAAATAAAGCTTCATATCCTACGAGTTATACATTCCAACACCACACATCTGTATACGGGTTAGTGTATCTCTCCGGCGTTGGTTTCATGGTCAAATGATAATGAAAAACGAAGGATAACCATTTCTCCAGTCTAAGATGAATCTTTATTGTTTGGAGTGTTCTGCACAATGAACACTATACTGTTGTATGCGGGTTCTTTTTCGTAGAAAAAACTTTTGTATACCTTAGTTCAGTCAGGATTTGCTTTAAATAAAATTCACCTTTTGGTAGCTGTCTTTTAATGAAGACTTACAATTTTGTTACAACGCAGTGAATTAAATGAAGTTTACAAATTACAATAATTCAAGAATTCTCATCCAGATCAATATCGAATACGACGTTCGTCAAATCTACCTTCAGAGTGAAGTAACATATTATCACCAAAGTATTTATACTAGGACATTACATTGACCTTTTAAGCAATCACGCTGCATACATGCGTTCTTTACTTGGTCACGTAGACCAGTTCATAGGTTACATTATTGACCAACAGAAAAGATGATTAAATTTATCATAGGATACACGTGTAGTCTATCAACATACTTTCCATAGTAACTATGATTTTAAACATGTACATTTAAAAGAACAGCTTCCTTTTATTTGATGCTAACAACTTAATATTACATATTTAAACAAAACCCATTTATATTTACATGTGACTCTGAACGTTGATTTAACTTATAAAGAAGAGGTGTTGTTTTAGTGACATTGGGTTATAGGTAAGAGAAATAAAAAGAAAATAAAAAAAATACATTTGCAAAAAATATAGATATCGTTATAGATATATAACACCTCCCCTCTATTTTGTGAATTTTCTTATCAATGCAAATTGAGAATGAAAATTCACTTGATACCTTGTGACCTTTTTTTTTATCTACTTTTACGTGATGGAGGACTCTTTTTAGGCGTTACCGCTACTTGTAACTCTTCAGTGATCTCTGTCAATTGATTTGCAATTCTGTTCATACTCGTAGGTTCACTAGTTTCTTTATGTTGATTAATTTTATTAACAATGAGAGGTCGGATACAAATTTGACGACAACAAGAATCATCATCGAACCATCGTTTGAAGTACCTACCACATTTGCATTTTCGACAACAACAAATAATTAAAATTACACCCAGTAAAATTAATGCGACATAAGTAAACCATGATAAGTGAGTTACCTTTTCTGTATGGTACAATTTCCATTGTTCATCGTTTATTTTATTTTCAACTTCTTGTATTTTATGACTTGCTAATCTTAAATCTGCAGCTGAATTTACTACATGTTCAATAGGTAAATTTAATTTAATGTCTTCTAGTGAAGTATGAGATTTTAGCATTTCACAACATTCTGCTGTTAAATTTATCTTTGGAGTAAAATCCTTACCCGTAATGTTAATCTCATATATATTTTGCGTCTGCAAAATAGTTTTTAAGCCGTATGCTTTACATTTACTATCTAAATGAATTATGCCTGAATTTCTTAAAACTGTCATAAGGTTCTTGGTTGTTACAAATAATAGTCATTTTCTCATCCACTGGTGAAACATAAATCCATTTGTTATCGTTTAAGGTGATAAATAAACAATGTTGGATTTGAATGATATGTTTACTACAATCAGAAGGAACTATCTTAATATATTGCATAAGTTTTATTTCACACTCTTGGTCAACATGAGATGAAAGAATAGGAAAACTTTGTTTACATAGAAACCAACCAGGCAATAACATAAGACATTTATTAAATTCATCTTCAGTCATTTTTGAATAATATTGTTTAACAGTATCGACCATTAGATAAGGTTTCTCTGGTTGAATAAAAACAAACTTGTCAGTTGTATTTCTCAAACGAGTAGGAAAAGGTATTACCTTGTATATATTATATTTTAAGGAATCTGTCAAAGGTAATCGTATCACATACGCTAAAATTCCTTTATTAATAAATACATCTAACGTCATTATTCTTAAAAGTAGGTAACCATTACCTATATTATGTCCTATTGGAAGTGACAACCCGTTATGTAAATCCTTTTCACTGGCCTTGAATTGTTGGAAAATTTGAAAGGGAGTTATAATGTGTGGCTGAAGCACACCCTTTTGTGCATTCAAAATAGCTTGCAAAATTAATTCATACTTTTGACGTAAATCTCTCAAATATCTGTCAATTTTTTGGGTTTTCGTTAAATGTTAACTTTAGGCTTAAATCTAAAATTTCTTCATCTATTCGTTGCCCTCTTGTGTTAATTTCTTTAGTAAGATTCTCAAGACCTGTCGTTAAAATCTTTTCGTTTTCCTCTACTATATGCAAGGTAGAATTTATGCATTGTAATGTAGATTTTACTACTACAATTTGTTCTTTACTTAATCTGAGGAAGTCCACCTGTTCTTTTTGCAATTTCGCAATTTGTTGTGAATAATAATTTGCGTCGTCTTCATCTAATGTGCCAAATAATATTTTAGAGATTTGATCAATTGTATTTATTAGACCTCTTTTCTTTCTGCCATCATTTAAAGTAATATGAGACACCTCGTTTATGATTTCTTTTGTTTCTTTAATATCGTTTACCTTCGATAACACCTGATTTGAAAAAACATTTACACAATTTGTTTTTGTTTTTCTAACTACCGAATGATTACATAATGACTGAGTCCTCCTTACATATTCTTGTAACTTTATAAATTGCATATCTAAATTAGTCATATTGACGAAGGTTACTAACTGCCATTCTGTATTGAACAATTGCACTTGGCCACGTAAATCGTAATACACACCTGCCGTGTCTTCATGAATTTGAATTCTAGCCCCCAATCCACTACAAAACTCCACTAAATATATAAAAAATATGAAGATGGCTCCTACCATCTTTACCAAACCTGAAAAATAAAACCTCTTTTACTACTATATAAATTTCCCCTATGTATTATGTATACATATATATTAATAGTACAATTTTAACTTATTAGCATGCACGGTAGTAGTTCCTTTTTTTGGTTTTAAGGTGCAATTTACACCATTCACACTGATTACATCGTACGGTCCTCTCCATTGACTATCTAATTTTTTTGATCTGCCTCTTCTCACCGATTCATCGAACAGTAGCACCTTGTCACCGACTTCAATTATGTATTCATTTTGTGATTTGTCATAATTTTCTTTACTTTTTTCTTTCTTCTCGATTAGTTTTGCTGTTGCCAATTCATGTAGTTCCTGCAATTTGTTTTTAAATGACTGTACATAATCATCGTAATTGTATTGTACGTTAGTGGGTCTCTTTTGTAAAATACCAGGAATATTTGCTGGTCTACCAAATAAAATTTCAAATGGCGTATAGCACGTTGAACTGTGTGGTGTGGTGTTATAGCAGAATGTAGCAAAGGGAACCCAATGATCCCAATCATTTTGATTTTGGGAAACAAAACATCTCAGATATTGAAGCAAGGTGGAATCTGATTTTTCTAGACTTCCGTTCGATTCCGGCCTGTAAGGACTAGTATGGATTTTCTTTACCTGCAATAGTTTACAAACTCTATTAAAGAAGTCACTAAGGAAATTGCTTCCACAATCTGTCAAAATACTTTGTGGAATTCCATATTTTATTACTACATGCTCAACAAATGCTTTACCTACTGCATTAGCGTCTTGTGAAGGAATAGGAATGGCTAACAAGAATTTTGACAGATGATCTTGAACTGTTAGTAGATATTTATTTTGTTTTTCTAAAGTTACTGGCATTGGGCCCACTATGTCAAGCGAAATCTTCTCAAATACGCTGGAGGGAGTATCTGTTATTATCATTTTCATTTTGACCTTTTGTTGACTGATTTTGTTGCGCTGACATAAATCACACGTCCTAATAGTCTTCCACATCATCTTTTAACCTTGGCCATTGACTTAATTCAATGTCATTCAAGGAAAGATAAGTTTTAATTTTCTCATAGCACCTATTCATCCCTACATGACCTCCAAGAATACTAGAATGAAATTCTTCTAAAATTTTCTGCCTTGTATCGCAATCTAATTCAAAAGTTTCTTTTTCTTCTTTTATATTTTGGTTTTCAATAGGAAAGGCGAGAGGAAAGGCTTCTTCTTTTGAGATTGTGGTGGGGTAAGTTACACGACTCAAAGCGTCACTATTTGTATTTAATGCTCCTTTTTTATACACTATTTCGTATTGGAATTCTTCCAATTGGATTCTCCATTTTAATAATCTCGATGTTGGGTTTTGAACCCGGAACACCCATGTGAGAGGACGACAGTCAGTTACAAATGTAACCTTGTTACCATATATATATGGACGAAATATCTTTGCAGCCCAAACAATTGCAAGAAGTTCTCTTTCAGTGGAACTGTACGATTGTTCTGCTCTATTGAGGGTCCTGCTCGCGTACACCACTGGAAGGTCATTGCCTATTTCACCCTGAGAGAGAATAGCTCCACAGCTAAAACCACTAGAATCTGTTGTTATTATAAAGGGCTTTTTAAAATCAGGATACTGTAGAATGGGTGGATTTGTTAGTTTTTCTTTTAATAGCTCAAACGCTATTTGTTGTTTTTGACCCCAATTGAAAGAGACGTTTTCTTTTAACAATGAAGTTAAAGGATGAGCAATTTTACTGTAATCTTTCACGTATTTTCTATAATAGCCACCTAAGCCTAAAAACGATTTAATTTCCTTCTTGTTGGTTGGAGTGGGGAAGTTGTTTACTTTTTCTACTAATCTAGGATCTGGTTTCACACCTTCACTTGTTATGACATGTCCAAGGTAAGTTAACTCTGGTTTCAAAAATTCTGTTTTGTCTATACTTAATTATAAGTTATTTTCGCGAAATCTCTGCAGTACTTCGCGGAGCCTACTATTATGTTCTTCTAAGGTAGAAGAATATATTACACAGTCATCTAAATATAAAAAGCATTTGGTTCCTACTAGACCAGATAACACCGTATTCATGAGTCTTTTAAATGTTGCAGGAGCAGTGGCTAAACCGAAAGGTAATCTGCGAAATTGATAATGATTTTGTGGCGTGCTAAAGGCAGTAATGGGGCGATCCTGTTCTCTAATATAGCACTGATGATACCCCGAGTACAAATCTAAATTTGAAAAGAATTTAGCATTGCCTAAATTATCTAAGATCTCTTCGATGTTTGGAAGCGGAAACACAGAAGGAATGCTGATAGAATTGATACCTCTGTAATCCACGACCATACGAAACTTAGGGACGCCTGATGCGTCTAATTTCTTAGGTATAAAGAATATGGGGCTGTTCCAAGGAGACTGAGAAGTTTCTATTATCTCATGCTTCAATAATTCTTGAATTTGTTTTTCTAATTCTTGTTTGTGACATTCGGGCACCCGGTAAGATTTTTTATGAATGATGGTGCCTGCATGCTTTGGATCAATATTAATATAATGCTCTATAGCTTCTGTAGCTGTCAGTTTATCACCAGGAAGGAAGAATACATCGTTAAATTCGTCACAAATTTCAAGAATGCTATTCTTCTCTTCTTTTCCTAAGTGGTCTAATCTTAACCGACTATGCAACATTTCTAATCGCGAAACGAGATTTTCTTTTTCCGAAGTTACATTTGTTTTATTTTCATTCGCCTGAATAGATAAAATACAATTTCTATCGAACTTTTCTAGTTTTACAGGTCTTAAAACTACTTCTTGTTCCCTTTCATTTAAATTAATTATGCTAGCTATACATTTATTCTCTTTGGCATGTGTTAAACAAGAGGAAAGGAAAACTCCTGTTGTTATCTCCTTTTTTTCTAAAATTCCATCTCCTTCATGTTCAGTGGGGAGGGAGACTAACTTCTCACTTCTAGCTCGAATGCGATAAGTATAGTGTAGCACACCATTGCCTTCTGAACTAGTGACCCTGGGAGTTATCGTTTCAGAAAAATTGTTGGAAAGTGGGGTAAACATGACACATCCTTTATTTTTCTTCAGAAAGTCACGCCCTAAGATTTGTTTATCTGAAGGAACACATGTTTCAGAAACTATGTGAAAAATGTGAGTAAACTCTACGTTTTTGATAACTAATGTTAATTTTAGCGTACCCAATGACCTAGTTTTTGTTTCGTTGAGTCCTTGTAAACAAACTGATTGTGTGGTGTCAATTGCATTTTTTAAATCGCTGGGAATTAAATGAATTGACAAAATGCTTGTATCACTGCCTGTGTCCACTAAAAACGATACAGTTTGTTTTAATTCTTTAACAAATACTGGTATTATGCCTTCTTTTTGGTTTTGTACAATATAACCTTCACCTTCATTTTGTACAATGCAACCTTCAAAGTCATGTTCTGCGTAAAGCGGTTGCTTATTTACACTTAATTGTGGTTTCCCTGATTACAGCATGGATTGGAGCCAGAATTCGAACTAGAACCAAAACTTTTATTCTGTCTTTGACCCCCTTGGTCAGGATTGTTATGTTGAATACACTTTGTGAACTGAGAGTTCTGTCTCTGATCAGAATACTTAATTTTTCCTACATTGTTACCAGAACAACCAACTCTACAACAATTAACATTGTAAACACGATGATCATCGATTTCATGTTTTTCATTGAAACCAAGTCTATCTCGACCTGAAATGCAACTATGCATCGACTGAACCCCGAATCCTTCGCATTCGGATTTGTAACCAAGCCCCTCGGGACTTGAACCAAGTCTTCCCTGACTTGAAGTGCAACAATACACCGTCCTGTTACCCTGTGGTTGAGAAACATTGACTTTTTTCTTTGCTAATTTGCACTGATGCTTAAAATGGCCTGGTTGTCTGCACAGAAAGCAAACATTATCTTTTTTGTTTGTTTTTTGGATTGATTTGAAAAGGGAAGCGCACGTTGAGACGATATTTGCGTTTCTTCCTCTAGTGCCAACTCTATAATGGCCCCTAATGACGTCTCATCGTCACATTTCGATCGTACAATCATTTGAATGCGTTCGTTGCACAGCCCTTGCACAAAACTGGCTTTGGCTAAAATTTCTACTAGTGCCATAGCACCAGACAACTCCTCAGCGGCAATTACTCGAGCTACTGCTTCGCGCAATTGGCTCTGTAAGGTGTCGACTTTACTAGTCCAAACAACTATGCTGTCTGACTTATTTTGTCGTGCACTGAACAATTGGCATGCATAGAAATCTATTGTACGAAGAATAAAGTAATTCTCAATTAAGATCTGTTTGACGTCCTCCCAAGTTTTTGTGTTATTCCTAACTAATAATTTACTGCGTGCATCTCCCGTTATTTTAGTCTTAACAAATTTAAGTAAGATTGAATGTTTATCAGGGCTAACTAATTCAAAGGCTGCGTCTACATTAGAAAGAAATTCTTCCAATGTTTCTCTTTTACCACTGAATGGAACAGCAATGAGTTTTAGAGCCTCAGAAATGGTGCAATATTCTGGCGGCTCCTCACTCTCTGAATTAGAATGAACATTATTTCCAGATGTGGCCATTGGCAATTAGTAAACTTGTCAATTTAACGTTTCAAAAATATTAGTTATTTTCCTATCTTTGATAAATACCTCCCAGACTAAGATTAACAAATCTATAATCTCTCCTTTAAAGGAACGGTGGTCATTTATCCTACGTTCACTGGCTTTTATTTCTTTTTGTTGCCTTCGTGACAAACCGCGGAAAAGAAAACAAAACACCTCAGTCTTCCTTGATGTGGCACTACACAATTGTAAAACAAAAATAGAAAGTTCTTACTTGTATGTAATTCCTGCGTGAGCTGTCCTCGGATGCAGAAGGTCCTTGGTTTGATTCTGGATGGATGGGAGCGCTCCGTCGACTTCTGCCTTTCCTTGGATGGTGCTGATCTCAGGTAGAACCAGCCTAGCCCAAGATGATGGAACTGCTTGGATCTTCTATTGTGGTTCTTGGATCGACTCTCGGAAGTATAGGGTAACTGTCTGCCTCACATCAAGTATACTGCTTAAACCGCCACTGGGAAAGCTTCTGGATCTCGCCGATAACTAATAAATTTGAAACTTTGCGTCTCGAAGCACTCAAATATACTTATGAATCTGGATGAGATTTCAAGCCACGAAAATCTTCGTCTGCTTGTAATTTTCAACTTGCAACTTTATAACTTCACTTCACTGAAATACCTGACTGAATCCCACCGCTGCCACCATTAAGATTTTATGTTGTATGCGGGTTCTTTTTCGTAGAAAAAACTTTTGTATACCTTAGTTCAGTCAGGATTTGCTTGAAATAAAATTCACCTTTTGGTAGCTGTCTTTTAATGAAGACTTACAATTTTGTTACAACGCAGTGAATTAAATGAAGTTTACAAATTACAATAATTTAAGAATTCTCATCCAGATCAATATCGAATACGACGTTCGTCAAATCTACCTTCAGAGTGAAGTAACATATTATCACCAAAGTATTTATACTAGGACATTACATTGACCTTTTAAGCAATCACGCTGCATACATGCGTTCTTTACTTGGTCACGTAGACCAGTTCATAGGTTACATTATTGACCAACAGAAAAGATGATTAAATTTATCATAGGATACACGTGTAGTCTATCAACATACTTTCCATAGTAACTATGATTTTAAACATGTACATTTAAAAGAACAGCTTCCTTTTATTTGATGCTAACAACTTAATATTACATATTTAAACAAAACCCATTTATATTTACATGTGACTCTGAACGTTGATTTAACTTATAAAGAAGAGGTGTTGTTTTAGTGACATTGGGTTATAGGTAAGAGAAATAAAAAGAAAATAAAAAAATACATTTGCAAAAAATATAGATATCGTTATAGATATATAACAATACATCATTGACATTATTATTATTATTATTTGTGTGTGTAATGTATTTGCTTATTGCATACTGCATGCAAGAAGAAAGAAAACACTGATGATACATGAATTAGAAACTCCAACCGGAAGTAAGCTCAAATCTTGCAAACGGTGTGAGATATTGAAAAAAATAATCGAAAAAATCTCCCCTTTATGAAACTCCTTGTCGATTTTTATCAAGACGTTCATTTGTGTTGTAAAGGAGCATGTATAAATGCTGTGAGGAATGACAAGGAGATTCATTCTCATATGTGAATGATGCGCTGTGTAGAGAACGCAGGTTCAGCTAGTATTTAAACAATAGCACATTTTTAACAATATAGAAATAATTGTACGTTTATTTAATTTCAAATACTAATTGTAAAAAGTCGCATGATTTACACATGGTGGAAGCAGGTAAATTCATTACTTTAGTAACCCTGCTCATCAAATGTAATAGTTTTTTATTCACTTTCGTCATATACGTTGTACTTCAGTCATGTCGCAAAAATGCTAATTTTGAAGCTCTCCTATTCGGATTTGTATGAGTGCTACCCAGTGAGTATATACTTGTATTTGCCACCCAGTTTGGGCATGGTTGCTACTAAAATGTAGCAATACATACAGTTTCTCTCTCTCTCTCTCTCTCTCTCTCTCTCTCTCTATATATATATATATATATATATATATATATATATATATATATATATATATAATATACATAAGGGCAGATCGAAGGGGGGCTATAGCCCCTCTTTGACCCTCAGGTATACACTGGATAAAATGGACTTCAATCCTGTTTTACACTGGATAAAGCGGCAAACTTTGGTTTAGCCCCTCTGTTGATCATATCCTGGATCCGCCACTGAATATATATATATATATATATATATATATATATATATATATATATATATATATATATATATATATATATATGTGTGTGTGTGGGGGGGGGTGTAATCACAACAAGTTTACTTTGTAGGTGTCATGTTCTAAATTTCAATTCCCCAATAACGCAGCCATTGTAGATTGAATAATGAACTATCAAATTATGACTGAGAAACCAACTAAGATTTAAATTTACGTCATTCATATTTTTTTCGTTTTTTCTTTCCTTTCTCTTCTGTTTGTTTTAACTTAAAACAATACAAAGTTACTAGCGAAAGTGAATAATACTCTTGGCCGGGTCATAGTAATTTTTCTTGTGATATTATATTATTCTCACAACTTTCGCATCATTACAAAACATAATTTCTTGAGTAAATTTTTTTCATGAAAATGTTATTTTTAAAGTGCATGCAGAGTAAAAGTACTGTTTACTTTTTTCACGCTATTATGCCACTGCATTCTCATAATTACTGGCGTATTGACGTAATAAGAGTTTCGTAAGAATAGGAACAAATAGGGACATATTCTGAAATCAGCATTAATACTATGAAGTTATACTTAACTTTTATGCAAACTATACTATGCATAAGTATATGAGGTTTTAGTCTATAGGACGGCTATGTTCGTCCATCTGTATGTTTAACAATGTGTACCAGAGAAGAAAACGGTGTAAGATAGCGAGAAATGATGTTGATATGGATGCAATGTCTAAAAAATACGATCTATATCTTCCTGTTCTCAAACCGGAAGGGGTAGAAATCAATCATCACCGGTTTCCATGTTGATCATTCTGCAACAAAAAGATTTTACTTGGGCATCTGATAAATTGTGTCACTACATTAGACGGAAATCGCAGAAAGCGAAGATGGCGCGGGTCAATGAAAACTTGACTCATGACCCACTGACCTACCACCCACCGGACCCACTCTGACTCACGACCCGCATGATCCACCACCGTCCGTAACCCACTCTGACCAGCCATGACCCATTGTGACTCACTCCGAGCCACCACCCACCATGACGCAGTCTGACCACTAAAATCTATCGTGATCAATTCTGGCCCATGATCCACTCCCTCCTCTCCACTGACTAAAGAGTTTAAACTTGTAATAAAATTTCTACTTTCAATTGCTCAAGCACCACTTTCTTACAATACCAGTGGATCTGAGCTTTACGATATAAAATGGTAAAATATTTGTCACAGACCTTATTACAATGAATTTCAATTTAATTATCATATATAATTATTTCCTTTTTGAATTACAGATACTTTTCAGTGGAAAATAGGATGAAATTTGAAAGTTTTAAATCAATATAAAGTAGGCTAACGTGAAGGGGAAAAATATAAAAACAGTGTAAAATTCTACTGTCTGTCGAAAGCCAAGTAATAAGTCCTATTGTTATTATTACAATTACAATCATCAATGTTCAAAAGTGCCTGAAGTTCTCTTTCACTTACACACATCTCAGGTAAGTAAATAGAAACAAATGAAAAAGGAAGAAAAATGTAAAACGTAGACAAATTCACCAGTGTTCAAAAGATGATGTCTACAATGCACTGAGCAGAGTGGGTCGTAGTGGGTCAGACTGGGTCATGGTAGATGGTGAGTCGCAGTGGGTCACACCCTGTTGAACCACGACAAACTGAACCACTCTGGCAGAAAATTCAAATGAAATACGCTTGATTTTCATTTTTCTATCCAAGAATGGCCTTCAATTGTCATATGAACAGTATATATTACATTTTTACCACCACTAAATTGATTTAGAACTTTGGTTGTACATAACTTAGGAATCCAGACAAGTTAAAGTTCCACCAACTGCTAAGTCTATTCGACGATAGTATGCACAGTTTAAAGTTTCAGGATGCTGTAGAAGAAGATATCAAGTGGTTGGCTTACAGTGACTGAAGAAACGGTCGTGGTAGGATCGTAAGAATGATGATCACCAATTCCTGTCATAACATCCACGCTCTTCAGACCTAAACCCATCTTAATGTTTTGTGTACCAATGGACTTGGCACTTTGGTGGATCTTTTGTTCAACTGCGTTCGGAAGTGTTGTTGGAATGTTTTTTCGGACGGACTAATGTGAATGAAACTCGAGCGCAGCATAAGCTTTCTGTGCACTTGTCGCCATCTTGAATAAATGTTCATTGATGCACTCTCGTGGCAGAAATCAAAAGCAAACCTGCAACACTTGAACTTGAACTTTGGACAATACTTTTGAAAAGTTTTGTAACAGTATGCTCAATAATAAAAGCTACGGGGAATTATGAAATCGGATATTAATTTGGCAGATGTGGAAATACGACATCGCACATTACACATACAGTGCTTTACTACTTCATATGATAAATTGTTTCCTAAAAGAATCTTTATTGAATATTTCATTGCCTACCCAATATTTCAGGGTCCAGTGACATAGCATGCAAGAAGAAATGTTCGTGCTGCACCGTATTTGCTTCAAATATATATATATATATATATATATATATATATATATATATATATATATATATATATATATATATATATATATAATATTGTTTTGTTTTGTGCAATCCAGTAGCATACAAACCAGTGAAATTATGCACTCATGGTCATAAATTCATAATATCCGATGCTGGGTTGCTACATTTTGATTTTTGACATATTATGAGATTGTTTTTTTTTTCTCCTTTGCTTAAAAAGGGAAATATCAAGAAATATAACAGACGTTTATTATAACACAATTAATGCATTTGTTCGAAATTTAATTATTAAGTCTGAACCGGTATCGAACAACCTTAAGAAATCGTAAAATACAATCAGTATTTTTCTCCGATAGAACACAGCTGTGAACATTTTTATATAGTGTCCCCCAACAATATTAATACCGCTACTGCAAAGGTTTGGTGTATTGCACTCTATCATCTCAAGTAACTTTAGCTATATTTTTAGTACATTTTTTAATGAGTTGGGATATAATATTGCTATTATATGACTTAACTATTATATTATTGATTTTATTTTTTTGCTTTTCTTTTATCTTTATTTGGCCAACCCGTGGACCCATCTAGTAGTTATAACTGTAAATAATAAGACTGCGGCTGCGGTATGGTACACTCCACCTTTGCAACGGAGGGTTAATGCAAAGACAAAACGTAATATCCCTGGTTCTTTTGTTTCTTCCCTTAACGCAAAATTAGTTTTTGTCTCTAATGTGCTTTACCTATTCTATTTGAAATTTACGAGAGATAGTGGATATAGGATAGTGAAATATTTTGTCTTAATAATTGTGTTTGGGATTTTTGAGTTGAGTTGATTTTAGTTTAGCGCCCCTTTGAGCAGCGAGGCTATATGAGACGTGGACCTACTGATTAACATGGAATCCGAACCACATGAGTTCCCGCCGGGAATCGAACCCGGGTCTCCCACGCCAAAGGCGCGTACACTAACCGCTTAGCCACGAGGGAGCTCTTTAGTGCTTTTGTAACGGAAATAGTTTCGTCATGACAAAATATCAGTTCACTCAGGGCTGTAACTTGTATGTGTGGGAGGGAGGGCAGGGAGGGCAACTGGCCCCCAAGGAAGCTCTCCGCCATTTGAGAGGAGCCAATTTTAAGACAAAACTTTCTTACTCCATATACGATACGAACATGAAATTATAAATGAAGCATCAAACAGGTTCACTACATTATATAAACAAAACAGCACACAAAAGGTAAATAAAACAAAAATGATTCGTGAGTCCATTTCAGTAAAAAATATCTACTATTATATCTGTCAGTATTGTCCCCTTAATTAATTTGTCATGTATGGAACGGGCCCAGGAGCATATCTAACAGTCCCGCACACTTTGCCGTGCGGGAGGGCTCATAAAGAGTAAGAGAAAGATGGAAATAGAGGGCCCAAGAATTAGAAAGAAAAACTTTTCTAGGGGGTCCAAATACGCGTATTAATGCTTCGCCCCCAGAAAAAATAGAAGTTACGCCGCAGAGTCCACTAATGTCAAAATCTGACACCGCAATGAATTTTGTGCGATTGTAATGTACTTTTTATGTTACGATTGCATACAGCTTCTTGTTTGTACGCTCCCGGCCTACGGCCAAAATTTGTATCTTTCTTTTTTCTTTTCTTTCTTTCTTTTTTCTTTCTTTTTTTTAATGTGAAGCTCAAAGAGCTCTGCAGCTCGTAAACTATAGCTGTTAATTTTTTAGTAATAGGCTGATATCAATATTTCCTTTCTGCCATCTTGAAATCTATATTTCTTTCCTGATATCTGATAATATTCCTTTTCAGCGCTCTTAATTTCTATCGTAAAATTAATAATTACTGTATTTTTTTTTTCTTCTAGGTGAATGAAATGATTAATAAGCTTGGACTAATAGCCTGCCGCGATACAAGATCCGAAGCATTGTCTGGTGGAGAGAAGAAGCGACTCTCTATAGCCTTAGAATTTGTGAATAACCCACCAATTGTATTTGTTGATGAACCAACCAGGTAATTAATTATTTTATATTTATATGGTGTAATCATTGGCGTTTAGATTATTCTACTTAGGAAAAAAAAAATTAAAAATGATGAGTGAATGAGTAAAATAACTATTTCTTGACTTCATTACTCTTATTTGTATATAATATGTACTGTCGCTATCCGAGAGTGTTATCATGATCATCATCATAGGTGTTCTGTAATTATTGACAGATCACTTGCTGCAACTGAGAATCTTCCGTGCTTCACGGTCTTCCGCTAACCTCTTCGTCTTCATGTACGATTTTATCGGTTTTGAACAAATGAAATGAAATCTTTTGAGTTTTACGTCCCACGGTTATGCCGGTTAGGCTAAAGAAGACGGTGATGATGAATAATGAATGAAATGGTGGAATGAAGAAAGTGGAAGGAAACGGGAGAACCCCGAGAAAACCCACGCACACGGTGTTTGTCAACCACAAAGTTCACTTGGCGGGGGCTGGGATCGAACCCGGGACTCCAAGCACCAGAGGTGAACGTTCTACCACTGAACCACCGCGTTCTCTGTTTTGATATCGCCCGTTAATCTCATTCGCCCTCTCCCTCTCTTTCCTGCACCATACCCTCTAACACGTGCTTCATGATACAGTTCCTTCTTAGCCGATGTCCCAAACAGTATCTCTCCCCCTTCTTAATAATATTTAAAATTGTTTTTTTTTCTCCCTCACCATTACTAACACTCTCTCATTAGTTTTCCGCTCGACCCAGCTAATTCTCTCCATTCTTCTCCACACCCACATTTCGAATGCTTCCACTCGTTTTTCATCATTTTTGCGTAATGTCCATGTTTCTGCCCTATACAGTGCAATACTCGACACGAAGCATTTTATGAGTCTTTTTCTGAACTCTTTATTCAAGGTCCAACAAAATAGTAGATCTATTTTTTTACTCCTCGTAAAGGCTTCTTTTGCGATTCCTGTCCTTGCTTTTATTTCACGTTCATTAATAACACTACCCAGGTATCGAAAACTAGTTACCTGTTCTATTTTCTCCCCTCCTACTTCTATATTTGACATCTACCCCTTCGTCCCAAGTGTAAGGAGTGTAGGAATGTAAGGAGAAAAAAAAAGAAAAAACAAACAAACAAACGAAAAATCCGCATTGGGACTCGTGCTATAATTCTGTAATCCAGCTATTTGTGTAATGGATTCGAGATATTGTGGGGGAGAAGAGACTATACAAGGTTATTTCCAAACCTTTCCAGTCTGACACTAAAACATAGCGCCATTTATGGAAAAATATGGACCAGTTTCAACTGTCTAGCTCAGGCTTACCAACTATACGATAATTTAAGCCTTAGTTCAATATAAGATAATGCCCTTAGGTGAATATACGATAATATTAGAATGCATAGTATTTTGCAATTTTTGAGTGTACAAATACATTGTAGATACGTATATTGTGATAATAAATATTTTGTCAGTGTGTAAACAGTGATTCCTAATAGCTAACAATTGCCGCTCCGACGGCGCAATATTTAACAAGCTTTGCCATCAATTCACATGAAGTGTACTACCATTGATGCTCACCATTAAATGGAAATAAGGTTGTAATTACATATAGAAAATCCATAAGTAGTTATTCAATCGCAAGCAGAATATAATTTAGTAAATAAACGTGTACGGGAATTGCGTATACCCCAATACCTTTCTAGTTTTTGTAAAATCTAAAAATGTCCTCTTTCCTAAAGTCTATCATACGATAACTTTTATTTTCGATATAAATCCAACTAGTCCTAGTTTGATAAGTAGATGCTGTCTCATAGCTACGAATAAAGTTGAACTCCTCTAAATTTGAAAATAAATAACATGCCATTGATTCCTATGGTTTTGGTTCGTCATAAAACTCCCTTATCTATATCTATCTATCAATATATAGCCTATAATAAATATAATTAATCATCAATATAATTAACTAAGTATTCTGCCTTTCAACAAGTCCTGACGGAACTAATGTTTCTTTAGGTTTCGGCCTGGACAGGTTTCTTCCACGTTCCTCGATTTTCAGCTTCATTTTTCAATATTTTCTTCTATTTTTCAAATCATCGGTCAGTTATAATCTTCTTATTATTCCTCGCTTTCCTTCCATTTTCCCCGCTGTAGCGGTATGAAGATGACGATTTCTTTGCCATATATATATATATATATCCAATTCAATTGGTCCTCTTACGAAAGGTGCTGGCTAAAAGCGTCGTGTTTTCTCTATCTATTTTAAAACATCTTCGTTTGTTACTCTGCCCATTTTATCTTAATCTTTCTGCAACACCGCATTTCGAAGCTCTCTAAATATTTCTTCTTGAACTTCCGTAATGTTCAAATTTTTTCTGAATCATACAGTCTAATACTCCATATAACTAACTTCTTTCTTAGTCTAGTATTAACCCTGTTAGTTAAGAGTTATCTTTCCTTGTTGAATGACACTTTGTCTATGACAATTCTTGACCTCATCTCTTTAGAGCAATAAGCGTCTCTCGTCAAATTACCAACCCAGATGTTTAAAATGATCGACTTCCTTAAGTTCTCCTTGTTTCCATGGGATATTCTCATGACGTTCGATTTTTCATGCTGATTTCCATTCCACGTAGTTCCCCAATGTCAACTATTTTCTCCATCATCTCCTATAGTCCTCCTTCGGTGGTTCTAGCAATAATAATCGTGTCACATATGTATGTCCTATTTGCCCTTCCATCCGGGAGACAAAAATCTCAAGACCTGCTGCATGGATAACCATCAAATTTGACCATGGTGTAGAGAGTCAAAAGTTTGGAATTAAGGTTACTCATGGAGGTGATATTGTCACCGGACATGGTAGAAATCATTATTTATGGTTTTAAAGTTGATTACTATAGAGCAGAAACAGTAATAAATAGTGAGAACAGGTTTCTTGTAATCGACTACGCGTCCCAAGAATACACAGCCAGTATTAGGATTAGGATTTTAGATTTCTGGGCTTTCGGCAGCGATGGCCATTTAGCCGTATGACGTCCCTCGGCGAGCACACTATCCGCGGAAAGGGAAGGAAGGAAGCGGCCATTTGCGAAGTGAGGACATTTGCCTAGTGTGAATGAGGAAAACCCATGAATACCTCATTCAGGATTGCTGGCCTGAAAAAGCTCTTAAACTTTTTCGACCGAATGCCTCCACCGGGAATCGAACCCAGGACAGCTCACACCGAAGGCGAGAGCGTTAGCGACTACGCTAAGCGGGGCCGCCGGATTTAGTTTTGATCTACATGGACCATAAACTATAAGAGACACAAAGAAGCTTCTTTTTAAAAACTAAATCGATTAAACAGTCTAAGACGAGACACCATCTTCTCTCCTAAGCCTTTATGTAAACCTGAAGTGGCAGAAGTAAGAAAAAACTTCCGGTTTTAAGGTAAGTTGCTATAGAGTAAAAACGGTAATAGATAGATAGATAGATGATTATTATTATTATTATTATTATTGCAGTGAATTAAGCGTCCCAAGAAAACATTCCATCTGCATTCTAATCTCTGTACTAAAACCAGAAGTTTATTATTACTTCCCGTTTGAATAATAACTGAGAAAATATTACATCATAGAAACCAAACTCCTTCACGTCGTATACACGTAATAATGTTACTTGTTTGCAATATAAAGATGTAATATCATTTATTTCGTCCTATCTCAATGCAATGTGGAGAGACCTCAAACAAATGTATGTTTCTTAAAATGTAACTCACGTTTCATCATGCACGAAACTATTCAAACGCACTTAAAATCATTATGGATTCAGTGAAAGGCGTTTTTCAGCGACCAGATACAACTCTTCAGATGAACAGGTATTATTATTTTCTGGTTTTAACTTGCTTTGAGAATATTGAGAAACTTATTTCCCTTGCTATCACCCAACAGTTTTACTTTCTTCCAAAGATTTTTTTTTTTTTTTTTTTAATCTTCATGACTCCTTGCTCACAGTTACAACACAGTTCATTTCATTAAATGAGAAAAAGTCCAGCGCTGTGAGTTTCCAAAAGGTCAAAATCCAATTAACCGAACGAAGATTCTCGCTGGAAATTAAAAATTCTCGGCGTAATACGCGTAGATTCATGTATTCGCAAAACATACCAAGGTGTCTGCTTACGTCAGCTTATTCGCATACAATTTAGCAGATATCAAAGGGGAAAAAAATCGCATAAAGTGTAGATCAAATAAAACTCATCATGCCGACCAAAGTTGAGAAAACGAAACACGCGCACACACACACACACACACACACACATATATATATATATATATATATATATATATATATATATATATATATATATATATATATATATATATATATATATATATATATATATATATATATATATATATATATGTTCGCAAGGAGGGCAAAGTGGGGCGGTGGTTCCTTCTGGAATTCAAGTAAATCAATAATTTGAATTAAGTTTTAGGGCACGAGCAATATTTTCTAAAATAAATCGATTAATTTTTTATTTGTTTATGTTACCAACTTCTGTTGTAAAGGGATCCGTTATATGATATTAGATAGTAGCAAATTAGAAAGAAGTATTTGTATATTTTGCAGAAACTATGCAATGAATACTGATGTAGTAGCATAAAATTCAGCACTTGGGGCGATTATGACATATATACATTATTATTTATACATTACAAATTTTGAAGTTGGTGTAATTGTCTGTATCCTCCAAAAGAGGATATCTCCCTTGCTTCCTAAAAACCGTCCACACCATTGTAAGTGTCTGAAAGGGAGGACGTTTTAGAAAAGAGGTTTGGTAATCCTACTTGTGAATAATTGACAAGTACAACAAATGAAAATGAAATGAAATCTTAGTTTTACATCCCACCGTTATGCCGGCTAGGCTAAAGGAGACGGTGATGATCAGAAATGAGTGAATTGGTGGAAAGAAGAAAGTTTGAGGAAACGAGAAAGCTTCGAGAAAATCCACGCACACGGTGTTTGTCCACCACAAAGTACACTTGGCTTGAGCGAGGATCGAATCAGGGACCCCACACAGCAGATGTGAACGCTCTACCACTGAGCTACCGCGACCCTAAGTAAAAGTCGTAAGTATAGAGGGTTCATTACAGTATAATAGATATAGTAATTAATAGGTAGATAGGCACAAAAACGTAATTACAGACTTGCAGACCCTTGGGAAAACTTTTATGATGCATTTCTCTTCTGATTCCTGTAACTGACAATTGAGATCCTTACAAATTGCAAAATAACTATTTTTATACTCCTGCGTATTAAAAATACGCAACTAAATATAATTTATATGCGAACTATACAGAATTTATTTCTAGGTTAATGCTTTTATAAATGTACTATTCTATAATACTTTTCTTTACCTTAACATACCTACTTTCTCGCTTTGACTTCGGCGAAGATTTCTGTTACTTTATTTAAGTCCAAATTCTTACCCAAGAACTACTACTCAACGGAAAGAAGTGTTCTTTCAATCTTTCTTGAATTACATGTTAGAATTTATGCTACATTCTTTTTTTTAAAATTTAAATTATCGATATAATTATCATAGACTTACTACTATTTCATTGTTACATTACCCTACTCTAGATGTAAGCTCTCTGGTGGCTATGTGTTTAACGTACACGTCTGCGGCGCAGAAGACCCGGGTTCGATATCCGGCGAGAGTTTATGTTGGTTCGGATCCCACGTTTAGCTGTAAGTCCATGTTCCATATAGCCTCGGTGCCGAAAGGGACGTTAAACCCCAGCTCAACCAATACGACAGATGTCTTAGGAATTCGTTACGATAATAATTTAAGATTTAACAATGGAAAATATTTCAGTTCAATGCCCTACGATTATGCCCTTTAGGCTGAAGGAGACGATGGTTAAAGCAAGTGAATGATGATGGAAGAATTGGTGGAAAGAGAAGGTGGGAGGAAACTGGAGCACCCTGAGAAAACCCACGGACACGATATTGTCCGCCACAAACTTACTTGGCTGGAATCTTTTTTTAAATTCACCTCAACCAGATTGTTCGCCAGTCGCACCTCACGTCCTTTCGACATATTGCAAACTCGACAGAGACACAAACACAGAAATATCGAGGACAGTTAAAAATCCGACCTTGCTCTTTAGAGCAATTCGAACCCCCAATGGACTTCACCTCACAATCGTCAGTCCAATGCCTCAGACCGCTCGGCTACACCCACCGGCTAAGGGGATCGAACCAGGAACACCAAGCACCAGAGGTAAGCGCTCTATCACTGAGCCGCTGTGCCCCCAAGATTTGAGAATTGTATGTTGATAAAATTATAGAAATGAATACCATATGTTTAATGTTAAGAATACTTTTATGAAAAACAAATTATTTTTTTTTTTTTACTTGGTCATGGGTGGACCTCTTCATCTTCTAGAACCCTGGGCAATTGCCACTTCAACCACCCTGTAGTTATGCCCCTGGATAGGCGTACGTAAGCATAGCATATATAAGTAATGTAATATTTAAACTCGTACATTTAGTTCATAGAATACATTTCGAACTCGGCAGGCGCCGCCCGGAGATCTTCCAATTCTACCTACAGATTAATGTCGATACAATAAGAATCCTAGTTACAGGCATTTCTACCAGAAATTGACCTGGATCTTCTAGTTCAGTGGTTCTCAAACTTTCCGATAATGTGGACCCCCAGTGCATTCGCAAAGTGATCCGCGGACCCTCTTGCAATGCTATCTGAAATTTCACATGGTATTAAAAACTATACTGATTAGAATAACCACTGACAAGAAAAAGATAAAAATAATATTTGAATAAGCAATGTATTCTAAAGATACATGATTGATTCCTAGTGAACAAAATTTCAATTGAAAATACAGTAACTTTCAAGATTGAAAATCAATGTACTTTTTTCTTTCTTTAAAGGAAATTCACTTGATAAACAATGTTCTCAAATGTGGGGTCACTAATATGAGGAATGAAATTATTTCTGTTTTTTTCCTTAAGTGCACTGAAATCCGGAATAAGATTTGTCACCATTAATCTTAAATCCGATTCCACATTAAAATGATTTCGCTTTCAGGCTCTAATACAGCAAAGAGCAGAAAAGGTCCGTTTATATAAGTAAGTGATAGGGAAAGGCATCAAATGTTGCAATGCATATTTAGACAACTCTTCATGCTCACAAGGAAGAAATTTAGTAGAGTAAGAAAACATTTAAATGTACAAACGTAAGTATAATTTCTAATTGCTTTTTTTTTTTAAATACGTCTTGCATGACATCTGTGAGTTCCATTTTATTATAACACGTTTCAAGTTTTAGGCGTCGCGGACCCCCTGGCTACGTTCCACGGACCCCCAGGAGTCCGCGTACCCCACTTTGAGAACCACTGTTCTAGTTGAATGGCACGAGTATCAATCGCTTAATCTTTAGGGATTGCTTTTCGAATAATATATTGAAAGTAAATATTTTTTTTTTAAATTTCTTTAACTAAATAATATCTTGTGTATGATATAATACGATCATAATTCAAGAAACGTTTCTTATCTTCTTACAGTGGTTTGGATTCTGTTGCTAGCTCTCAATGCATCCACATGCTTCGTTCGTTGGCCAGTCAAGGGAGTACGATTATTTGCACCATTCACCAGCCAAGCGCATCACTTTTTAACATGTTCGACCATGTGTATTTCCTAGCGAAAGGGAAATGCATTTATCAAGGATCTCCAAAGCAGCTGGTTCCTTTCTTGGAATCTTTGGGAGTAGAATGTCCCAAGCATCACAATCCTGCCGATGTCAGTAAGTAAACATATATGTTATACTTCTCTACTGGCAACCTTGAAAAATAATGCTTCTTTTGATTAGTTACTTTTAAATTCCATTTATTTTTCTGAATAATGTTCGCCCTTCCTGTGATTTTCTTTTCAAATAAATAAATTTCAAAACAACAGAATATTGAACTCGGCTATGGCAACATGGATTTCTAACATACCTCGTCTCTTCTGGAACCAACTAATTCCTTATAAATAAATACTTTTACCCATGCTTAGTGCTGCATTCACAACTTCATTAAACTAGTATATAATAATGGCAGTCTTAATAAACGTCGACCTCATGAGAAGTGCCGTTTTTAATACGGTCAGCTCTATGTGTATTTATTTGATTCACAATAAGGTTTTACAGGTGAACCACGTGTATTTATTTTCCTCACACTTGTCTTCTATGGCCTGTGTATCTGCTAAACTCACTGTTTTCATTTGACTAAATGGTTTAATTGGAAGCTTTGGTCCCGGAAGAAAGAAATGTTGTCTTCGGTCATGAAAATTTCAACAGGTGGCAGCCCTGTGACATTACTTTCCGTGCCTTTATTGTTACATATTGACCTACCCAGGATGAACTGTGTTTTGCTCCCGAGGTAAACTTTACCCATGTATCATATTTTACGGACTATAAGACGCGCTTTTTTTGTTCGAAAAACTGCCTCCAAAATTCAGGTCCGTCTTATACTCGAAATTAATATTGTAAAACTTTGTCCCATATAGGTATATGTACAGCGTTAATAAAAAAAAGTGTCCGGAATCGATCTCCCACTACCAATTTTATTATAAAATTTCTCTCTAAAAGTATTTTCACAAAATACTGTACAAATTAAACTTTCTAATATCAAAGGATAGTTATAGGTGGTCTTTGACCGTAAGGTCGCAGACAGGATCTCCGCAGAGCCCCGAAGCAGGCGAAGAGGAGTGAAATTAGGTGCCCAAAGCTCCGAGCAAGCAGTGGATAGGTTAATTGGCCAACAGAGCCCCGAAGCAGGCTAAGCGGCTGAGGTTAGGATTCCCAGTCAGAGCCCCAAGCAGGCTAAGCCAGGAGAGAGGATAGGCGTAGTCCCGAAGTAGACTAGAGGCCCTGGGGTTAGGATACTCCTAAAGTCCCGAAGCAAACTAGAGGAGGGTCACCAGAAAACTGGTACT
Source organism: Thermobia domestica (assembly GCF_964235325.1). Taxonomy (NCBI): domain Eukaryota; kingdom Metazoa; phylum Arthropoda; class Insecta; order Zygentoma; family Lepismatidae; genus Thermobia; species Thermobia domestica. The sequence goes on from NC_137460.1 coordinate 136,119,966, forward strand.
GAATTCACGGTCACGGTCACGGTAATTTTGAAATTGTGAGTAGAGTATCGGGCCGAAGCCCCTGACTCCATGAGTTAGATGGTATAAAAGATATATACAACATGTGCAGGTGGTTTGTTGGGTAGTACTATTGTTTTGTTAGGCGTGGTAGACTACATTAGCAACTGTCGCAGTGTAGCTGATGATATCAGTGCGAACGCTGTGAAGATATTAAATGCGTGGCGTGCGATAGACTTTTCGTAGAGCGAATTCGGTGTCGATGTGAATTAATGTGTCTGGGTAAAGTATGTGTCGGTAGCTATTGCTGAATTGATGTGTCTGGGTAAAGTACGCCAGAACTTACTGTGAAGATGTCGCAGTAGTTCTCTAACAGTAGGAAGCTCTAAATCTTCCAGAATTTGTCTGTTTCGTGTATATCTATCGTGACCAGTGATTATACGACCAGCTCTAGTTTGCACACTTTCAAGTGTTCGAAGGTGACTGTATGAAGCGTGTTGCCAGGCAGGGCATGCATATGAGAGGGTGGACAGGACTATCATCTTAAGTATGTGAACGCGAACCTCATGGGAAATTGAACTGCAGCGAAAGATGGGATATAACGCTGCCCACGGTCTGAAGTCACTCCTAAGTATTTGGCGTGGGTGGCATGAGGAATGTGTGCGTTCTCATAGATAAGATGTCGAGAGACGCGGAAGCGTCTTCGACTGTGGATGACAGCACAACTTTTGTCTGTATTTACTTTAATCCTCCAACGTCTTGCCCATTTCTGAAAACTTCTTAGTTGACGTTGCATATAGATGTAGCATTGTGCAAGGGAGCTACTGGTCGTGAAAAAGCAGTATCATCGGCGTACGTTGCGAGAAAGCAATGTGGTAGGGTCGGAAGATCTACTGTATACAGAGTATATTAAAGCGGTTGAAAGTACAGCGCCCTGTGGAACACCTACTTTGATCGTCCTAGAGGAGGATTTGACACCGTCAACAGACACATGAAATTTTCTACCAATGAGATAAGAACGAAGTAAATGCAGAAGACGATCTGGAAGACCGTGGGTGTATAGTTTATATAATAGCCCTGCTAGCCAGACTTTATCAAATGCTTTTGAGACATGCAGATATACTCCAAGGGTGTGTTGTTTTCTGTTGAAAGCCACTGTTAAGAGATCTACTACGCGTACGAGTTGCGTAGTAGTACTATGTTGTGCACGAAACCCAAACTGATGGGATGGTATGAGATCATTATTGACTACATGCTGTCTTAGCCTCCAGAGTAACACACGCTCAAATAATTTACTTAAGTGTGACAAAAGACTGATCGGTCTATAGTTTTCCGGGAGCAGCGGTTTTTTCCAGGTTTGGGTATGGTGATGATACGAGCTTCCTTCCAGGTCTTTGGGAAGTAGCATAGTTGAAGGATGGCATTAAATAAATAGGTTAAGAAGACCAGTAATTTCCCTGTTGGGTGTTTCAGTATCTCAGTTCTAATTCCATCAGGCCCAGATGCTGTCCTTGCCGGCAGACGTTTGATATGTCTTTCTATTTCCCGAGGTGTTACTAAAGCGATATCATCTGTAGGGTTTTGTTTACTTATGGTATATAATGTGGTTCGGATGTGCTGTTGGAAATAAGGATCGAGAATCACTCTATTGGGCTGGAACTGTTCTTCCAAAAAGTTGGCGAAAATATCCCCTTGCGATTGAGGGTCTTGAGTCAGTCCTTGAGGTACTTGTATGACTCTAGCTTTTGAAGCGTTTGTAGTACGTTGGAATGCTTTGGAGTACGTCCAGATTTTGCGATCATTTACTGTAACATTTCGAAAAGTGTCTTCCCAGTATTGTTGGTTTTGTCGCGTAGTCAGCATCTTGAGCTTTGCACGCAGTTTGTTCCATAGTGTCTTATATGCTGGATGTAGTGTGTGCTGCCATCGACGCCTAGCCCAGCGTTTCAGATGAATATACAGTTGTAGATGAAAACTGTCGCATTGACCGGTTTGGGTTTAAGAGATTTTGATGGTGGTACCTGCTGTCTCTGCAGTACGAAGTGCTAAAGCGACGTGGGAAACTGCTTGTTCTATGTCCTCAATGGTGGCGGGTCTATCTCGTAGATCGATCATAGTGTTTAGTTCCTGTTTAAATACATCCCAATCAGTTTCTATCTGTTTGATGAGAGGGGTGGTATGTTCGAGGCTGCGGTGTGAAACGTGGAAAATGACAGGGTCATGATCAGTCTAAATCCGAGATGACATAAGGATGTACAGTAAAGGATACGTCTTTGCAAATAGAGACATCAAGCACATCGGGTTGACCACCGAATTTTGGATGGTGAGTCGGATCTCGTGGAGCACTGATGATGAAATTGGACGTTATGGCATATTGGTGTAAGGCGTCTGCAGCGTTGTTAGGTTTAATTGAGTGCCATTCGCCATGCTTAGCATTAAGATCTCCAGCCAAGATGACTTTTGGCTCTAAGCTAGCTATGATATCGAAGTCTGTGGGCTCTAGTTGTGTGGCCGGGGACCTGTACCCAGTGACTAATATTAATGGAACACCTGGAGTTATTAGCTCAACAGCAAGGGCGTCCAAAGTAAGTAGGGGTGGTATTGTAATCAACCTGACTGGGAATGACTTTTTGATTATAAGTAACAATCCTCCTTTCTGTCTACCCACTCTATCCTGTCTGTACAGAATGTAGTTGGGTAATCGCCAAGTAGTGATTCAAGCAGTAAAATGCGTTTCTTGTATAAACATAATATCAACTTTATGTTGGATGAGAAATCTAATAAGCAGGTGTTTCTGCCCTTCGAGACCATCTGCATTCCATGTAGCAAGAATAAGGGAGTGATGGAGAACCTTGGATTTAGAAGCAGCCATCGTCAACCATTTCTGCTATAGTTTCTATTACAACTGCAGCCTTGGAAGCTGAATCGACTGCTTGTCGGAAACGCCTAATCCCACGTTTGATGTGCGTTATTATTTTACGGAAAGGTATTTCCTTGAGGAAGGAAAGAACGGACTTTAAGTCTAGATCTTCTTTAGAGTTCCCTTGATTGAGTGCAGAAGTTGACTGGGTGTGGGAAGAAATGGGAGTTTCAGGATTATTATCTGTAGCCATTGGCTGGTTATTAACAGAAGTGGGAATGGAGGTTTTCTCTGTCGTTGTTTCTTGTAAATTTTTCTTGGGTGCTTCTGGGTGTTTCTTCGGGTGCTCTACCGGTAATTTTAGTGCTTCAGACTAAGATTTAAATACCGGGCAACCACGGTAATTTGCCGGGTGATCTCCCTGACAATTTGCTCAAGTGGCGGGTATGGATGTGTCTGGTTTACTGCAAGACTGTGTGAAATGCAGTTGCCCACATTTGAGACACGGCGGGTGAGCTTGACAGGTATCTTGAGAGTGCCCCAAGCGTTGGCACCTGTAACATTGTAGCACTGAAGGAGGCTTGTAGGGTTCGATCTGGACCTTGTAGTGTAGCAAGTTATTAATTACGTATGTCTCTTTAACAGCTACAGTTCTCTCCAAAGCTACCAAGAACAATGACATCGAAGCCTAATCGTATAAGTTCTTCCTTCAGGTAATCTAATTCGGTGTCAATAGGCAGTTTATGGACAACTACCTTTATGGGCCTTTCATTTTTTGCTACTCCTGTGGCATATTCAGTCTTTGTTTCTTCACAATAACTTTTGATAGGGTTATAGTCATCTTTGAAGCCACTTGAAGTCGGATGCGCTCCTTATTGGGCTGAGCTAAGGGAGGCTCCTTAAATGCTCGCGACAAGGTCTTTATAAATGTATATATGTTTGTTATTCCGTATATGAAAATCGGAGGCGGCCTGAAACTGGAGAACTTGTTAGTCGGTGCATTGTTGTTGCTGGTACTAGCATTATCTGTTTGTTCAGGTGACAAAATATCGAACCTATTACTGGTGGGAAGAGGTGGATATTCTTGGGTGCTATTAATTATTATTATTATTATTATTATTTTTGCCTTGTTGAGATTCTCCAAAGAAGACCTTCGTCGCCGACTACTGTGAAATCCATATCGTCAGTGTTATGCGACGTTGATGGCTGCGAATCACTTGACTGTTTAAGTGTAGTTGTTTTCACTTTTAGTTTCGCTGAGCCGGTTGATTGCTTCTTTTTGCCTAAAGGCAGAAGAAAATCTTCCGGTTTATACGTTGATCTTATTATTTTGCCCCTTATACTAGGATTCTTGGATGCTTGTGCCTTTTCCTCAGTCTTGACTGGGATCTTCTGAGAAGCCATCTTTATAGCTAAAGTGGGAGATAGCGCCAGCTTACCACAAAGGAGGGTAGGGAGTACCTAGTAAAAGATATGTTCTTAGAGCAATGCTCTAAGTTTGTACTTTAGTAATATGGCGTTTCCTCCGAAGAGAAAGCACAGAACATAATCGTTAGCCGGTAGAGATGCCTAAGTCGTCAACTGGTTTGTTCAAGTATCTGTGCTTCCGAAGAGGAGAGTATCAAAATAAATCGTTAAGCCTAAAGAATAGCAAGATCGTCTAAAGATAAGATCAAGTTGGTGTGTCAGCTTCCGTGGAGGCACAAAAACAATTCGACGGTTGTTTTCTTAACCTCGATGAGGTATGCAATCCAACCGTATATAAGATGTTCGCGACTAAATTCAACGAAGGGGGATGGAATACCTAAGTGACTCGCATATTTTTTCTCTGCCAGCTACGGATACCCTATTTTTTAACCTGGTTATCGCTCCAGGTGGCCAGCTCCACTGAATTGCCTTTGTTCATCCAATTTATAGGGTTTCTTGAGTGGCGGTGGCGCTGCTGCTCCGATGTCGTCTTCTGCTCCGTGGGAGGAGCTAGAAGCCGTCGTCTGCAAGTGATTGTAGATCCATCTGGTGTGAAGTCTTCTTACCGAACCACATGGTGGTGTTTGTAAACAGTGACATCTGGAATTGTTTGTTTACAACATCATATGGCATATTACAATATAAAAATGTCCAGTGTTTGATTTAAAATTCCCGCCAGTCTTAAAAATGGCCATATATTCGATACCGCGGGAAACTTATCTCTATCTGGCAGCACTGGATCCAACTGGTAACAGCAGTGCACCAATGCGACGAACATGAGTTGCGGAGATTTACAAGCTTGGAGAGAACACTGTTTCCCTCCCGCTCTGCAATCACAAACCCAGAACCACAGACTAGAATATACAGACCGTGAACTCTGCAAAACGGTATTTTAAAAAAATGCTTAAAAATTAAGGTCCGTCTTATAATCCGTAGCATCTTGTAGTCAGTAAAATACGGTAGGCCTGGGATTTAACATGATAAAAAAATCGAGATGAGACAAGAGAGGTCACATCTCAACCATGTTTTATTGTAACGTGATTCACCGTATTCAGAAAAAAATTATAAATTTATAAAGTTATTATACAAATACAATGAAGAACATTTAGAAATGTTTTAAAAAATATGCAAGTGATTGTAAGACATCTAGGGCCTTATGCAGAGACATTCTGACGCATGACTAGTGCCATACTAAAGAGCACTAATATATGTTTCCTGCAGTAGTCAGTCCATTAGTATGACGCTAATCATACGTCAAAACCAAGGGCGCCGATCCTGAGGGGCCGAGGAGGCCCGCCCATATAAGCTCATGTGGCCCCCCTATTGTATTTATGTGTATACAATATTTGGCATATCGGGGGCGCGGTGGCTCAGTGGTAGAGCGTTCATCTCCGGTGCTTGGGGTCCCTGGTTCGATCCCAGCTCGTGCCGTGTGGACTTTGTGGTGGACAAACACCGTGCTCGTGGGTTTTCTCGGGGTTCTCCCGTTTCCTCCCACTTTCTTCATTCCATCATTTCATTCATTTCTCATAATCACCGCTCCTTTAGCCTAACCGGCATAATCGTGGGACGTAAAACTTAAAGATTTCATTTCATTTTCAATATTTGGCATAATTTGAGTGCAATTTGTCTTAAATTCTTTATATATACCTTCTGCATCTGAATGGGCCCTCCCAAATTTACAGAGAAATCGGCGCCCTTGGTCAAAACGACTCTGCATAAGGACCCTATAGTTTAAAAGTTTTTATAGCATACCCTTTGCGGAACCTCTCGTTACGCGGAAGGATTGATAACTTGTAGATGAAATTAAGCAAAAATCAGGGCATGCATTTTGTACATAAATTTCTAAAACAATAAGAGAATTTGTTTTAAGAATCAAGACGAAATGTTAAATAATTAATTTAGAATCCAGACAAGCCGACGATTCAACAAAATTTACGAGTCGAGAAAATATGTTTATAACCTTGCTAACGAGAAAATAATCCCGTCTCATTGGCAACGCTGACCTGACAGAGTGGTCAATTACTTATATCATTCCTAGCTTTCAATGACTGATACTCAAATTACACACATCTCGGTTACAACGACGCTAATTCATAACAACACTATTTTTAGAGTCCCCTCTGACGTTGCTATAACTGAGTTCAACTGTATATCGTACTGAGTTCAACTGCATATCATATCTCCTTAGCTGAACTTATCCAATCTTCAAGAAACTTAGCAAAAGGCTAGACTTTCACCTCCTCAGTACGCATTTGGCCCAGTTTCGTTGCTAGGAAGGGGATAGAGCGGACAGTACCCACCCTAAATTACTCTCCTCTTGGAAACAGAACGTTGTTGAACTTTCTTAAGTTGAGTCAAAACAAGATATGCAATCATTCCAATTTTAATGTCGAATTAAATTCGATTTAGCGCATTTTATTTGTTGCTGCGTAAAATGGGCCGGATTTCTAAATAGATTGAGTAAGCTGTTGCCTAAAGCAGGAGGATACAAATACTGAGAAACTGACTTCGCCTTTGAATTTATATTGAAATCTGGTCTTAAGATGATGAATCACATGATCCCTGTTTCCATTTAAGAGTTTTTTTTTTTTTTTAATAGATTAAACCAATATTTCTACTTGTGTAATGGGCAACAGACTCACGTTATCTCACCAGAAAGTTTTCCCGATCCCACCTAAGTTTTATACAGAATCTTCACATTTTTACCACATTTACGTTAATCAGGGTGGTTGTGACTTTTAATGTTGACTGGGAAATGCTTAGATTACAACCTATAATAACAAATGTTGTTAAGTGTTGTAACCTAGATATGTACTAGTATTGACTGAGTCACCTTGTGTGTTTCTCAATGAAACAGGTAGAAAATGAAATGAAATCTTTGAGTTTTACGTTCCTCGGTTATGCCGGCTAGGCTAAAGAAGACGGTGATGATGAGAAATGAATGAAATGGTGGAATGAAGAAAGTGGGAGGAAACGGGAAATCCCCAACAAACCCACGCACATGGTGTTTGTCCACCACGAAGTTCACTTGGCGAGAGCTAGGGTCGAACCAGGGACCCCATGCACCAGAGGTGAACGCTCTACCACTGAGCCATCGCGGCTTCATATAATAGGTATAGTCAGAAACAATATTAAGTACAGGTTGCAGGTATATGAAATGATTACTCCAACCTATACTTAATATTGTTTCTGGCCGTACATGTACCCATGAAATTAGGCGCTTTAGTACCCATGAAATATTTGTACCTAAGAAATCACAGGTACATTGTACCTGCTACTTCTTGGGTACCATGTACCTGCTAAATTCATGGGTACAAAACAACCGTTTTGTACCTCTGAAATAGTGGATACTGTATTTAGAGTGTAAAGCAACTAATATTAACATTTTTGAAGCGGTAAATTGCGTAAAAACAAATTGATCGTATTAAAACTGAAAAATACCAGTAAACTAATATTTTTTGCTTTCCAAAAGTAACCGATTGCCGGTGAATTTCTTCTATTGAGTAACAAAATTGTAGTAAACAAAAGAAGTGGATATTTATTCGATAAAGTAATTATTCTAGTTTTGAATTCGGCAGGCCTATCTCAATCCTTGGGTCAAATAGTCCAACTGGGACGAAAAAGCTCAAGCTTTTTGATATCGAGAATATAACTGATTCGGCAACTACAGATCGAGCTGGCAACACTGCTGATACCTCTCGCCCACATTTTCGCCAATCCCAAGAGTTTCATCTAATACATGGCTCAAGTAGCATTTTCATTGGCTAAATTGAATCATAACGTACTCACGTACCGATGACATCACGAAGTTTCAAGTTCAACCTACTGTCCTATGCTTGTTGATTTTGTTTCTTTCTCCTTCTGTGTGTGTGTGCGTGTGTGTGTGTGAGGGAGAGAGAGAGAGAGAGAGAGAGAGAGAGAGAGAGAAAGAAAGAAAGAAAGAAAGAAAGAGATAGGAGATTATTAATGCCATTAAATGTTAAATACAAAAGAAATCTTTAAGTTTTACGTCCCACGCATATGCAGGCTAGGCTAAAGGAAACGGTGACGAGGAATGAAGGAAATTGTGGAATGAAGAAGGTGGGAGGAAACGGGGAAACCCCGAGAAAACCCAAGCACACGGTATTTGTCCACCACAAAGTTTACTTGACGCGAGCTGGGATCGAACCAAGGACCCATGCACCATAGAAGAATGCTCTACCATTGAGCCACCGGGGCTCCAAATGTTAAATACAAAGCATAATAATTCTTGATTTATATTCACTTTCTAGGCGGTACAAATATATTTTTCTTAAATAAGCACACACCCAGAAATTTTTGTTGCGAGGAGTCCAAAATAATAACCTACTATAAGTCACTACGTTTATGTAGTATTGAACGGGTATTATTCCGTACCCGTTATTGTAAAATATTTCCACCTATATTGTCAGAGAAAAAAACGATAGAACTAGATTGTTTTTATAAGAGAAAGAGCACAGATGAAGTGTAAGATCAAATTTTCATGCTATTAATCATTTTCCACGTAAACAAGTACGGTTTTACTGAGAAAGTTTACAAATGTACGTTAGGAAGTTTGGGGAGTCCAGATCCTGTGGAGTCCCCGTGCGTGTGCACCTGTCCTTAAAATAAGTCTTTGTCCAAATAAGATTTTAAAAAACCCACTACAGATGAGTTTTATTACTGTCTACAATTTTAACATTTTTATTAGATCACTTATTGGTGCTCACAATGAACACACTTTGTAATGCAACACCTTGTTTCGATACATACAAAACCATTCAAATAATTTGACAGTGCCAATTGTGAACGTCTTCGACTTGTTACATTTACCATAGAAGTGCAAAAAATATTTTTCAATGTTTTCTTTTTCGGATTACACGCTCCAAAATGAAATATATCAGTTTAACATCCCAAAATTATGCCCTTTAGAATAAGGGAAACGGATGATTAAGGCAAGTTAATGATAATGGAAGAATTGACGAAATGAAACTGTGGGAGGGAACGGGAGTACTCCGAGAAAACCAACGGATACGGTGTTGTCCACCACAAACTTACTTAGCCGGGGACTATTACACTCCAGTTTGTCTTCACGTGCATCCAAAAAGTACCAAGTCTTCACGTGCATCCAAGTAGTCTATCATTATGCTAACCGAGTATGGCTTATCATTTAGAAGTATCTTGCGAGAAATAGCGTTGTTACATCTTTATAGATAAGCCATACTCGGTGCAATTGCGCCACAAATGCCCAGCAAACTGTGCTAGCTGGTCACTATTAGCTAACTTTATTCATGTTCGTATAAGAGCACCAACTGGCGCAGGCAATGCCAATTGCATTGCATTGCATTGCATGTTAGTCTCGTGTCCCTTTCAACACCAAGATTATATCGAGACATGCATCTACTGTTTAACATGAAATCCGAACCACATGAGATTCTGCCAGGAATCAAATCCTGTTCGCCGCGCCGGGTCAAAGACGCGTACGCTAATGATTTAGTCACGAGGGAGCTCGAGATAATGTAAAGTTATTCTGTTTTCTTTTCCCTTAGAATGAATATACTTGGGTCAACTTTACATCGAAAGCTCCATTTGATACCCTTATGCTTGGACTTGAAATCACTAATTCCAGGGGCACATCTTCTGGAGGGGGCATGAAGATCGAGCAAGGGGATCGCAAGCAAACGACAGAAATAAACTGTAAAATTATCAGTAAGGCGTTACGTGCTTGACATTTTGTCTTTCTTATTCATTTTGAGGATTTTTACGTGATTGAAAAGTTAATAAATAAAGACTGATGAAAATACGTTATGTTATTTGAGGTTCAACCTCCCGTTCAGCAGCGAAGCTATTTAAGACGTGGACCAACAGCTTAACGTGGAATTCGATCAACATTAGCTCCACCGGACAGCAAACTCCTTTCTCCTTCGTCGAAGAGGCAGATGCTAACCATATAGTCACGAGGGAGCTACAGTTAAATTTATTATTATTATTATTATTATTATTATTATTATTATTATTATTATTATTATTATTATTATTATTATTATTGCTGATATTTTATGATTTGATATTTCAATGCTGAATCTGAAAGCGCTGATGAATCAGACAAAAACACATATGATCAATGAACGAGAGGGAGATGGGCGTGAAGTATGCAGGGTTTCAGAGCCTGACATACTAAAAGTAATACAAAATTTACATTTTTCTTTTGCTTGTTTTTCATAAGTGAAAGGAGATAATGTAATGCAACTTACCACAATCACAAATAATGTTATTCGACAACAGAAAATATGAATCTGAAGAATTTTCAATTTTGCCATCCATAGAAATTACAGTGTTGCCAGAATAACATTTCCCCCAAAATCTAAGTTAAGGCAGCGACAAGAGGAACGAATTCAACTGTATGTGATTACGTATAATTTTGTTTTGATATCCTGTGAACTACTTTTTAAACAACATTATTATTTAATTTTAATAACTGTATGTTAAAACGACTTTGTTTATTACAAACTAAATGCAACTATTATTTAAAAAGCAATTCACAGGGTTTCACAACAACATGATACGTAATTTAGTGCAATTGAGTTGGTTCCTCTAGTCGCTGTCTTAATTTAGATTTTTGGGAGAAATGTTATTCTGGCAACACTGTAATTTCTATGGATGACAACACTGAAAATACTTTAGGTTCATATTTTTTGTTGTGGAATAACATTATCTATGATTATAGTAAGTTGCATTTCATTATCTCCTTTCACTTATGGAAAACAAGCAAAAGAAAAATGGTAAATTTTATATTATTTTCAATATATCAGGCTCTTAAACACAGGCACCACATAAACAATGGTGCGAACCAATGCTTTGCACTTTATCTATGTGAATCAAAATATCACTTAAACTTCATAACCTACCGCGCGTCCCTCTTGATTCGCCCTGCCTTGGTGCTGGTTTGATGTATATTTGATTTGTGACTGTGCTTGTGTGTCGTTCCTTTTCCTCCTCCCCCTGGAAAAATTCCTACGAGCGTTCCTGCATACTTATTGGTGATAATTTTAACTCTATTTTCCTGACCCACCGAAAATAAAATATCTGCGTATCTTATTTATCGTTAGGAGTAACAACTAGAAAAAAACTATCCGTTTACATTTCTTATTAATATTTATGCGTGAAGGACATTGTATATGCAATAATAATAATAATAATAATAATAATAATAATAATAATAATAATAATAATAATAATAATAATAATAATAAAGAGAAGAATGTTACAAAAACTGGTTTTAATTTTTTTGGTTGGTGATAAGGAAATAATGAAATGAACCTGAAGTGAATTACCTAGGTAGTATAACGAGTTTAGCAAGAAAGAGAGAAAACTTGATTCTTAACCTTGATTTTGATTCATACTTCTATGGACCTATAAAAAATAGAAAAATACAAATATATTTTAACTATATGCAGAATTAATTTATTATTGAGAGCCCTAATACGAAGGAAAAAAAACTTTTTGTTACATATAGTGCACAAGATGTTCTTTTGACCAAGGCCATCCTGTTAGATACAGGTCATGTGACCAAAAGAACATTCGGACACTCCACTCACTTCACTGTTCACCTAGAAAAATAATACTTTTTGTAGTCGGTTATATATTTAATGCTTTATTTTTTTCTTTTCTGCATTTAATTTTTCACTGATTAACACTTCTGAAAAACAATGTGCAGATTTTTATATTTCTTCTTCAAATACATAATAATAAATGTTTTATTTGTTAATGTTTTACCTTAATATTAAGTGTATTTACTGTTAAGATCATTTTGAAAATTCGATTTGTGGGACCTAGAAACGGATTCATCCAGTTTATTATTATGTAAAGGGAAAATTATCTTGATACTCGAAATCCTTCGGGGGACTACGGTTGTTCAGTGGTAGAGCGTTCACCTTTGGTCCGTGAGTGCCTGGTTCGATCCCACCTCCCTCCAAGTCGAATTTGCGGTGGACAAAGATCGTCTACGTGGGTTTTCCAAGAGTTTTCCCGTTTTCTCCTACTTTATTCATTCAGCCATTTCATTCATTCTCATTATCAGCGCCTCCTTTATTCTCCATGGCACAATCGTGGGGACGTAAAACGGAAAAAAATTCTAACAACTTAGAACTCAAATGAGGTTTCTAAAACGGAGTAGGTTGTTATTCTAAGGTATCGTGCTATAAAGATTTTTCTAACCGACATAAGAAAAGGTGATTCTCAGTTTAACATTATGTACAGTATGTATGTATGTTTGCGATTATATCAAAAACTGATGTTCATATTTTGACATAGTTTCCACTAATCGAATAAGCAATTCGAAAAAAGGTTCTTACGTATAAAATATTTGAAAAATTTGAATAATTATTAAAGAAAATAATCTAATAATTCTTGTAACGTCTACTGAAAAAATCGTATCCTAAAATATGCGGCAACCAGATAATCAACAAAATAAGGTAGGTTGCATATAATGAAGGAATTAAGACTATCTTTGTGAACAGCTTTCTCCAGATGCTTTAACACTTGTTTGGTGATGGATGTTTCGGTCATTGGCGATACCATGACTTCTCACAGGCAGTCTTGCTTCACTTTTGCCAGAACGTCATTCGGTTATTCTGTGATTGGTCATTCACTGCAAGATGCACCTTGGACATCGAAAGTGGAAAAATTAAACAAAAGAAAAATAATAAAACACAAAAGCACACCGGAGCCGCAGTGGCTCAGTGGTTGAGAATTCACCTCTGGTGCTTGGAGTCCCGGGTTCGATCCCATCCCCCGCTAAGTGAACTTTCTGATGGACAAACGCCGTGTGTGTGGGTTTCCTCGGAGTTCTTCCGTTTCCTCCCACTTTCTTCATCCCACCATTTCATTCATTACTCATAATCACCGTCTCCTTTACCCTAACCGGCATAGCCGTGGGACGTAAAACTCAAAGATTTCATTTTCATTTCAAAAGCATACCAAAAAGCAGAGTATAAAAACATCTCAAAACAAACATAACTAACTTTAACAACGCAATAGAAAGCAGAAAATGAAGGTTTTCTTAAAAAAAAAAAAAAAAAAAAAAAACATTTTACCAACTTTAGAAAACGCACCAAAAAAGGCAGAAAATAATAAAAGCATTACTAAATAAAAAATAATAATAACAAAGGACTTAAAAACAGAAAATAATTTATTACTATTCTTTAAAAAAATGTTTGAAGTCATATCGAGAAAAATATATTAATACCTAAGAAAAATTACCATCGTAATAAATTTAACGTTAAGCATTAACTTGTTTGGCTTGGCACAACTTAAAAAAATATATATATGAATAATGGTTGTGAATTATATTTTCTATTTTTAGTGCATTTGTTATTTTCTGCTTTTTGTTGCGATTTTCGAAGTTGGATCATATATATCATATATATGATCCGACTTCGAAAATCGCAATAAAAAGCAGAAAATAACAAATGCACTAAAAATAGAAAATATATAATATGTAATATTCTGTAATATTCTGTAGATATAATCTATCAGAAAAAGTTTTATCTATTTTCTGAAAAATATAAATTGATATTTGGAATGGGATATGTGTGAGATAAGAATGAATGCTTAAGTAAATTTAGAATCTCACGTGTGTCTGGGAATATGTAGACCCTACAGCGCGTGCCCATCCTGAAAAAAAAATATAAAAAATACAGACTCTACTGATTAGAACGATAACTACAGAGATGGTGTCTAAACTATTTATTGAGTCGCTGAATTGGATATAACAAGAATGCTATTACACACCGAAAGAAGGAAGGAAAATATCAAACAACACGGAATAATTGAGAACCTTTATTGAAATTGAATATAAACATCTCTGTATCGACGTATAAGACGTTCTTTCGACTAATTCTCAAAGAAACACCGACACACACGATACAAGAATGAGAAACCGGGTTGTTGCAAATTGATAATGTTGCTGGTAATGCAGTTTTAACTAATACACACTTTTTTTTACTGATCGAGTACAGGGCTTATAAAGCAAAGAAAGGAGTGGTTCTTGAAAAATAAATATTGGGCATACAGTGTACCTCGTTTTGAAGTCCAAATATACACAAAAAAACAAAACACATTAAGAAGTTGTTTCCAAGGGCATGTTATAAAATCCTAGTACTCTATATTGTAAAATCTCGTATTGTTATATAATTCAAAGAGGAAATAGAGATTAAAGATAAAACAGGAAAAGATGGAACAATTTGTATTAATCTCACTTTAGTCTCTGATCCCTTCTTTCATCCACATTTCCGAGAAGAATGATTACACAGATGCGGCATATAAGTTCATGTGTGGTCATTTTGGACATATTTCAATGAAAATGAAATTTTTCAGTTTAACCTCCCTCGAATATGCCCTTTAGTCTAAGGGAGTCAGATGATTAAGGCAAGTGAATGATTATAGATGAATTAGTGGAATAAGAATGTGGGAGGATACGGGCTTACCCCGAGAAAACTCACGCACACAATGTTGTCCACCACAAACTTATTTGGCCGGGACCGAACCAGGGACACCAGGTAAGCGCTCTACCATTGAGCCACCTTGCTCAACAATTCAATTCGCTTCGATCATTCTACTTCGTTCCGTCCACAGCTTCAACATGATAGTGAAGAAGTCTGAGAAGCAGTCACCAGGATATTAATTATAAAACTAGGGAAAAGAATAACTATCATTGCATTGTTTGATATAAGTATGACGACTTCGATATCAATTAGCATTCACATATGTTATGTAGTATTTGTATGTTTCTTCTTTTGTATTTTATTTGGGTATTGAGAATATTAATCAATTTCAGTATACATACATTATTCTTATTTATTATTGGTCATTTTCTTTTATTCTACCATCTGTCACATCTCAATGAAAGTGCCATAAATCATTGTGGGTACAAGTCCCCTTGCGACTGGCAACTCATCATAAACACACTATGCTACCGACTTTAACCGAAGCCCGGTGAGTACATGCTTAGAATTGGCTTTATAACTTAATGTGACATTTTCTTATATATATATATATATATATATACAGTGGACTCTTTTTAATTCGAAGTCCAAGGGGACACGAAAAAACTTCGAATTATCCAAAATTCGAATTATCCAACAACATTCATTTTCACATATATAACAACAAAGAAACCAAAGTACTGTGCATCAAAAACATATTCATATGGTGCAGACTTTACCTTTAAAGCAGCTTATTATTTGCGTGATCGAATACCGCAAACTAACAAACGACATTGACTCCACATAATTTAAACTACGTGTACAATGGAAAATATATTTACGTACAACACTACAACATACATTGAATAGCCCTAACAATTAAACACTAGTAACAATTTGAATATTCTGTTCTCACTTTAAAGAAGTCGTAAACCTCATTTGCTTAAATTTGATTGTTTTTGTACGGTCAATAAATCTTGAATTTGATGTATTGCGTGGAATACGATATTAATAACATTTGGTTGACTTTATCAATAATTCATCTTAAATTTTCAAGCAATTCTGAAACAAGATGAGATTGGCACACGTTCTCTATCTTTACTTCTTACCAACTCACCTTAATCTTTATGATTACATAAATTTTCTATTTATCTTTTGTATTACTCTTCCCTATGGCTGCATCTGGATAACTGAAAACACGTTAAAACTGTATTTCTCTCTTTACATCTGTCCAATATTAAAAATTTTCAACTGTATTTACTTCGAATTATCCAAAACATAGGTTGAAAAGTTCGATTTATCCGCGATTTTTTACTATTGTTTTCAATACAATTTTCAAGGGGAATGGACTTGTATTCGAATTATCCAATATTTCGAATTATCCAAGTTCGAATTAACGAGACTCCACTGTATATATATATATACAGGGTTTTCATAAAGTATGGACGGATTTAATTCGCTTATAATTTACATAAAAATGCTCATATTCAAATCAAATAAAGTGCAAACGGTAGCGGAAGGATTAAATTTTTATCTGTAACCTGCACCAGCTCAGTTCATTCACCGCCACACCCCCAACTGGGCGCCATTTACGTCCACACATTTGCGTAGGCGGCGCTGGAATCCACTCACAGCGTTCCGCGTGTTTGATCCGAAATGCCAGCCACAGACGCCCTGATTTTGTCCTTTAAGTTCTCCAAACCACTTGGCTTCTTTGCATAAACTTCCGTTTTCACATGACCCCAAAGCCAGAAGTCGCAGGGGGTAAGGTCGGATGATCTTGGCGGCCAAGCGATCGGACCACCGCGGCCAATCCATCGGTTAGGGAATTTCTCGTCAAGGAACTGTCTCACCTTGATTGCATAGTGAGGGAGTGCCCCGTCCTGTTGGAACACGATGTCGTTCTGGACACACACACCAATACAGCTTACAACTTACTTTTAACAGTCAACATTGAAACAACAATGAAAACAACAATGGATGGAATTTGGTAAGAAACTGACCCTTGCCCTCCCTCTCAACGTCTTCAGAGTTGCCGCTTATCTAACAGTGTTGCCAACTAAAAATTTAATCCTTCCGCTACCGTTTGCACTTTATTTGATTTCATTATGAGCATTTTTATGAAACTATAAGCAAATTAAATCCGTCCAGACTTTATGAAAACCCTGTATATATCTGTATATATATATATATATATATATATATATATATATATATATATATAGGGCCGGATCCAAGATTTTCTGACGGGGGGGGGGTGCACCGTTAACTACCAGTACATTTGAATAAAATTTAAAATTCTGAAATGCCTTGAGGCATCTGTGGTGTATATAGGAACTGACTTAAACTATTGCTTTTGCAAAAATCCGCTTTCTTTTAAGCCCGGAACGGAAACATGACATGAAATTTTCGGAAGGCATTGCTATTTTCACTGCCAGCTTTTCACTTTAGATAGTGTATATTCACAACAGAGGGGGGGGGGTGCACGTGCTCCGGTGCACCCCCCTAAATCCGGCCGATATATATATATATATATATATATATATATATATATATATATATATATATATATATATATATATAATATATATTACAAGTCAAGCCATTCTCAACTTTCTGCCACCGATAGAGTTATTCAAATAAGTTAAATTTAGCTCACAATAAAGTTTAATTGGCAAACCTGCTCGCGATCGTGTCACTACTTGAGATTATACTATTATTTCGAAAACTGAGCATCACGCAAACCAAGGTAAATACGTATACAGCTGTTAAAGATTGTGGTTGCCAGTACAGTTATACAGGCAATTTAGTCAAAATGACTCTCAGAGGCATTGTTTGCTATATTCTTTCATAATGGCTCAACATTATTTTTTGTGGTAGCCATTTTTCCTCGAAGTTCATAGACCTGAAGAAATGAACACATGCAATTGCACTTTGAGAAACTGACGTACAAGAAAGAATGAACTGTCGTCATCAAGGTGAGAACATTGAACTATGAACGTAACCGACGATAATATGTTTTCCTCTTTGGGCTTGACCCTTCAGAAGAAAATGGGTAGTAAAGTTAATGGGAGTGGAGGTGGAGTAAGTACTAATACATAAATGCCATAACAGGAGGCTACTAGAAAAAAAAATTGCAGTACATTCGTATTTCATGCATTGTTCTTCATCTAAGACTGAGCTACGTTCAGAATCTTTTATTTTATTTATTTACTGGAATTTACTTTCGAGTAACAATAGGATAGAATAAAGTTAGGTGATCGTGTAAAAAGAAATCGAATTTGACACTTCAACGTATTTACATGTTTCAATGCACTCACATGCCGAAAATAAAAAAGTAATTTTTAAATGTCTGTCTGTCTACCCTGATGTACGTACGTGTACACTCACCCTAAGGCAACATAATTCAACGAATCCGGACCGAATTTTCAACTTAAGTTTTTTTTTTCACAGAAGACACTCCAGTTTTTGTTTTCTTTTTAAAATTCTTCTTCCCCACCAAAATAAGAGTAATTTATTGGATGGTGAAAATCAAAATTTGCTGTTATCTTGAAAATACTCCAAAAATCTGAAGCATCATAAATCAACAAAAACAAGGGATTTTAAATCTTCCAATTTCATATCTTTTCAGGATTTTTGTATATATCTTAAAACGGAAAATTCATATGTTTCATATCTTATTGAAGGAAAAGTTAAAATCCGAAACTTCACTTCTGCGCAATCTTCTTTCTAGTTAAAATATAATAGTTTACTCTTAGGATATTATTATTATTATTATTATTATTATTATTATTATTATTATTATTATTAGTAGTAGTAGTAGTAGTAGTAGTAGTAGTAGTAGTAGTAGTAGTAGTAGTAGTAGTTGTTGTTGTTGTAGTTGTTGTTGTTGTTGTTGTTGTTATTATTATTATTATTATTATTATTATTATTATTATTATTATTATTATTATTATTATTATTATTATTATTATTATTAACAACGAGAATCCGAACCATGTGAATTCCCACTGTTAATAGAACTTGTTTCTTTTTTTAAGTAGAATACTAAACTCGAACCTCAGATGTTGCAGTTACTGAAACGTAATAATATTGTATACACGTGTTTTCCTGTTTCTTCAACAGAATGTGTTTATAATCACGAAAGAAATTGCCAGCCAACTTGCATTTTTGGCAAAATTTATAAAGACAGGCAAACAAGTACTTTTGACAGTTACGTAAAACAGGTAGATCTTCCTACCACATGGTTTAAAAAAAAATTAGTGAAAGCTGCTTAAAAATTATCACACACATCTTTCGTAATAAAAAAATGCGTTTTCTACTTGTGTTAGAAGAAACTGAATTACAGAGTCTGACAAGAAACTATTAATTTTTAAGATTGTATAAATCTTGACCCTCGATCCCAAAGAAGGATTCTCGCTTCAATGCCCACTTCTTATTAATTGAATGTCCTTCATGGTTTTCAGTTCCCGTACCTTTGGATCAACTTAAAGAAACTGGCAACGTATAATTCTTTACTTGGATATTATTTGGGCTAACAAAGGCCATGTTACATTTTATTTTGGTCTACGTAATTTTAGCGAAATAAATACTGCTTTTCCACAATATAATTACTACTCTTGAATATTTTATATACTGCATATTCAAGAGTTTCCTTTATTGTCATTCCATTTTTATTTTATTATTTTTTCTGAGTTTCAACATATTTTAAATTTGTTACATTCACATGATTATCCCTCGTTCCGTTTGCTACAGTATCGTCCGGTTTTCCGGAAATTACCGAATATCTGACCGATATAAAAATATATGTAGCACACGTGACATCAGCATGAGCCATTAACTCAAATTAGAAATCGATCTTAGGATTAAACTAGATTAATGGTGTCATTGAATCTCGTCTAACAGCTTCTGGGAGATCCGGGTTCGATTCCCGGCGAGAGCTCATGTGGTTCGGATTCCACGTTAAGCAGTAGGTCCCGTCTCATATAGCCTCGCTGTTGAAAGGGACGTTAAACTCAAAATCAACTCAATCAACTCGCCTAACAGCTTATTAACCACTGGTGCTCACCCTATATGTACTATATATATATATATATATATATATATATATATATATATATATATATATATATATATATATATATATATATATATATATATAGAGAGAGAGAGAGAGAGAGAGAGAGAGAGAGAGATTTAGTATTTAAATTTCTAAGCTTTCGGCATAGAAGGCCATTTAGCCCGTCGCGTTTGAGGGATGACGCCCCTCGGCAAGCACACTATCCGGAGAAAGGAAAGGAAGAAAGGATTGGGGAAGGAAGGAAGCGGCCTAGGACCTATAAATTAGGTACAACCTCGGCATTTGCCTGGTGTAAATGAGAAAAACTCAGGTAAACCTCATTCAGGGTAGCTATCCTGAAAGAGTATTTTACACTTTGCGATCGAGTGCCCCCACCAGGAATCCAACCCGGGACCGCTTGCACCGAAGTCGAGAGCGTTAGCGACTGCGCTAAAATAGATAGATAGAGCTGGAAAACTTTGTCATTCTACAGATTGCCTAAGATATATCTGGTTTTAAACGTGTTCACATGGAACTTTTTATTATGTGCAGCATCCATAATGCCGTCAAGAAACTGTGAATTGTCATTACGCAACCCATGATTTTGATCCCACATAGATTTGCATACTAAACTTAATACAATATTGAAATAAAATAAATTACAGATAATAAACAAATTAATTAAAATAAATAATACAAAACCGTTTTTACCTATAACTATTATAACTTTAAACCAGTACTGGCATACCCTAGATTGTAATACTATAAAATGCGCATATATTTGCATATCAAATATATAGAGGCAGTCGACAAAATAATGTAAACAGGAGGAACCACGAAGTATGCCATTGCATTACATTAAGAAAAATCCGTTTTACGGACAGCGGTATATTGTACAAATATACGGTATCCTTATGATTATTACGGAAGTTTTTACGGAACATACATAAGCCATATCCTACATACATACTGCCCTTTTCCCCGCTTAGATGTTAAATCATACCGCTGCAGAATGTCTGGCATCTAACAGTCTTCCGTATATTACATATGTCAACTATATGGTATATACGTCTATCTGCATGTGAGGTCCTGATCGCCTATGTGAAGTTCTGTCTTTCGTACGGAAAGTACTTTATTCGGAACACCTATACAAAAAGTACGTATAAAACATAGATTTTCAGTTATACGCTTACTACAGGATGTTACATAAGGTTGTACGTTGAGTCCAAAAACTACATGATTCACGCATGTAACCTACGTATTTATGTACACCACATACGTTTTTTTCTCAGTGTACAGAGATGCGAGTGAAGGTGTTTTTTTTTTTTTTTTTTGAGATGCTGAATCGAATAGAAAAACACTTCTTGTTACCTATTATCGTTTTTGTTCTATGGCAATCAACATTGAAAAACTGGAAGTGGTTCATTTCTACCACTTCCGGTTTCAATAGATGGTTAACATAGTAAATAAATGGAACCTATTGTTAGGACAGGACGCTCAGCTGGTTCCAAATACCGCTTTACGGTATGTCTTGCCGTTTTCTCTCTATGGACATTCGTATTGAAACTGGAAACAATTGTAATTTTCTGACACTTCCGGTTTCAGAAAACAGATGCAAGTAAACATAATCCGCCTTATGCAGAGTCGTTTTGACGTATGAATAGTGTCGTACTAAAGGCTTGACTAGTGCAGGAAGCATATGTTAGTCGAACTCTTTAGTATGGCACTAATCGCGCGTCAGAATGACTGTCCATAAGGCCCAGTATCTTTTCTTGGGGTAGTGAATCTATTACGAAATTTGTTTCTCGATGTCTCGTAACCAGTTTTGCTCTAATAAGACAGACGGACGGCTGTACAAGTGGACATAGCTTAGTTTGGAAGTATAAAAATTCACTCCAGTTTTCGTCTTTGGCCTTGATCAAGTTTAGCCTTCAGCGTTGACCAACCTCAGCCGAATTTGCAATCTCACTTACCATCTGCGTGTGTCATCAATAACCTTGAGACCACTGTTATTGCTTCTAAGTCGTTCTTAACATGTAAAGTTACACGCTGGTTTTGGTTCCCGGTGTTAACTATGTTCAATCTTTCTAGACTAATCTTACTTACAGATTTAACAAGACTTCTAAGAGTATTTAATAATAAGTATCGCTTCTATTCCAGATTATTTTTAATAATTTATTGGTTTTATCTTTGATTTTGGGCAAATTTGGCCTTTCGACTTGACATACTTTAAACAGACTCCTAACTAGAACATCAACCATCTCAATTTTTTTTAAAACATAGATACAACTTGATACAGTTTAAGATTAACACTCACCTATTATAGGACCCCTACGAATCCTATTCGGATTTTTATTGCTAGTATGATTTCGGAAATCAAACCCACTGCCTTCGACTGCCAGATACGAGTGAAGAGCTTAAGCTTTACATATATATTTGCATGTTATCCAAATTAGTTCTTTTCCCACAAAAAATCACCAAAATATATTATTATAATGACATGTAAGTAATTACTACATATATTAACTCTCAACTTACATTAGACATAAAAAATGTACACACACACATTTAATGTCATTTAGTGTTTTCTGTTTTTTAAAAAAGCTAAATTGAGGAAGTGAAACATTTTACTTTGTATGAAATGTATGTATAAATACGTCAATTGGAAATTTCAAATTTAATACTGATAACTATTTAAATACTACTAATACAAAGGAGATACTTGCGAGAAATATCTACAATCCTTCAATGTAGTCACTAGCGTTCTCAACAACTCATTGCGAGAGATGTGGGAGTCGTAATATTATCCCCGTACCAGCGTCTGTTCTGTTGACAGTTCCTGACCAGGCCTTCTTCCAGAAAATGTTCTCTACGGGTACAAAATTAAAATTGGAGTAGGCTACACTGGGATACTATTTTGGTATATTGGCAATAGCAATTTATTTACCCTTAGCTCCTGGGGGATCCTGAAAATTTACCTGGAAGAAGCTCTACTTCTCACGGAGCGGCCTATTTCGTGCAGAATCTCCGAAATAGTCCGAAAGCGAATACCACGAAGTGCATCTTTCATTTTTGGGATTAAATTATAATTACAGGGCTTAAGTCCAGTGCATATGGTGGATTAAAAACACGTCCCAACCCTAATGACCGAACAAACTAGCTATATACAAGAGGTAACAAAAGTTCGTGCAATCATTTAGAAGAAATCCACGCTGGAGAACTCTGACATCATGATCGTATTAGTCCTTCTCTACGTAGCCACCGTGCCTAGCGACACATTTTTGACATTGGTTCTTCACTTTCCGTAAACCCATTTTGTAAAAGTCTGCAGTTTTGCTTCGAAATCACAGTTAGATCTCTAAAATGAGGTCATCCCTACTGCCAAAATGGCGTCTTCTGACTGAATTTTTCATTTCTGGGAAGAGAAAGATGTCACTTGGTGCTAGATCCGGTGAGTATAAGAGTGGTCAATATTTCATATCCTAATTTCATTGCCTTCATCATGGATGCATGGGCAGAATTAGCTTGTGCATTGTCTGCCAACAGCAGTATCTCTTTTGTGACTAAGGCGTCTCTTCTTCAGTTTCTCTCGTAACTTAGTCAGGAGATGGGAATAATAGGTACTAATAATAGTTTGCCCCTGTGGTAGGCAATCTGTCATGATAACCCTTTCACAGCCCCAGAAAACGAAAAACAACCTTGGTGGCTGACGTCTGCACTCGTGCCTTTTTAGGGAGGAAGAGGAGGAATGTTTCCATTGTTTGCTCATTTCCATTATTTCTAGTGTCATAAAGACCTTTCATCCATTGTCATTAGTCTGTTGAAAAAGTCCTTTTAATCCATTGCACAGTGATGTAATATTTCTCGTGCAGTGTCCTCGCAATTTCTCTTCTGGAAATGTGTGAGCGGTCGTGGCACCCACCGTACTGATACTTTCTGAAAATGCAGCTGATTGTGAATGATATTCCAAGTAGTCCCATAACTCATACCTATTCTCACATATTTTCAATGGTTATACTTCTGTTTTCTCCATCAAGGCATCATCATCACTGAATGATGGTCTTCCAGATCTAGAGGCGTCCACGGTGATCATATGTCCAATTTGAAATTACCATTTCCACTTGGATACTCTCTCATAGGATGGACTTTCATCCCTATAGATTGCTTTCATCTCTTCGTGGATCTGCTTTGCTAGTTTCCCCTGAAGATGGACGAACTTAATGATGCTCCGTGACTCAAGTTTATGAATCATCACGCCTTCAATGATTTACCTGCAAAAAGGAAAGAAAGAATTGTTCTAACGAGTTCAGAATTTGCATAGTTAACATGCAAGGATCTAACTATAAAATACATGTCAGAGGGGGGTTCGTAGTTCGTCACCTTCTAGATAATTGAACGAATCTTTTGATACTTCCTCGTAATTACGAACGTAATATTTGACATACAGCTATGCAGTGGCGGATCCAGGGGGCGATCGCCCCCCCAGAGAATGAAACTTTCTTATATATATATATATATATATATATATATATATATATAATATATATAGGGTCTATATATATATATATATATATATATATATATATATATATATATATATAAAGAAAACCCATCCCAGAGTTTGAAGCTCTTAAAAGTAGCTCAAAGTAGCAGTATAACAACCTCCCCTCCCAGAAGTCGGTCCTGGATCCACCCCTGCAGCTATGGTGTAATTTTTGAGATTTATTTCGTAACTGCGGATTTTAAGTCGTGTATTGAATAACACAAAACATTATTGTACTATCATAAATAAGATATGTACCTAGGTACTTTTCTATTAGTTGATACAAACTGTTTCACTTAACATAGGTATTTTATTTTGATTATTGAAATTATTCTTATTTTTGACAGTTATTGAATGCACCCATGGAGACAACAGAAGCAACATAGAATCCTTATCGTCTTCAGTGGAAAATGGGAAGTTGTGTATTGAATTTTCTGCTGAAACAGGAACCTTGACACGAACAACAAACACAACAGCAAACAACAATAATGAATGTAAGTAACACCATGAGATGGGAAATAACTTAAACCTAATTGTTTCATTACGAAAAGTTTGCGTCATGTATGTGAATATTTCCTATTTGCTAAATATACACTATTGCGTCCTTAATGTCAAATGTAAACGTTTTCGTGACTTAGTATAACCAAGGTTTGAGAGACGTACTATTGCATGATGTTTTTGTATTATTATTATTATTGTGATATTGTATAGTCTCACTTGTAGGAAATCAGAAGCAGAATAGATATGACATACAAGGAGATCTATAATCAAAGGCCTTTTTAAACCTTTCGAACAACTGGTCGGAGACGGGTTATAGGACTTTTGTTACTTTGACTTCAAAATTGATGTTATTCGATTCTACACGTCTTACTTAGTCTACACACCAAATTTCAACTTGCACAAACGAAGGAAACCAAAGTTATGTAGGGTCAAATTTTTTGCCTAATGCTAAAGAAAATAAACAATATTACAGTTTTAGAACCTAGTTTGTGTAGTATTAATAGAGATGCAAAAAAAAAGCCGGCTTTTTTTGAATCGATGGTTTTTTCACATAAAAAGCCGGCTTTTTTGGAAAAAAACACGAGAATTTTGGAAATTTTGGCTTTTTTTAACTTCATGATTTTTCTATCTAAATAGCTTTCTTATAGTATATTCTATAGTTAGATAAGAATTCCATGACCTGAATGTGATATTTCGCTCTGAAATTCACCATCAAGATGGATGGAGCACATGTTTTACGAATTAAAGCTAACATGAAGAATGTAGTATTTGAGGGTAATTTTAGAGGCTATTTAACTTTATTTTAACTTTTGAGTTATCGACATCTTTTTTCTTCTCTAGTTTGTCATCCGTGTTTCATTTCTAAGAGCTTTTAGTACTCTAGCTTCTAGCGCAAAAGTTAAACTTGCCCGTTTTTCTATTTATCCGTCAAAGCGTACGTTTTTCAATATATCCGTCAAACCGTACTTCCACATTTCTGTTATACTGTAGCTGTGAAGTGATTTAGCAATAATTTTCCGGACACAACCTTGAATACCAATTTATACAAATAATCAGTAGCGGATTTAGAAAAGTACTTTAAGAGGGTTTTTTCTGATTGTTTCGTTTCCTAAAAAGTCCTAATTTTATTTGGGAAGTGCTTGAAGTTTATGAGTACAGGTATAACTAATATTTCGTTTCGTTTATATGTTTAGCAATAATCTTCCGGATACAACTTTAAAAATCATTTTATACTGAGAATCAGTGGCGGATTTAGAAAAGTATTTTGGGAAGGGTTTCTTACTAATGTTTAGTTTTTTTAAACATTCGTAATTTTTATTTGACGGGAGCTTAAAGTTTATGAGTAAAGGCATAAATAATAGATATTTCGTTTGTTGCAGACATTCCGTAACTTTGGGGAACGGGCTTCAGTCCGAAAGACCGCCCCCCTAACCTTCGCAAAACCGTCACTGCTGGTAATTAGTAATAATAACGATTTAAAAACAATAAAAAAGGAAGTCGCCCAACTCACAGTACAGGCACTATTTCTACATTCACAGATGGAATGAAGAAAAGCTTTGTCAGAATGGTCGAATGCTGGTTGAATCCCGGACTTCCCGATAGAAGCGCAAAAGCTAATCACTCAGTCATGTTTGTTGTGCACTTGTATTTAGCTTAACTTAAATATATTCCGTAGACTTTTTTTTGAGGGGGGGGGGGAGTTCCGTAATGATATGTTGAATCGCTCTTGTTAAAAATTCAGAAAACTTGAGGATTGGGTAAACTGTGATGGTGGTTCTATAAAACTTAACTGTAGAATTTCAAGAATATACAGAACCAAAAGCTCTAGATGTGCAGCCTTTAAGTGTATCATATAAATCTAAGTATTTCTCTTATGTTTTATTTTAATTTTATTTTGTTTCAAAAAGAGGGTATGGAATATTTTGAAGTAAAAATACTACATACTATTTTGCTAGTTATTTGTGTATTCTTTAAAAAGAAGTGTTTACTTTTAGGGTTGGCTGATTTACACCAACTTTTTTTTTTTTTTTAATAACTGGTTTAAACCACAAAAATAAAAAGAATGAAAAATGCGAATCGTGTGAACTTCATGGTAACGTTTCCAGATATCAAATCACCTGCAATAGTTTTATTTCCCTTTCACCTTTTAATCAAGGTGTCCCATGTTCAATTCTCGGTCGAACCACAATCCTTCTTTCATGCGTAACCCAAGTAGCGGTTCGGATGTCAGTTTAAGCGAAAGTCTTCTCCTTGATAACCTCGGTATTTCGTAAGGATGTTAAGCCTAAATATACGAAACAAACCAAATTGTATATTTCTACATGCCTAAGTGCGTGTTGTTTTATAAAGAAGCCAATATTGCTTAAATATATTAATAGAAATTGGCAAAATTTATCGATTGCCTACGCAGCTTCCAACATTAGCTTGGATTGGACTTTCAGAGATATGTACGTACTAAATTTGTAATTTAATACCTCAGTTTTAGCGTACTGATTATGGTACGTTGACCTTTAAATTTTACATGCAAAGCAATAACAGGATTTTCCCGTTATTGTCTTACATTTCAAGTAATGACGGGAATTTTCCCAGTGGCTAGGGCGGGAGATTCTCAACTTAAGAAATTTACTGACCGCACTTCTTTAAGCTTATGGGAGTTCTTCCGGCATAACCCCGCTGTTGCATAATAACATCAAGGCGAAACAAACTTATTCTATTTCTGTAAATATGTAACATAAATACATAAAGCAAAAAATCTAAGTCAAAAAAGCCTGGTTTAAACATCCCCCCAAAAACGGGTTTTTGGCATTTTCAAAAACAACCACGGTTCTTGCCAACTCTGCTTACTTTTGTATATAGGAGGTTAAAAAATTCTTATTATATACATTGGTTAATCCTGTGAAATTCATAATGTAAATATGTTGAAGAAAAATTGTTTGAAATAGTTTTTCGAAATTCATAGTTTATTTTCGATGTTTTATATTATTATCAGCATCAACCACTAATTAAATGATATTTTGTGTTATAGAGAAGCAATACAAAGTCTGTTTTATCAATTTAAAGCAGTATTTTGAAAAAAGCCCAAAATTTCCGAAGCAAAAAAGCAAAGCAGAAAAAACCGAGTTTTTTTTCAAAAAAGCCGGTTTTTTTCCGAGCCCTTGCATCTCTAAGTATTAACGATATAAAATACCTACACCATCTTTGAATTCAGTCCCATTCATTAATATGGACTAACTTGTGTGTATTTTCTTTTAAATGAAGGCGAAAATTTAATAACGTTGTTTTACTGATTCCTTCTTTAGATATAGTAACATGTCTTGTTAAATGCATATTTATAGATAGCTAATCTCATACTTTAAAACCCAATATATTCTTACTTTTCTTCAGTATACATCAGGACACAATTATTCGTTAATTTAATCTACACATTTTAACAAAAGATCCACCGTTGAAATATATTGTAAAAATAATTATCGAGGCATTTCTCTCCTGTCAACATCCTATAAAATCCTCTCAAACATCCTATTAGCAAGATTGATCCATACCCAGATGAGATTATTGGACATTATCAGTGCGGATTTAGGCGAAATCGATCAACTATCGACCAGATATTTACTATTCGACAAATATTCGGAAATAAATTGGAATACAATATCCCAGTATATTAATTATTTATTAATTTTAGAAAGGCCTACAACTCGGTTAGGAGGAAAACATTGTACGAAAGACTTGTATACCAATACACGATCTCTCCTCATACCTATTCCGTCTATCAATACAATACTTGGTACACACATTTCTTATCTCCTATACTATTTTTTGAGATACATTTGGATTGTGTGCTTTTACTCGGGGCCATTCCAGAGAGGTCCAAAGTTGATGGGAAGGATTTCTGGAGGAAGTTTCCCCGATATTCTTCCAATTTTCCCTGTTCAGTTACGTTAGGGGCTCCAATACATAGCACCTATGGAAAGCTTGTTTCGTGCTGAAGAGAAGGAACTATAAACCATGACTCTCCAACGAACAGTGTTGATGCAATAGCTATTTCACTGCGAGTCTACGATTTTCTTTATACTAACAGGGTTAATGGGCCCCAGGGACTTACTCCGTTGCCCATGACATCTAACTTTTTGTGCATGAACGTATCTTTGTTATGTTTATCGAAGGGACTAGGTTTGATTAGGAAGTCCCGTTGATAGTTTCATGTCCTTTCCTGCCAGTATAAAAGTATTTTGTTTGAAATAGCACCATATACAAATGTGCACAGATTTAAAATGCACTGTTATCACTAAAATAACAGTAAAATATAGCGGTACAGTGTTGCACACTGTTGGAGCTACGTGTGCTGAAAATCTGATATGTGGCAACAAAGGGTAATAAAGGAATCTGGGTCTCATATTATGAATTTAATTGAAATGCAGAATAACACCGATAGTATAACATAGCAAAATGTCAGCGGTGTAACAAAATATTCATGCATTTGAAAAACGAAGTTGAGTGATGCCATTTTTACGTCCTGTGTCAGCACCGAAGCTATATAGGACGGACCTACAGCGTAAAGTGGGATCGGAACCACTATGAAAGACAAAGATGACAGTGAAATGCAAGCTCCACCTACAACAAAAACCTGCATGTCCGATTGGAAATCGCGATCCCTAATAAGGCGGTAGCCTAGTCTTCTAGACTACAAGGCTATCCAGGTCGATTAAAAACGATATAAGGTAATAACAAAATAATTATATTTCCAATGTGAATATGGTAATATTGCAGTTACAGTAACATAATCATATGATATGTAGGAGAGGAAGTAAAAGAATATCACTTAATACGAAAGACATAAACCAAGAAAATACTCTACCAAATCTGGATGAAATAATCTGGAAAAGCAGTTTACAGAATTAGAAAACACGAGTTTCTTTCCTCGCGTGTAACATTTTGTTTTCGCGAGTTGCCTGCTTATTCACCGGAGCTACAGAAGTATAATGCGAAATCCTCTTCGTCTTTTTTCTAATGCATTCCTTTATTACCATCTGTCGCCACATATCAGACTTCTCCATTGAACATTTTCGGCATATATAGCTCCAACAGTGTGTAACACTGTACCACTACACTTCATTGTTATGTATATTGATATTAGTGCATTTAAATCTGTGCACATTTGTGTATGGTGCTATTTCAAAGACAATACTTTTACTGAGTTGGCAACACTGCTTCATCTGCGGAAACACTGTGGTTTTCGATACGGTATTTTGTTCTCATTATATTGTGCACCTTTCGGTTTGATTGCTCTAACGATTTTCAAGATATTTATTTTAAACGTACATAATTCCATGATATAAGTTTTTTGGATATTCAAATGTTGAAGCCCAGTAGATCCTATCCTTCTGGTCCATACCACCTTAAATTTTCCTCATTTTCATTTCTTATGATGCTTTATCAAATGTGTTATGTGGCAATCAAATTTGAGCGACGACTTGTGGGACCTTCCCTTGTGAGGAAAGAACGTAGATTGATAGTATTTGAGAAAAAAGTGTGAAACGAATATTCGAACCTAAGAGGAACGAGAGGGGGGAATTGTGAAAACTTCATAACAAGGAACTGCATAGTTTATACTTTACCAAACATTGTCAAGGTCGTCAACTCTAGGAGGCTCAAGTGGATAGCTCATGCAGCCAGAATGGAAGAAAGCAAGAACGCTTTCAAAGTTTTAACTGGAAATTGAATTGGAAAACGACCATTAGGAAGACCTAGGCGCAGATGGGAGGACATAAGATAGATTTCGCAGAAATAGGAATATAAAGTAGAAACTGGATCCAGTTGGGTAAGGAGAGAAGTCAGTGGTTCCATAGGGCATAGAATTAGTTAATATTGGAAGTAGTCGGGGAAAAAGGGGTATATTGAAGAACATTTCGAAAAGATGAGGCAGAATGATTGGACGTATAATGAGGCACGGAGGGATCGTGTTAGTAGCTACAGAGAGGATATCAGAAGGAAAAAATATGTAGAGGAAAGCCACGATTGCAATATACGGACAAATAATACAAAATATGAGAAAGAAGAAACTACAAAGAAAAGAAAAGGTGGCCTAGGATAGGGAAAAGAGAAAAGCTGTGTCAAATCAATCGAGAGATTACTGACCTGAGATGATTATGAATTAAAAATAATACCATAACTGGCTATTGTTTGGTTTCTCTGGTTACAAAGTAATTTGACAATTTTCATGTTATTTCAATCTTGTTTATAATTAAAGTAGGTCCTAGAAGGAACAATTATTGTGTCCTTACTTGTGGTTATATTTGAACATTTTAAAAATGATTTTTAAAAAGTGAAAATTCTTTCAGTAGTTTTACTTCACTCATATTCATCTGTAATTTTCAGTTTGTTGGCAATTGGTATTAAATTATAGCTTAAAATATAGACGCACAGGCAGATAATATACA
Organism: Thermobia domestica; assembly: GCF_964235325.1. Classification (NCBI taxonomy): domain Eukaryota; kingdom Metazoa; phylum Arthropoda; class Insecta; order Zygentoma; family Lepismatidae; genus Thermobia; species Thermobia domestica. The sequence goes on from NC_137460.1 coordinate 136,151,314, forward strand.
AAGAAACTACTAAAGCAGCTATTAAAATCATTTTTAGAAAGAAACTGTAAATATTTCTAGAATATGTTCTTAACAATGTTGAATACTTCCATCTTTGTTTTTCAGTCAATTGCTTTACAAGGGGGAAGTATTCCTATATTTTGCTTGAAATGAACAGGAATTTTATTGATTTGATTTTACTCATTTTACCTTCAGGTCTACTTAAATGTCTCTTAGGTTGTGAAGAATAAATTCTGTGTTATATATGCTTAACATTTAACAAGTAGTAGTGTCACATGTACAGAACGTAAAGGAATTTGGGTTTGTATTCCGTGATATTTTCTAATTTAATATTTGAAGCTGGAAGTGGTAATAGATTTTAGTAGAAACATTAGAGGGAAAATGGAATTATGTTTTTGGGACGGTTAACGGGTTGCAAAAAAACCCTTCTTGCTATTTATTACCTTTTTTTTTACTCCATAACGATCAACGATAAAACCGGAAGTGGTTGATTTCTGCCATTTCCGGTTTGAATAGAGGGTTAAAAGATAAAAATGGTACTTTTTTCTTAGAATGTCAAATCGATTAAAGAACATACTTCTCTCACTATCTCTTATCGTTCCTATTCATTGAAGCTCAATTTTGAAACCGGAAATATTAGTTGATTTGTATCACCTCCACCAACGAACTCAATTCCTTACTTGTGACCGTCTACATTCTGGCCAAAACTGATAGTGATGCATCAAATAGTTCTTTAGATCCTTTTGTCTCCCGAACGGACACACGGACAGAGCAAATATGTATATAAAGCAGTGGCGGCTTTAGCGGGTAGGCCAGGTATGCACGGGCCTACTCAAAAATTTTGAAAAATATATAAATGCTGAAAGATACAATAAAGAGTAAATGAGTTTTCCACTATTTATATTAAATGGTATATAATTATTTAACAAATAGCATCAACCACTACTGTAAAAGTGATTTCCTGCTGCCGTTAATCAATCAAACGTGTAGCGAGAGAGCGGGCTACCCAAAATCAAAATTCTAAAGCCGCCCCTGATATAAAGGACATTTAGTGAGCCAAATCGCTTAAAAATAAAACTAATTTAAGTAGTATACATTTCTATATAACAAAACATCATCTTCATAAAATGAGATACATTTAAATAAACTTTAAAAAGGAAACAGTAAAATCATATAATTAAAATCTCTGTTCATTTCAAAGAAAATAGCAGAATATATATACAGTATGGCGCTAAATTCGTTGAACAAAAGCAGAGAAGTGATTCCTGGAAGTAAAACAAACAAAAAAGCTAAAATAAACATAGGGCGAAAACTCCATCGTTTACGTGTTATAGGCTGCCGAAATCATGATAAAATGAATTTTAAAGGTTCATAGCTCCAAAACTATGGGACCTACCTTGGTCGGGTCAAGATTTCACTTAGGAACTAGTATGTGCCTTATACAAAAATGCGTGTTTCAGAATCCTGAGGTGCTTCCACAACAATTTTTATAGAGGGAGTTTGACTACGGGTCTATGATATAAAGTACTCTCCAATTACCTCCATAAAAATTGTTGCGTGAGTACCTTAGGATTCTAAAACGTATTTTTGGATAGAGCAGATACTAGTTCCTGAGTGAATTCTTGATCCGACTACACTAGGTCCCATAGTTTTGGAGCTATGGACCTTTAGAATTCATTTTTTCATGTTTTCGGCAGCCTATAACACGAAAACGATGGGGTTTTCGCCCTATGTTTATTGGAGCTTTTTTTGGTTTGTTTTACTCCCAGGAATCACTCCTCTGCTTTTGTACAACGAATTTAGCGCCATACTGTATATAGGCCTATATATATATCAACGGACAGTGTACTCAACACTATTCATTCATATATTCACTGACGTATTCGTATTGTAGTTATATAGATTGAACTATTTAATCTATATTTTGCATACGGTACAGTTCAGAAGTCAGAAAAATTATATATAAAGAAGGGTAAAGTGCAAAGCAACTATTTCTCTCTTTTTACTCATGCACTCTCTTATGCATTTTTATGCACTCTCAAAGTGCAAAGCGCATACTTAAATAAAAGTCAACATCGGCGTCACAACGTTACACTGCTACATAAATAAAAATCATACATAGAAAAATCAACTTACAAAGCACATTTTGTAAAAATTACGCAATAAGAAAATTGTTTAATGCATTTATTTATTTATTTTCTTCATGCAGACATATTTCTGGACATTACCAGTATCTTTGGTATTAATCTCGTCACACATGAAGAATGACGTCCCTCTGGAGAAAGGGGAAAGGAGGAAAACGGCTTATAACCTGTATATTAGGTACTATCCCAGTATTTATCTGATGTGAACGAGGAAAATCCAGTAAAATCCTCATTCAAGATGATTAGCCTGAAAAAGCTGTTACATCTTTTTGAACGAGTGTCCCTACCGAGAATCAAACATTTAGTATGTTTAAAAGAGCTTCCTTCTTAAAATACTTCCTTGCAGTTATTGCTCTTACAGTTAGTTTTTGTTCAATATCCTGCAATAAATTCGTTACTCCTAACTTTTTTTTTTTTTTTTTTTTTTACTTGAGAGTATTACACGATTTTAAGACAGAAAGATATAATACCAAGTTTATCCGGGAGCTTGAAGTAAAACGTTTGTCTTACTGTGAAGGGACTGTGATTTCTCATGCGTTCAATTTTTTTGTAGAGTTTCTGCATTGCATGGTTTTCTTTCCATCAATTTTCATGCATTTTAGTTTCTCTATCTTAGACAGAGATAGAAACAGAATTACAGAACCAAGGGATGGTCATTAATAGATATAGTAATCAGGGGCTGGGCTCAAGTGAATTTTCATGGGCGACTGACTAAAGCATTCGATGCAGAACAAACAACCAAACGAAATCAAGTCCACCGATTACTGCAGTACAATATCTGAAGTACTGTTTCATATAAGCACGTTGAATTCTATTCATACTATTTAGACGCTTCCAAAATAATATCACTAAAATAACAAGTTATTATCGAGATTTTGTACAATTATTTAATTTCTAGAATATTGATAAGAGTATTAAAAAAAAAAAGTATTGGACCTGGTTCTAGACTGTTTGTGATCGCTTGACCCCTTGTTGAGAACAGCCTCGTTATGGCATAAAAGTGAACGAAACAAGAAGTAAAACGGAAAATTCTTTAATTAACTGGTTCATTACTAGCTTTGCTATTTTAATTCAAATTAGAGATATAAAACACTGAACAAAGAAACGTTTATTAAAAAAATAATAAATGTGTAACAGTTTCACTAACTAACCGAACATATTGGCTTCCTCAGACACTGTATCCTAATTTGACTAATGACTGAAGCTACAGTGTCTGAAGAAGCCAACATGTTCAGTTAGTTAGTGAAACTGTTACACATTTATTATTTTTAAATAAACGTTGCTTGTTCAGTGATTTGTATTTCTAGTTTAAGAAAAAAATTTTGTGCAATTCTAATTAGCTTTTCCTTCTTTCTTCTTTCTTGAACTTTTGCCAATGGACGCTGTCTCCTTGCGTCCCTACTCATTTCCGTCACTTCCTAAGACATCCAGTGATTATACTTCATTAAGAAGAGCCACGTGTGTTTGACTTTGCGAGAACAACTTTGCTCTCAAACTCTTGCGGAAGGCAATTCCAAACAGTGTTCGAAGTGGAGAAACAGTAGAGGCGGTATGTTTTATTACGATTTTGACTTGACATACCGGCTACCTAAATGTTCAAATTCAGTGAGGGTATGTCACCAAAAAGATTGCATTTCTATTTACATAATAACTAAAAACCATTGGAGAGCTTCTTTGTAGTAATACGAGGAAGGGGGGCATGAAGAGACTTTGATTCCCTCCAACTTTCTGAAAAAATATCCCCTTATGTTGTATACGTATTATAGGGAATTATACACGAAAATGCCCAAACACCGAATGAGGATATTAATAATGGAATGGAAACTCCCAGTCCCTCTGGTTGACTGTAGGGTATTCCAAACACCCCATGGTCCGCTCCCACAGCAGATAACTCCTAAACCCGCTCATGCTCAAAACACTGCATTTATATGCATTAAGGCAAGAAGACACGCACATACAAACATACATTACAAAGAAATAATTCAATATTACACATCAAAATATAAACTGAGTGAACTTCTTTGCAGACGGCTCATTTTTTAAAAAAAAAACGTAGGAAAAAGATAAGAAAAATGTCGGTGTTGTCAACTTAGAAATTATTTCCACGTAAGAAATAAAACCTTTTCGTAAGAAATAGAACAGGAATAAAAGCTGATCGTCAATTACTGTGTATAAAAATGGATTTATTAAAGGTATTTATCATCTACTTTCCAGTGACGGTATGTTTTAATCATTGGAAAACCAGAGACGGTATGCCTTCATCACTGAAAAACCAGAGGCGGTATGGCATACCACCGCATACCGTCTCACTTCGACCACTGGTTCCAAACTTGTCCGTTAGAAGTGCCACATAGAGCCCTGAAAATAAAGCACTAAACTACTCTGCCATCTGTTGGCATATTGTTCACTTAAGTGACATTATTTATCCATATACGCAATTCACTTTACTACAAAACGATAAGCTAGAGCAAACATTATGTGAAAATATTATATTGCCATTAAGTTTATATATCTACACAAAATTTCAGAACTCTAGTTGCATAAAAAGTAAGTAAGTTAAGTGAATTGTAAGTTACAAGTTTTGACACCAGCAAACAAATAAACAGAAAAGTAATCTAATAAAAACATTATAATAGGAAACTTCAAGTAACTGGTAAGGAGAAATTTGAAGATAGACGATTTTACTATAAAATCAGATTAGTAATAATAACAATGTATTCTTCAAAACACAAAAGTACATTGTTGGGTGGGCTTCCATTTGTTTGTTGACAACTATCAAAATTTCGATCACTATGGTTTAAATTTGTAGTTTATTCATTAACAAAATAGAAACACTTCTTCTCTCAACTCACCTTTTTCCTCTTTTCCATTCCTTGTCCTTGATTTTTTCTGAGGATGTTTGTCGTATTGAGAATGGAAATGTTGGAAAAAGGAATACATATTGCACATCAGAAGCAGTAAGTACATTTTTCTCTGTCAAATGGTTTACGTATATTCCAATCTTCCTATGAAGAAGATTTTAAAAAAATAAATAAATAAAAAATAAATGTTACTTTATGGTTATTGTAAGCTTCTTAGTAGCGCTTATTCATAGTAATCTATAACCTATGATTAATAAATACATTGTATAATAAATGTCTTCTATTTTTAGCTCTGCAAAAAGACTTAATTCAAGATTACAAGAAGATCTCATCCGAACTAGTGAGGGAGTTTGACTTTCCGACACCATTCTGGACACAATTTACGATATTACTTAATAGATTCTTTCTTCAAATGTTCAGAAATACGGTAAGAACAATTATTTGGTGTTAAACTACTTAGTTATTTACTTAGTTATTTACACCATAAGTTTCGAAAGTAAAAGAAGATACAGAACATTCATCCCTTCATGAATTTTTTTTCCTACTGAAACACAAATAACTGTCAAGTTTGATTTATCTAATCTACCATCAATGACAACATACTTCAATTACACTTGGTTCTACCAAATTAAGCTGAACACACACTGAGACAAATAATGAATCTAATCATCCTTAACACTGTAAAACCAAAAGTTGAGCTTACGATTCAGAGTTAGCATAAACCTGTCCCAGAACTGCCCATAGGCGACCTGGGTTGCGACCATGAAAATATTTTGGGCGACATCATTTGGCATAGAAATGTTACAAACTTGAAAATCATAAATTTAGCAGAAGAAAGGTACATTTTGGAGTAAGGATGCTAAATTTGGAACGCAGAGTGGTATAAACTTGGGGTGAGAAAGGTAAATTTAGGGCGAAATTGAAAATTTTGGTGAGATGATGAAAATTTGGGACGAGAGTGTTAAATTTGGGGAGGGAAAGAATGATAAATTTCGGAAAATTACCCAAACGAAGGGAATGAATACTTCTGACATGTTTCATATGTTAATTTACATGCATGAGAATTGCTATATACTGTATACTATAAGTTAGTTAAAACACAGTCACATACCACTAACAAAGGGAAATTATGTAAGCACTTTCGCTAGTGCTTCATCAGACAAGAGAAGAAAACAAATTGGAAGAAAATTATATATATACAGTATATATAATATCAGATTAATGATTGGGAAACATCAGGTACGGCGTTATATTGGCTTATTAAATCACGTAATAATTTTCTAAGCTTTTGAGAGGAGCCCATACAGCCCATATAATGGTTGAATGTAACAATTTCCGAAAGAAACTGTCAGTTAGAACGTAGGGGAGTACAAAAATAATGGATATTAAATCTCGTAGTAGAAATGAATGACAAGTAAAAGGAAATATAAAAATTAGAGAGATATACAGGAACTAATAAAAATGCTCATAAAATGACTAACAAAAATTGGAGTAAATCTAAAATAGCAGTAAGATAGAAATGATTACACGACACGTAAATGGAATGAGGTAGATTAGAAATGTTATTAGAAATTGACTAGACTATGGAGCGGTTTATGGATAGAACAGTAATGTCTTCTCCTATTTCAGATCCGTATTTAGGTAAGTGCTTTTCTGTGCTCGAGCACAGAGAAGCAAAATTTGGGATTTTTTTTTTTTTTTTTTTTTTTTAAGATTTACAATAAAGTAATATTTAAAACCCGCAGAGTCCCGCGCAAGCGCGAGAAAATATGTTAGTGTGTTTAATTTGTTCTAATTACAGTAGTCACTAATTAGTTAGCTTATCTGATTATTTTTAGAAAGTCATACTCTCCCACCCCCACCCTAAATGTGCTTGAATCATGACAACTGATACCCTTAAACTCAGCGACATCCAAAACTATGAATTCAACACTAATATCTGTCATTTCGATTACTTTTAAAATCTCACCCCTTCCCTGGGGAGTAGAATTTGACCTTAAAGTTGAATTGTATTAAAACTGTCACTATTCATCTCAGCGACCCCAAAAACTATGAATTCAATTCTAATATTGGTCGTTTTCGATTATTTTTAAAATGCCCCTATATTATTCTTATAGACACTTTGCACCCACATATCTCACATATCTCAGCTCAGGTGTGACCTAGAGACCTGAAACAAGTCATTTGGATCATTTCTCTGAGAGCTTTAAAACATTAAAATTTCATGTTCCTGTCTATTATGGTTCTCGAGTTGAAAAGCGTTACAGACAGACAGCTTAAGTCCCGTCCTTAGTACATCATCATCATCCCATGGAAGGCAATAGCAAACTACCATGAGTTCACCTTGCCCAGGGACCTTCGTGTCAAACATCCATCAAACATCCTATACCATAATCATCATTGAGAGAGTTAGGCCATTTAAAATTATGTTATAACTTTTGCAACATGTAATACCTAAACTGCTACTCAACAAGAGCTTGTATGTTTGCAAAATCACGGCTTGTTTCCTTGTTTGAGACGTAAGTTTGTGCGGTGGAAAGGGCGGAAAATTGTTTAGAGCACAGGGGCGCACACTATATAAGTACGGGACTTATTATTATTATTATTATTATTATTATTATTATTATTATTATTATTATTATTATTATTATTATTATTATTATTATTTTCTGATGGATGTATTAGAACTTGGAAAATGCTTACGCGGAATAAGTTGTCAAATGTATTATTGAATTAAACTGTGTTCAGGGATAGATAGCAGCGTATCTGAGGGTTGCAGAAATATCGGTCGTTAAGTGTTTCGACACCGTACAAAGCTGAACAGTGGGTGCTTCTAAGAATGTATTGGTGAATAAAGTTGGAAGAAATGCAACTATCAGAATTGTGGAAACATGTGCTTTATCCTTGTGATAGAATGCGTAGGACACTTGTTGTTTATTGACTGTAGAAAAGTCAGACAACTGGAATCGAATATTACTTTATTTTAAAATTTCTGGGTTTTTCCCCGTGCACAGTAGATGCAATATATTTTAAGAGACCAGTTCTAGTAGTAAGAATGTGAAGGTTGATGGCTCTTGAGTAAACGATTTTAGGATAAGTCTGAAAAGTGTTTCCAGATTCAAGTGATATACTAAGTTCAGGATAAGTGAAATTTGTGTATTTCTGTAGGAAATAGTGGCTGAAATAGTATTGACTGAGGAAATTCGTAATAAAGAATTTTACGTTTATTTTTTATTTCACTGTATTTTATTTTTATTTTTAGGAGTAGGGTGGATTTTTGATCAATTGAATTATTTGCGGATAAGGTACGGGAGAAAGTTTTTGTCGGCTGGAGAGTGCGTCACGAAATCTTGAAGTTTTGTTGAGGAACAATGTGACGAAGCAGATACTGCTTCCACAAATGGCTAGACCCCATATAGTAGGAAACGTTTGATATGGCAAGAGTGGAAACTCTTGAAGTGGAAATATTACACACTATTTAGCAGGATTGAGGTATAAGTCAGTCCCGTCAGCCATTCTTAAATCTGATGTTAACATCAAAGATCATGGTTTTGTTGAACGAGGATCAGATTATTTAACAAGCACTTGTGGTTTGAAGATTTTGTTGATTATTTTAATGCATGTGGGCTGAGGGTCCATATTAGGAAAATTATTTTGTGAACCGAAGCCAGCCGTAAGATTTGAATGGTGGTTTCCATGAATCGTATGGATAACGCATAGTTATAACTTTTACTTTATAATAACAATATCTGAAAATCAAAACTGTTCATGGCTTACAACACTTAGCTAGGAACCGTAATATACGCTTTAATTGGGAATCGTATGTTCATCTTTTGAGATTCGTGGTGGTGTTCGGGACTTTTTCAGGGGAACTGGGTTATGGGTGAGAAGAATATTGGTGTATGACGAGTTAACTGCGACGGAGGCTAGGATGGTATTTAGTAGTAGTACCTACTACAGTAGTACAGGTACAGGTACTCTAGTAGTACAGGTTTGATGATGAAGTTAGTAGTAGATAAGGAATGACTAGTGTCCTATGGAAGAATTTGGACGTGAGGTTGGAGATGATAGATGAGGAAAGCAGAAAGGATTACTAATGCTCGAAACAATGGGTCTACCTGAGTTGACAGGTTTGTGAATTTTAGGCAAAAGATGCATGTTCAGTGTTTTTGAAAAGTGCAAATTGATTATTTAAGATAGGGTTTTAAGTAGGCTTTGCCTGGCTAGGCTTAATAAAATTGTACATTTTTATTTTACATACATTGCAATATGAAAAACGATGGTAGGTTTTTAAATAACAATTTGTTCTGAGTTCTTTGATTATATCTATTATAATTCAATAATAACCATTAGTGCAAAAGAAAGATGGTGTTAGAAGCTGTTTCACAAAATAATTATTTAGGTAGTCATTATTTAGATGGTAAGTGATAAGCAATTCTCTTTGTAAACGAGATAAATTTAACAGTTTTTCATATGAAGACCACTTGAAATTGAGAAAGATCTGATCTTTCATGTACTAAAAGGATGCTAATGTGTCTATCATTGCGTTTTGTATAAGTGTTCTGTAGAAAACAAATTGTAGCCAACTTACCGAACGTAATTACAAATGCTATTTAAGCTAGTGTAGCAGAGGTAGGATGGCCAGTTCTTTACCTCCTAAATTCAAAAATAAAGCATAAAAACTAGAAATTTAGTTGAATGAAGTAGACTGATGGGTAAGGATATTAAAGAAAAAGAGAAAGTAGATGTAGCACGTACTTGGTTTATTTGCGTATATACGATTTTTCCTGAACTGTTTTCAGACATTTATCTGTAGTTTTCAGTAGGTAAGTGATTCATAGGAGATCGAAACACTTAATAAAAACATCTTGTAATTTTGGTGAAAGGATTCTAAAAATTGACAAATTGACCATTTGATAACTTGCTTGTTTTCGAAGAAAAATTCATGTAAAGATTTAACAAATCTTCTGTAGGCCCAAACTATGTTTGAGTTATCCTTAAGTACTACCTCTTTATTACATGAAAATAAATATACAATTAACGCTACACGTAACATTAAACATTAGAAAAAATTGCAGTTTTACGAAAATTTACGTAAATGGAGATGAAGAAAATATAATACACTGGAACTTCATGTCGTTTCCCTTCTACGTAAACCAGTTGTGTGCAGGCGATTGAATTTCTGATACACTGATCATTACTGAAAGAGGTTAAAGTATAATTGGTTCACACTGTTAGGGAAAAACCTATTGCAGACACAATTCAATCAATTATATATATATATACTGCATTAATTGCTTTAAATTGTATATATTTAAAAGCAAATCGTCAACTACTTTCTTTAAATAAATTATATGTAAAGGAGTTTGGATGAGGGTTACACATATACAGTAACTAGATAACCATGACTTTGTTGTAAATATACATTAATTATGGCTTCGGTAATTAATATCTCGTCTATATAATTCACTTTGATTTCTTATAATGTTAGAAAACCAGATTCTCGACAGAGGATATATGTGCGATAGCATTTTCAAAATAACTGGAAGGTCAAATATTTCTAATTTGCAAATGGTCTTATTACAACGTATTATTGTTTTCGATTACTAATGAATAAAAGAAATTAAAGGTATTAGAACCAACGTATTTGTATAATATGTAAAATCAGTTATATGCCTGAAAATTAAATTTGTCAAAGATAAAGTGTTATAAATTAAAGATTCAGTTTTAATATTTTTATATTGCAGGTCGGAGTTAAGATCCAAATTACGAGTTACATTTTCTGTGGTGTCTTGTGTGGTCTCATTGCGTACGGAATTGGAAACAATGCAACTCAAATGATAACAAATATGAAATTACTACTTATCAATCTCATATTTGTCACATTCAGTCATCTCATGCTCACAGCAATATTGTGTAAGTTAATAATGTATTTGTTACAAGCAATTAATGCACGTTATCTTACAAAGGAAAGCAAACATGTTTCATTAAATTATATTATTTTTCATGTTCAAGCCTAATAGTTTCATACTCATTTAATTGTTGTAGTTACTATTGAAAGTTTCTGGCAATTGATGGTAGATTTATGTATATTAGTAGCCATAGATTACGCTTGTATTAAAGATGTAGTTTATAAGAGAGTGATTATCATCCTGAAGGGCGTGAAAAGTAAGGAAGGAGGCACAAGCTATTGAAGATATAAACTACATTCGTATTTACAAATATTACGAATGTAACAAAAAGAAGTTAAATAAAATGCTGTATAAATGCAAAATAACTGTTAAGTAAGAACTCTGCTTTCATTAAGAGCAGAGCTGGTAAAAAGATAATTTTGCATTACAATGGTATAATTTAGGAGTCTTGCTCTAACTAAATATAACTAGGTGAGAATGTTATTATTATTATTATTGAATGATGTATCTAAAATTGCCAGAGAAAAAGAATCTATCACCATCAAGCAAAAGGGGGGTATGCAGGGTTTATAATAGGTGCACCGAGTAAACAAGATCGAGACCCACTGTTATAAGATAATTAATGTAAAAGAAACTGCCATTTGCTCAGAAAGATCAGACATTGGTAGCACATAATGTTAATAATTACGTGCTTCTTTTCAATCATTACAGTATTTCAAAATTAGTTGTAGAAGCGACAATTGGAGGTCTACATACGAGCTTTTTGCTATACAAAATATGAATATGCTATTCACTTGCACAAATCTAATGTGACCGAGGCAGAACAAGAGCGCAAAATATTGATATTTTTGTGACATGCGGATGAATTTTTCAGTTAATGGTAAAAGTGTATTTTTCATCTTTAGAACAATTCTTTGTAGAATATTAGTTCGTTAGAGTGATCTGTAGTTTGTGATATTCTAATATTTTAGTTTTACCTAAAGGAAACGGGAACGAATTAAATTTTGAGAACGAGAACAGTTAGATACTATATTTAAAGTAGATAAATAAACATTTAAAAAATTAATAAAGTAAATAATTCAGTTTCTTCTTGTTATTCTTTTAGTAAATTCTTGGGCTCTAAGTATCTCGTCACAAACTATGTTTGCATCATTATATGTAATATTGACATCTGTACCTGCTAAAAAAAAAACTTCATCAAGTGATATAAGTATTTAAAAGACCTTACTTCAATTAAACATTAATATTTTGTTGCTATCTTCACAAATCGAAATAAAATCCATGCGCTTTTCGTACAATATTGACTAAGGGATTCTTACTTTCTCGGCATGTTACAGATCTCAGCACTTCATATGACTCAAAGTTAAAACATTCGATCCATTTCTAGCAAATGGAGAGTACACAATAGCTTGCTGAAAAGGGGCATGTCTTCGCAGAATAACTCCATTCCTCCTCTTATTTATTATTTTATAGCTTTATACTATTTGTGTGCAAGAAGAAGTTTGAAACAAAACATAAAGAACTTAACATGTTTACCTTCTAAACTTCAATTTCACTCAAAAAATTTTCGTTCATATTGTTCAGCGTTCTTTAGATGACATTTTGTGATTTAACCAAATAAGAAAGAAAAAAGACATTTCCTTTCCCATCAATTTGAAAAAGGTTTAAAATCGTTTACCAATTGCTGAATTTATAATTGAAAAACCGGCATCGAACGTAAGACATTGGATTACAGGAAAGATTCAACTATCAGTATATGACTACCTTATAATTACACTAATCAACACACAAAAATTACATCTATTATTACACAAAAATTACATATATTACTACACAGAAATTACACTAGTCAACAAATTTAAACTTTTTGTCTGCTATATAGACGAAAGTAGATCATTCTAACTGAATCTTCCCTCCTGAACGCGAAAATAACAATAAAAAGACACTTATTTCACTTAAAAAAAATTTGACAAAGAGGAAAGAAAAGAGAAAAAAAAAGAACTTTTTGGTGTATCAGAACTTATATGAGTCTCTACCTCACATCAGGTAATAAAATATTAATGATTTTGAGCGTTCAAATCACAGATCACGCACTACTCATAGTGTCCAAAACATTTCGCTCCATTTGACTTAGTTTGTGGTCATTTATATATCTATATATATATATCTAACTATCGGTTTACAAAAACCATTTATCGTCTATATTTGGTTTATAACTCGTAACAGTTTATGTCTGCAATCGCACATTACGACGCTTTACCCATCTAGGGATTTTTAGAAAATAACTTTCACTAGAGGATGTTTCTCCTCTTAGACGATCCATTTCCAAACTTATTATTTGAATAGTTTTAAGTTATTTATTTAACACAGGGACACGTCATGAGACCTTTCTTTAGGATCACTTTCGTATATATATCTATATGATTCGGATTTTTTTTTTAAAAACGATCTCCCGCAGGTGTACGAAGTATAAAGGTTCAAATTGAGGATAAAAAAAAAAAAAAAACTGGTCAAGTCACAGGATACATATGCAGGTGAGAAGGATTCAAGGTACACTTTCCACAATGGCTTTTGGTTGGTAGTTCAGGGATAATATTCGTTATGATGTGGGTTACGTTTAGACCTACCATTACTTTCCAATACATGCCATTACAGAATTACATAAGGTATCATTTACATTTATTCAAAAGAAAAGGAAAATTACTTAAGTGCACGGCGGTATTCATGACAAAATCTACATTCTCAAATTCGTCGGAAAACTCACTGGCAAACTATAGCAACCAATACACGTTTAGGGGGACAGACACGAGCGCTCTTACATATATTCATAATACATTTAATATCATACTTTTACTTTAAAATCATATTCACATACTAATTACATATACATCTCGACGTATTCATTTCTCTATATATATATATTTATATTCAATAAATGCGCACACATTTAAATTAATCACCCCAATAATAAAATTTTTACAAGGTTGCAAACATTGTCCAAAAACAAATGACTTCCGACATTACATATGAAAAAGAAAATTGATTTTTTACTTGATACCGCGCATCTATAAATTTTTCACTTTTATATAATCAGTTCGTGCTTAAATCATGGAAAAAAAACTTTGGAAGGCAGGCACGTAACACAGAGCATTTCTAAAGATATAACTAGATAAACCAAAGTACAATTTCTGGGCCCAGGTTAACTACAAAGTAATCGAAAACCAACACAGAAAGGAAAGTGACCAACGGATTACAAAAAAAAAAAAACTTGAGAGGAACGACGGTGAAAGAACGTAATCGAATTGTCGTCAAATACTAAGTCTTTGTTCATTTCAGCGATAGGTCAAAATGTGATGGAGGACCCGATCATTATCTACTCCATTCATGAATCGTGTCTTGCAACGTCTCAGCTGGTAATTTCAGATCAGAGTTGTACGTTAAATAAATCGTAAGTAACAAGTTCAAAATCTTAGGGGGGGAGAAGGTTGAAAAAATTAAAAAAAAAAGAAACTTGAAGAAATGAAGACAGAGAGAGAGATAGAGAAGAAGGAAGACGAAGAATAGGGGCGCCAAAGACTTAAGTGAGAAATAACTAACGCTACAAAGATAGAAGTCGAATTTCGCTCTCAACAAAATCCATAGCCAAAATATTCTTAACATGCCAAAAGGGTGGTCTACTCAAATACGTAGACTCCAGGGGGCGCCCTGCTGCCAAGGATGCAAGTTCTGTGTCCATCAGATCCCAATCCCACAAGAGTTTGCTTGTAAGATTGAAATCCGATCCCCGTATCCGGCCCAGACCAGCAGGATAAAAGGAGAGGGGGAAAGGGACCAGGTAACTGCGTCCCCAATTTTGAAATCTCTAAGTAAAAAAAAAATATTCGACCCCTTGGAAAAACTAAGAAGGTTCGAGGACAGTAATGAAACTAGAATAGAAGTATTATCTAAGATATCCCTAACTAATGATTTGCCGAAATAAAAAAAAATTAAATAAACCGAATTTTGGATCGGTGATTTCTATTGCCAAACCTCACCGATAGCTACCCTTCGCAGAATGCGCTAAATTCTGAGGCATCGATTAATTTCCATCACTATCTAGTTTGGAAACTAAGAAAAGAAAACGAAAATATTCAAGGGGAAATGGGGTCGATGCCCGGGTACGGGAATAAATCTCAATAATTAATTGTTTTGATTCTGTAACCCTATCAGAACTGTCGCCTCCATGAACATTGTAAGCTAGCCCGAGTAGGTAACGTGGGAAAAAAAAATCTCACGGAGCAGGATATTCTATTTTAAAACCGACCAGAAAATATGATTCACTACAGCCCTGTTGTATAACTACTATTGTCTTTTCATAATTTATTATTCAATATGTCTAGTCAACGATTATATGATGCTACCCCTTCTATCAGATGGTATTACTATGGTTGATTATTATTATAACACATAAAACTACAAAGTGTTACCGTAGTCCGACTATATATCGCCCTCCGGTCCGCGTGATATTATGGTGCAGGGGTCAGAACCTGAGATGTTTGTAGTTACACGTATCTATTCAATATCTATATATCAACACACGGCGAAGTATTCACTGGGCTACTATATATTTTAAACTATATGGGTGTCCTATCTTCTATATTCATTTACTACAATATTCATATACTTATTAATATTCATATAATATTCATATCATTATCTTTTCATTTACTACGTCGCTATATTTCACAAACACCCTGTTTCCTCTATCTACGCCCAGCCTATATACGCATTTCATCCTAACACTTTAAAATCTATAATCACTACAAACATTTCCCATTCCGATCACCGCACGACAACCTCACTCGAACCCAAGACTCTTTCATCCCAAACACACAATACTATGTAATACTCGGTAGCTTTATTAAGAAGAAAGAAAAAAAATCCTACGTATGTTCACTGAAAATAGAATTATCTGCGATAATGTTTAATGTTTATAAAATTCTGCAGCAACAATGTACTTCTGCAGCCACGAAGAAAAATGAACATCTAATATAATTCCAAAGCGAAGAACTAGCATCATATCGCCCGACTTCTGTTAAAAAATTACGTATTGTTTATTTACTTAAATATCTCGATTTCTAGACTATGCAGAATGTTGAAACTTTCAGAATATATTAATTTTTGGTCACTTGACCTAACTGTACATTCATATGGGCTGTGAATTATACCTTCTAGGTTTTATTTCGGAAAGAAAGGTCAATTTCATGGAAACTAAATCACTAAGCACCTCGACGGAAGAATGGCGGTTAGTACTGACTTTTGACACTAGGGCTAGCGACGATATAATCAACCCTTGAACAACTGAATGTGACCTTGTACACGGAATTATTATACTATATTACGTTCACTTAATGACGGAGTAATAAAAATTTTATCGCATAGTAAATACTACACTGTCCATATTTAATTATCTCACACACTCTTTCATCACTTAACTATCACAATTACTACTACTAGAACATGTTTCTACATTACGAACACATACATGCCACATTCATACTACACACTACATTAATACATGTTATACTAATAAATATACACAGAAAACATTCATATTTTACCATGTTAAATCGGCTCTATGAAAAGTAACGAAAGGAAAGAAATGAACAGGGCCAACTGGCCCTTATCTTTACTAAATTACATTCTTTACTTAACCTGTTTAATCAATGCCCTGAGGGGACATATCGGAGTATTAGCTAACAATAGGACCCCTGCCCTGAAGGGGCAGGAACCCGGAACAAACTACATGTTCAACTCATCCCGCTGGAAGCCGTACTCCCAATTTGGGAGTCAGATAGGAGCCCTTATTGTAAATTTACACGTACATTGTGATTACTATTCTAACGACAACAAAATTAAATACCGCCATGTATGCTAAAAAAAAATCACTCGCTACCTACATAAACAAATCTCTATGTGGACAGGTCTTGTAACCCTCAATTAGTAGGAAAATTGGGAGGTAGAAATATCAAGGGAAACACTGATCTTCAGAACCGGATTTAGGAAGAAAAACAGAAATCACAATACTTCGGGATCCTGTTCATAGCCATCGGTGGATGCAATCATGGCGTCACTATCTTGCACTTACTATTCTCAGTTTTTTAAACCAGTGTTGTTCGAAAAATTTAATAGTTTATGGCTCCTTGAGACTTCCAGTGATTTTTCATGTTAATAAAATCCAAATATTACCTGAATTTTGATGTTTACCACTGCAGGAATCAGTCCATTTACGAAGCAAAAAAACTAATGTCGTCGACCACAATTTCAGGCATGGAATGGAATAATTGCGCCCTAATATCATAGCGTGGGTTTATCAGCCAATCAAAACTAAGCATTTTGGCGGTGGGGCTTTGAAACGAATAAAATTTGGTAAAATCTGGATCAAACTAGATTTTAGAAGGACCTAGGTATCTAAAAGAGAGGTGAAGGGTGGTCCTGAAAATTCTGTCGAATTTTAGATTGGTTATTTGATCTGGAAAGTTCCGTCCAATAGTGGATCTATATTTTCAGATAGCACTGACACCGTAAGAATTGTAATAATCCATTTACATATCCATATACAAGACTTATAACTAATTTAATATATAAATAAAGATATTGATTCCCAAAACCATAATTCCTAATGAATTTTTTACAGTTTTCCATGTTAATTTGAAATAGAATAACAAATAAAATTACGAATTATATGAACAGCCAGAAATCTTTTGTTAAACATCAAGTACAGTCGGTGCAAAAAATTTCGGGCAC
Source organism: Thermobia domestica (assembly GCF_964235325.1). Taxonomy (NCBI): domain Eukaryota; kingdom Metazoa; phylum Arthropoda; class Insecta; order Zygentoma; family Lepismatidae; genus Thermobia; species Thermobia domestica. The sequence goes on from NC_137460.1 coordinate 136,169,017, forward strand.
CCTCCTATTAAGAACATAATATCATTAGACTGTAATGGCATATTACAGTTCCCCGGCGTCGTTAAAAAAATTTTTGTTTGAATAACAAAATTTTGTTGAATAGAATTAACATGTATTAATACTAATAAACTAACTACTCACTCATACTCTCATGCACTCAAATGAGACAGTGTAACATTCACTTTGGGTATTGAGATAGAAGTTCCCGTTTTTTGTCCTCAGTACAGTTGAAAAGCTTAAGATTTTGGAAATTGTGAGTTCACCTTTTAGGTAGCAGGAAAACACGAGGTAACCAGTTCGCAATGTTCCCATCAAACGTGGGAAAACGTTCAATATCCCGGAGGGACACTTTAGAGCTCATACCAACGTAAGTAGGGGAATTGTTACTGGGAATTAACATATTATCCTGCACAATCGGAGTCGTCACCGGATTTACCACCGACGACGTCGTAGCGGTGTTATAATTACCCATGTAAGTGAAAGGGATTTTGTTGGTCGTATTGAATATGTTGGGCTCCATCCCCGGACCAATCGCACCCATGAACAACGACTCAGAATTGCACCCATCTCCTCTTCCCGGCAACACGCTATGTGATTGTATACCTCCATGTAAGGAGGGAGCACTCACGCTAGTGACCGTAGTCGTCACAACACTCGACTGATTCGGCACACTATTGGAATTGAACCACGACTTTGGTTCTGACCGATGCATGGGGTAGTGCGTCGCAATATCCCGTGCATCAACTGACACTAAATTTTCTTTTCCTGCGCCACGGGTAGTTGTTATAGCGGGTAATATTTCTGAGGAATCGCTACCGGGGAAAGGATAGGTTACCTCTGATTTTTCGCGACTAGATTTCGTCATTTCTTTTTGAATATTTACTATCTCGTTTTGAATTTTCGAAATTTTCTGGTCAGTTACTTCCCGTTTGGTTTCCAATGATAAGTCTGACAAGGTTGACTTTAAACTATCAATTTCGGCCTGCTGTGTTTCTAATTTATTGTTGATTTTATGCAATTTGGTATCCATTTGTTCAATTTCAGAATTTACATGATCTAATTTATCCTCAGTCTCCTGCTTAAGTTGCTTTACAGATTGCTGAGCCTCGCATCTGACCGAGTCAATTTCATTAGACATTTGCTCTCTCAATGTAGTTATTGAGGAAGCAAAGTCCGAACATATGTTGTCGATTTTCTGGGTTAGTACCTCAAATCGAGATTCGGTTTCTCGTTTCGAGGTATCAAATTTTTCATTTATTTCACGTCTCATCTCTCGGCTATTCTCATTCATTTCGCGTCTCATTTCCAGGCTATTTTCATTCATTTCGCGTCTCATTTCCTGTAGCATTTGTTGCAATGAAAGGAGGAGAGCGTCATTATTAGATGACCCAGTCTTCCTTTGCTTTTCTTTGGGTTTATCACTAATTGGATCCCCATCTCTTTCATCATCATCGAGGTCAGATATCTCCACTGGAGATATTTGGCCTCGGTTCTTCGGGGTACTATACCCTCGCTCACCGTCCGAATCGGGATGTTCATTTTCTTTTTCAGAGGATAAACTCATGGGTTCACGCGACTGGTGGAGCTTCCCCTCACATTCTTTGCAGTATTTAACTATTTCACCAGCCCGGACCTTTTCTGCATTTTCAGCAGTATCCTCTAAATTAATACAACTGAAATGTATCCATTTCAGCCCACATTCGTGACACCTCACTAGCCTACGAGAGACGCGAGCTCTTTTCTCACTACTTTCTAAAGTACATTGTGTACATGAGACTTCCGCGTTCTCGTGTGATACAACCTCTCTATTAGTTGCCATAGTTTCCATATAAAAATACACAATATAAACACATGCAATTATATCCTTATAAACTAACAATACTTATTAATCAGGTACTATTCATAAATTAAGGGACTCCTATCTAATTCCCTCCTTGGGTCAACTTCCAGCATTTTCAAATTTTAGAAGTCACTTTAGCAAATTCCTTCATTTCCCCCTTTCTACAGAGAGAGACAAAGATAGCAGAACAGCCAATGACTATGATTATTTAATCTCACTGTAACTTTTTAATTATGCACCTTTTGTGGCCAAGTCAATATGTGCTCGATCCTAAACAGTGTTTAATAAATAATTTCAGATTCGTTACCAGGGAAAACAATTGTTTCCATGGTAACTGTCCGATGTCAACGGTCGCCAATATTGAAAGAAAAACGTTAGTCCGTTGCCATAGAAACCGCCGTTTCCAGGGCAACAGATCCTGTCACGGTTAGCCAATATTGAAAGAAAACGTAAACGAAAAAAACGAAGATAAAAAGAGCTAATGTAGAGGAGAGGAGTCGCTAAAATTAATTCTCTTTAACGAGGACGATTTACGAAACATCATCTACTCATTAAAGTCATGATTATTTTCCAATACAGTAAATTTCAATAAACTTTCTTGTTATCGTTAATTACTCCATATCGGACTCCCGAAGAAAACTCATCTAAACAACTTATTGACCGTGCAAATAGCGACTACTCTGTCATGACTCCGTTTTCTTTCATTCAGAAATAGAAAAGAAAGAGAAGAAAGTAGAAGGGTAAAAGAAGGAGGTAGGAAAAGAAGAAAGAAAAGAAATAGGGTATTTTAATAAGAAACAGATTACTGGATAATTCCGGAAATATAGTAAGAAGTCGAGAAAGTCCTTGAAAGATGAATCATTCTAAATGTTATTAACGACTAATCAATTTTGGAATGCTTCGGAATAGACACATGTTCCCTCATACCACCCAGACCTAGCTCCAGGCACCACGATCATGGGGTTGCCCAGACCTAGACCTGGGAATGAGAAAAGTGAAATTTAATTCTTTGTACTGTTATTCCAACCGGTAATTGATTACCATCCAGCATCTGGACTCTGTTCTCTAGGATCGACCACACATATGAATTAGCCAAGAGGAAAAAAAAAATCAGACTTATAAACTCAATATAAATTTATGTATCGTATCAATAAGAATTTCAACTTCCTGGAAGAAAGATGTCGTATTTAGGCTCATCCTGCTATTTTTGTTTCACTCCTAGAGCCGATTTAAACCATTAGTAGCGGTCCTTCATGACCTAGGTTATTTACCTTAACACATATATTAAAACACGACACATATATTATAGATGTTAATACAACAAATGATATCACTAAAATTACTTATATTAAATCTATCATGCATTCACACGCTCACTCACTCAGGACAGTGTATATATGGTTAAAGGAAACCAACTAACTACAAAGATACAAATAATTTATTACATCCATAGTGAAAAGAAAAGACAAACAAATAATTATGAAGAAAATATTAAAAGCACAAGTTCTTGGTTATATATCAATAGAATACAAAGAGTTATATTTTAGTAAATTTTTATATATTCAATCATATTGACAAATGAAAAAGAAAGAAAAAAAATTATTTACATGTATCATATCTTAGGCATGCTAAAGCAAATCATGATTTGCGACATACGCAAAGAAGACACTTATTTCACTTAAAAAAAATTTGACAAAGAGGAAAGAAAAGAGAAAAAAAAAGAACTTTTTGGTGTATCAGAACTTATATGAGTCTCTACCTCACATCAGGTAATAAAATATTAATGATTTTGAGCGTTCGAATCACAGATCACGCACTACTCATAGTGTCCAAAACATTTCGCTCCATTTGACTTAGTTTGTGGTCATTTATATATCTATATATATATATCTAACTATCGGTTTACAAAAACCATTTATCGTCTATATTTGGTTTATAACTCGTAACAGTTTATGTCTGCAATCGCACATTACGACGCTTTACCCATCTAGGGATTTTTAGAAAATAACTTTCACTAGAGGATGTTTCTCCTCTTAGACGATCCATTTCCAAACTTATTATTTGAATAGTTTTAAGTTATTTATTTAACACAGGGACACGTCATGAGACCTTTCTTTAGGATCACTTTCGTATATATATCTATATGATTCGGATTTTTTTTTTAAAAACGATCTCCCGCAGGTGTACGAAGTATAAAGGTTCAAATTGAGGATAAAAAAAAAACTGGTCAAGTCACAGGATACATATGCAGGTGAGAAGGATTCAAGGTACACTTTCCACAATGGCTTTTGGTTGGTAGTTCAGGGATAATATTCGTTATGATGTGGGTTACGTTTAGACCTACCATTACTTTCCAATACATGCCATTACAGAATTACATAAGGTATCATTTACATTTATTCAAAAGAAAAAGAAAATTACTTAAGTGCACGGCGGTATTCATGACAAAATCTACATTCTCAAATTCGTCGGAAAACTCACTGGCAAACTATAGCAAAACAAAAACAAATGACTTCCGACATTACATATGAAAAAGAAAATTGATTTTTTACTTGATACCGCGCATCTATAAATTTTTCACTTTTATATAATCAGTTCGTGCTTAAATCATGGAAAAAAAACTTTGGAAGGCAGGCACGTAACACAGAGCATTTCTAAAGATATAACTAGATAAACCAAAGTACAATTTCTGGGCCCGGGTTAACTACAAAGTAATCGAAAACCAACACAGAAAGGAAAGTGACCAACGGATTACAAAAAAAAAAAAAAACTTAAGAGGAACGACGGTGAAAGAACGTAATCGAATTGTCGTCAAATACTAAGTCTTTGTTCATTTCAGCGATAGGTCAAAATGTGATGGAGGACCCGATCATTATCTACTCCATTCATGAATCGTGTCTTGCAACGTCTCAGCTGGTAATTTCAGATCAGAGTTGTACGTTAAATAAATCGTAAGTAACAAGTTCAAAATCTTAGGGGGGGGGGGAAGGTTGAAAAAATTAAAAAAAAAAGAAACTTGAAGAAATGAAGACAGAGAGAGAGAGATAGAGAAGAAGGAAGACGAAGAATAGGGGCGCCAAAGACTTAAGTGAGAAATAACTAACGCTACAAAGATAGAAGTCGAATTTCGCTCTCAACAAAAACCATAGCCAAAATATTCTTAACATGCCAAAAGGGTGGTCTACTCAAATACGTAGACTCCAGGGGGCGCCCTGCTGCCAAGGATGCAAGTTCTGTGTCCATCAGATCCCAATCCCACAAGAGTTTGCTTGTAAGATTGAAATCCGATCCCCGTATCCGGCCCAGACCAGCAGGATAAAAGGAGAGGGGGAAAGGGACCAGGTAACTGCGTCCCCAATTTTGAAATCTCTAAGTAAAAAAAAAATATTCGACCCCTTGGAAAAACTAAGAAGGTTCGAGGACAGTAATGAAACTAGAATAGAAGTATTATCTAAGATATCCCTAACTAATGATTTGCCGAAATAAAAAAAAAATTAAATAAACCGAATTTTGGATCGGTGATTTCTATTGCCAAACCTCACCGATAGCTACCCTTCGCAGAATGCGCTAAATTCTGAGGCATCGATTAATTTCCATCACTATCTAGTTTGGAAACTAAGAAAAGAAAACGAAAATATTCAAGGGGAAATGGGGTCGATGCCCGGGTACGGGAATAAATCTCAATAATTAATTGTTTTGATTCTGTAACCCTATCAGAACTGTCGCCTCCATGAACATTGTAAGCTAGCCCGAGTAGGTAACGTGGGAAAAAAAAAATCTCACGGAGCAGGATATTCTATTTTAAAACCGACCAGAAAATATGATTCACTACAGCCCTGTTGTATAACTACTATTGTCTTTTCATAATTTATTATTCAATATGTCTAGTCAACGATTATATGATGCTACCCCTTCTATCAGATGGTATTACTATGGTTGATTATTATTATAACACATAAAACTACAAAGTGTTACCGTAGTCCGACTATATATCACCCTCCGGTCCGCGTGATATTATGGTGCAGGGGTCAGAACCTGAGATGTTTGTAGTTACACGTATCTATTCAATATCTATATATCAACACACGGCGAAGTATTCACTGGGCTACTATATATTTTAAACTATATGGGTGTCCTATCTTCTATATTCATTTACTACAATATTCATATACTTATTAATATTCATATAATATTCATATCATTATCTTTTCATTTACTACGTCGCTATATTTCACAAACACCCTGTTTCCTCTATCTACGCCCAGCCTATATACGCATTTCATCCTAACACTTTAAAATCTATAATCACTACAAACATTTCCCATTCCGATCACCGCACGACAACCTCACTCGAACCCAAGACTCTTTCATCCCAAACACACAATACTATGTAATACTCGGTAGCTTTATTAAGAAGAAAGAAAAAAATCCTACGTATGTTCACTGAAAATAGAATTATCTGCGATAATGTTTAATGTTTATAAAATTCTGCAGCAACAATGTACTTCTGCAGCCACGAAGAAAAATGAACATCTAATATAATTCCAAAGCGAAGAACTAGCATCATATCGCCCGACTTCTGTTAAAAAATTACGTATTGTTTATTTACTTAAATATCTCGATTTCTAGACTATGCAGAATGTTGAAACTTTCAGAATATATTAATTTTTGGTCACTTGACCTAACTGTACATTCATATGGGCTGTGAATTATACCTTCTAGGTTTTATTTCGGAAAGAAAGGTCAATTTCATGGAAACTAAATCACTAAGCACCTCGACGGAAGAATGGCGGTTAGTACTGACTTTTGACACTAGGGCTAGCGACGATATAATCAACCCTTGAACAACTGAATGTGACCTTGTACACGGAATTATTATACTATATTACGTTCACTTAATGACGGAGTAATAAAAATTTTATCGCATAGTAAATACTACACTGTCCATATTTAATTATCTCACACACTCTTTCATCACTTAACTATCACAATTACTACTACTAGAACATGTTTCTACATTACGAACACATACATGCCACATTCATACTACACACTACATTAATACATGTTATACTAATAAATATACACAGAAAACATTCATATTTTACCATGTTAAATCGGCTCTATGAAAAGTAACGAAAGGAAAGAAATGAACAGGGCCAACTGGCCCTTATCTTTACTAAATCACATTCTTTACTTAACCTGTTTAATCAATGCCCTGAGGGGACATATCGGAGTATTAGCTAACAATAGGACCCCTGCCCTGAAGGGGCAGGAACCCGGAACAAACTACATGTTCAACTCATCCCGCTGGAAGCCGTACTCCCAATTTGGGAGTCAGATAGGAGCCCTTATTGTAAATTTACACGTACATTGTGATTACTATTCTAACGACAACAAAATTAAATACCGCCATGTATGCTAAAAAAAAAATCACTCGCTACCTACATAAACAAATCTCTATGTGGACAGGTCTTGTAACCCTCAATTAGTAGGAAAATTGGGAGGTAGAAATATCAAGGGAAACACTGATCTTCAGAACCGGATTTAGGAAGAAAAACAGAAATCACAATACTTCGGGATCCTGTTCATAGCCATCGGTGGATGCAATCATGGCGTCACTATCTTGCACTTACTATTCTCAGTTTTTTAAACCAGTGTTGTTCGAAACATTTAATAGTTTATGGCTCCTTGAGACTTCCAGTGATTTTTCATGTTAATAAAATCCAAATATTACCTGAATTTTGATGTTTACCACTGCAGGAATCAGTCCATTTACGAAGCAAAAAAACTAATGTCGTCGACCACAATTTCAGGCATGGAATGGAATAATTGCGCCCTAATATCATAGCGTGGGTTTATCAGCCAATCAAAACTAAGCATTTTGGCGGTGGGGCTTTGAAACGAATAAAATTTGGTAAAATCTGGATCAAACTAGATTTTAGAAGGACCTAGGTATCTAAAAGAGAGGTGAAGGGTGGTCCTGAAAATTCTGTCGAATTTTAGATTGGTTATTTGATCTGGAAAGTTCCGTCCAATAGTGGATCTATATTTTCAGATAGCACTGACACCGTAAGAATTGTAATAATCCATTTACATATCCATATACAAGACTTATAACTAATTTAATATATAAATAAAGATATTGATTCCCAAAACCATAATTCCTAATGAATTTTTTACAGTTTTCCATGTTAATTTGAAATAGAATAACAAATAAAATTACGAATTATATGAACAGCCAGAAATCTTTTGTTAAACATCAAGTACAGTCGGTGCAAAAAATTTCGGGCACCCTCCTATTAAGAACATAATATCATTAGACTGTAATGGCATATTACATACGTATAAATCAATAAAAATTAATTAATTTGTAGTTTTCACTACACAAAAGATAACGAAAGATGAACACAAAAGGTTCACGATCGAGTTTAGTGTTTTACCCTCACTCTTTCCAGTTTCATACTGGGATCATACCTTTGAACTAAACCACGTTGACTACTCTTCAGAAATTCTGTCATTGTTGTATGTTTGTTGTCTAAAATGGACAAAGCTGTATCTTCAACTTTCATAATAAACTCATGAATAAATAGATTTCTTAATTCAAGATTTTAACAAATCGACAACAGATATTAATGTATCAGTAGTTTTTGCTTGCTTATAATAGTCAACAAACTTCATCTGTCAGACATCAGAGATCGAAGTCAGACAGTCAGAGAAAGATATGTAATTTAAATAACAAGAAACATACAAACTTCCTGTGAATACAACTTGTCTCACAGCCTTGCACTAAAAATTATAGGTGAGCTTCCTTGTATAGTATTGCAGAGATTGTTGATTATCTATTGACGAATTACTAATATCACACAATATAGTGGAAGTCAATTTTATGTATGATTACGGATAATCCACAAAATGGCCGAAAGAGGACACAAACAGACATGAAAATGCTTTTAACAACTTTTCTACCCATACATTTATGACTTAATAGACAATAGTTTTCTGTGCTTAGAAGTTTGTTGGTTTACTTTTTCTCAAGAAACCAGTCAACGCGTTTGTTTTTAGTGTTAAAACACGTCTTTTTTTATTTGAATTTGGAAGTTTTTTAGAACAAACTTATCACAATGTTTTCTAAAATTTTCTTTTAATATCGTAATTTATCGTCGCTAAAAAGAAGAAAAGAAAGTAAAGGAAGACCGCGGATAATCCACAAAGCAGATGATTGGCTTACGGATAATCAAGAATTTACTATATATATTTCAGGCTCAAATTTAAGTTCTAATCTATATCACTTATTACTGTTATTAATAACAATTGTATAATCGTATAAATTGATAGTTTATAAATTTGAAATATTATAAAAATTTATTTTGTGATAATCTTTAGAAACGTCCCGATATACTATGTATATCGTTGTTTCTTGTTCGTTGCTCTAATAAACCTAGATAAGATAGATTTTTTAAAATGTTTAAACCTTGTTTCTAACATATACATGCAACATTGGAAGCATATGAATGAAATGTGGCATTGTATAGATATGAGACATGGATTCTCTGAGAAAAGAGGAAAAACGAAGCCTTTGAAATGTAGTGCACTAGTAGGATGTTGAAATTTAGATGGATATATAAGGTATCAAATGATATGTATTATAAACGGCAGGATTAATAAAGATTATATTCTGAATATTTTGAAAAGAGGAGATGAAATGATTAGATACATTATGAGACATGGAGGAATCACGCTATGAGCTATGGAGAGAATGGCAGAAGAAAAAATTTATAGAGGAAGATCATGATTAAAACATATGGACCAAATAATATATATGATGTAGGGGGAAAAATTACAGGGAAATATAAATTCTGGCTCAGGAAGGCAAGAGTTAAAAGCTGTGCCAGCCTTACCGAAAGATTGCTGAGCTGAGAAGATTATATTATTCATTTACTTACTAACATCGTGATATGGAACTAAAATTACATGAAACGCCAATAAATGAGGAAATCGGGTAAACTAACTTAATGGTTCAGTTTAGTCATCGTAACCAGAAGTGGTTTTAGGATCTTAATTTTGGGTAGGCCCGTTCTCTCACTTATGGATACATGTTCACATTTGATTGATTTATGACAGTTGGAAAATACTTTTACAGTAGCGGTTGATGCTATTTGTTAAATAATTATCTACCATTAATATAAATAGTAGAAAATATGTTTATTCTTTATTGTATCTTTTAGCGGTTACACATTTTTTGAAAAGTTTTGTGTAGGCTCATGCCTACCCGGCCTACCCGCTAAAGCTGCCATTGATCGTAACACACGTAAACACATGCTCTTCCTTCCCAGCTATTCATAAATATCATCATCGACTCAGACAAGTGTAAAACAAAACGGGTATAAAATTAAATTCCCTTACGAATTTGTTTCAAAATGAAAATAAGTTATGTGTTACCATTCCATACTGGATATTCCTTCAATCATGATATATTTTCTCCTAGAGAGTGAAAGAGAGAGAGAGAAAAGAAAGAAAGATTAAGTACTAGATAGTTACATACATAGAGCAATATATTGTGCCATAGGTAGAAAATTTATCGATAGGTTACAAAATAATTTGTTTTGAGATAGCAGAAAAAAAGTAAATTGCAAAATAAGATGATTTAAGATGTCAATAAATTCAAAAGGTACATTGTTCTACTAAACTGTTATAGATTATTCACTACATTGGTTAGAAAAGGTTTTAGTAGGTAATTTTTTCCCCACTAAAACTTTCCTCACATATGTCTTGACAATGTCCACAACTATCAGGGAAATTCAACTTTTAATATGATTATTTCAACAATCTATAGTACAAATTGCAGTTTAGAAGAACAAATGAGTATCTTTCAAATGAGAAAATTGCTCTTTGTGCGCCTTACATTACAATAAGTTCTTTGAATCAATTCTCTTCATTCAGTGGATATATTGATCCAAGATATGAATTTATCTTTTGCAGTTCCTCTCGAGATGAAAATGTTAAAGAGAGAGTACAACAACAGATGGTATTCACTGAAAGCCTTTTACATGGCGTATACAGTATTTAAAATTCCAATTAATGTAAGTACTTTGCGTATATGTGTTTTTGTTTGTTGGTTTAAAATTACGAATAATGGAAGTACTTTATTACTTACTTTATTTCTGTATTCTTCCTTTTGAACGACAATATTAAGCTATTTTAATTATTCACTCAAAATCTTACTTTGTGCAGCCAAATAACTATTCATGTTTCAAGTCACTATCCTTATAATATTTCAATCTTCTCTGGAGTCATCCTCAAACGCAGACATGATGCTAGCCGGAATCTATATTTTTTAATTACATTATTGTATCACTTCAAAACCTGTAAATAGAAAAATCGGCACTTTCGCGATACACTTCTATGCACCACTCCTGAGTTTTTGTGCAAACAAACTGTTTTCTAAACTTCTGTAGCTTATTAGTGTCCACGTCTGTGGTTGGCTAAGCCTGTTATGGGCTTGCAAAATAATGGAATAAATGTCACTTACCCTTTTGTGCACTCAGTGCTAAAAAGTTTAGTAAATTTTGTGTTTGAAACCACCTTTGTAAAATATTCACGCTTGATCACTTATTCCTTTGCTATTATACTTATTCCTTTGCTATTATACTTTAACAGCCTTCTGTTAAATTTTAGCATTTACACTACTGGTTTCCATTTTAATTTTGTGTTAGTTTAATAGTTGTACTAATTATAATACTTTTTGTAACGCGGCGTCTTCCTATATCTCTCAGATATTCGAGAGGAGTCGTCGTTATGTGGGAAGAATGCACCCTTCGGGCACATCCACACACTGTAGTTTTTTCAAGTTCAGAATTAATGAGTGAATTACGTACGCAGTCAAATAAAAATGAGCTAATCTTAAGAATTAAAGAACGATAAGTTAAATATTCGGAATGAAAGTCATATTCTTGTGATAATTTACCCAAAAATTGAGTTTCAGGGGAAAATGATAATCAATATTTTAACTATTAACTTTATAACAAGCAAACTGTAGAGTGATACATTTAACAACAAATAGGAAAAATAGAAAGTTGCATTTAACATATAAGTTAAGTAAATATTCAATGGCTTCTGCTTGATAGTTAAATAGCAATTCGAAAAATCCCAAGATATTAATAAATCCGACATATAAACATCAACTTCTACTGTGATTAATTAAAATGACAAACAACTCACTAATTTTAACAAATTAATGTATTTTCTTCCTATTTCATAGCTCAGGAATACCTCCAGCAAGTCATGTACGAACATGTTCGATTAGATTCATAACCATTCAAAAATTCAAACGTTGTACCTAATAACTGAAACAATTTCCACTACTTTGTCAAACATTCACTGGCTTCACTTGAATATATTTTTCAACACACCATAAACTTCAATCTAAGAATTTGACATTAAATTTCCAGTATATCAACTTATCAATCCACATATAGAATTGGCTTTACGAACTGTATTGACTGCTCCAGATTTTTTCCCACTTTCGTATTCAAAAGCTAACTGTCAAAATTTTAAACGGAGAATCTGTTTCGCTATAACCCCGCTATTGGTGTTATCAAAGGTGAAGCTCTATGAAGATTTTTTTTTCTAACACATCGTTACACTTCTCCATTTTCTTCCCTAAAATTTCTTTCTAAACTATAACTTCCGTACTGATGATTTGGATCAATGTTGCCACGTCAATGTTGATATTCGTTTCATGTGTGAAAAAACAATGTATTCACAACTTGTTCGAAACTTCTATGTATATTGTTTACACTTGAAAATGATAACAATAATAAAAGAAAAAGTACTTATACTTAGTCGTAGTTAACTGTTAATTTATTACATTGTTCCACTAATGATCTAATTCAGGTCTTCTTGTTCTAAATACGGAAGATTCGAAAACATTAATATCTAGTTGTTTGTGTAAGACACAGACTTTGTCTGCTTCATGGTTTGTTGTTTGAAGATCTCTGGATGTGGGAGGCTCTTCACTTCTCGCATTCTTTAAGTGTTCTCTAATCTTCATCTTGATACTCCTATTGGTAATTCGTATGTAGTGTTTGTCACAAGTTGAAAACGCCGAGTAAAACCCTACAGAAGACATCTATGATTTCTGTAAGCAAAAAGACACATTTTCAAAATCGGTCCCAAATTTGAGCGGAAATTTGATACCAAAATTATTGGCTATTTTTCTTTAGTTCTTCTCTTCCCATTTAGCCGTGAATTTCAGAAAGGATGAGGAAACACTACACAGGAATGACCAAAAGGAGTATCAAGACGAAGACTACAGAAAAGCTAAAGGATGCGAGAAGTGAAGACCCTCCCACATCAGTACTGTCCAGACAACAGACCATGAAGTAGACAGAGTTGAAGTCTTACACTCTTGATCAACCAACATTGATAGGAATGCTTTCGAATCTTTCTTCATTAGAACAAGAAGACCTGAATTGAATTTGGATAGTGGGAACCTAAATCATTAGTGGAACAATGTAATAAAATAGTTAACTACAACTGAATATATGTATTTTTTATATATTAACGAAAGGTGGAAACAGCCGGGCTTCTACTGTAGGTGTGAATTCAGTAATACATAAAGAGTGAAAAAGTGGACCCTGTATACGATAAGTACTTTTTATTTTATTATTATTATCGTCATATTTTGAAATGTAAATAAGGTACATTGAAGTTTTGAACAGGTAATGAACATTTTTTTTTTTTTCACACACGAAACATCAACATTGATTTGGCAACATTGATCTTTATAACCAGTGCGGAAGCCGTAGTTTACGAAGAAGTTTTTGGGAAGAAAATGGAAAAGTGATTATATTTAGAGCAACTTTATTAAACTATTAAACTAATACAATATTAAAACAAAAGCCAATAGTATCAATATTAAAATTCAACAGGAGACTGTTCAATTAAAGGTACAAAGGAGAAGTGATAAAATGTGAATATTGTACAAAGGTAGGTTCAAAAATAATGTACTCGATTGACGTTTTCAGTGCTCTAAGTGCAAAAAGGGTTAGTGCAATTTATTCCATTATTTTGCTACCTCATGAGTAGGTTTAAGCAACAACACCAGTATACACTAACGAACTACAGAAATTAAGGTAACAGTTTGTTTGCGCAAAAACTGAGGAGTGGTGAATAGTACTGAGGAGTGGGGGATTTCCAGAAGTGTTTTGCGGAACATTGGTGCCGATTTTTCTATTTACAGGTTTTGAAGTGATATAATAAAGTAATCAAAAAGTAGATTTCGGCTACCATCACTTTTGCATTTGAGAATGACTCCGGAGAGGATTGAAATATTATGAGTATAATGACTTAAACAAGAATAAAAGTTAGAGCTACAAGATAAAATATTGAGTTTTAAACTATGCACCCAAGAGCACAGTTTAGTAACCATACTTTAATTAATCCTTTGACTATATAATAGAAGTATATAATTATTCCTTTGAAGTGTCACTTATTATCAGTTATGAATATAATTGAGACTTTCATTCTACTTACAGATTTTTGTAATTCCTGAGTTTTTAAAGCTCCAAGCTTTCGACTCGCCCCTGGAGTCTTGGTCACGGAGGTTAGAAACAGGAAGAAAAAGAATAGAAACATCAAGAAATAAAAAGGAACGGACTTACCAAGGGAAGGGCTGTGTTGTACAAAAAAACACGTTGTCAAGTGCGTCAGCGATCTCCAAATGAGGTTGATGAGAACTAAAATGTGGCGGAGTCAATATGTGCGCTTTTCTTGTTCCTTGTTGGAAGGTTGCCAACTCATGTTATAATTTTTATTGTCATGCCAATGCTGTGAACATTTTGTAATTAACGAATCCCATTCGTCATTCAACCATCTCTTGTCTAGGTTATTTTTTTTAATGAAAAATAAATTTTCAGAAAAAAAAAGAACTTGTTTTTTGTACAACACAGTTCTTCTCTTGGTAAGTCCGTTCCATTTTTATTCCTTGATGTTTCTATTCTTTTTCTTCCTGTTTTTAATCTCCGTGACCAAAACTCCAGGGGAGAGTCGAAAGCTTCTAACTCTAAAAATTCAGAAAATACAGAAATAAGATAGAATGATAGAATTCAGTAAATAGAATGATAGAATTCCTGGGCGTGGTTTTGCAATAATTGAGACTTGTTTAACCATACTAAAACTCTATAGGATAGTTTCCTGATCGATACGATTAATGCATTTATTAGAACTCTTTGGCTATTGCATCTATTAGAACTTTTTTTTTTCTGCTTCAATCTTTATATACAGCATTTACAACATCTACTTTCAAAATTGTCTAATAAAAATATTTACTTTCCAATCCGGTACCAAGAACTGTCATTAAAAACAATGTGGCGTGCAACAGGCACCAAATTTCAATTGGTGTCGAAAAGAACACATTTTTTCTTCTTCCTACAGTATCTTAATATTTTGTTTGTGTTCCTTCAAATAATTCTTTGTGCCTATTTATGTTCAAACGCACTTGTAACTTTTAAGCTAATAAAGGAAAAACGCCGAAGTTTTGTATTTTACAAATACTGACAGGGCAAATATTGTCCTATGTACACTGCAATACCACCAGATTAACTGTGTTGCCAAATCAACATAAAGTGATATTTTTTCAAATGACATTACATCAGATTATTACACATTTCAAATTTACATATTAAACGAAACTTAGAATACTACATTTATTATTGAGTGTTACAAACTAAAGGCGGTCCAATATCATAAACATGGAAATTTTGGAGATCTCTACAGCAATAATAACAGAAGTGGGACGGACGGGCAATACACATCTACAGTATCTTAGTGGTATATATTATGATCATATGGCGTATTTCAAATTTATGAAGAATTAAAAATTTAACATTTTTCGAAAGTTTTATTTCGAAAAAATGCTTAGATAAGTATCCTATTTAATCAGGTAGATAGGTGTTTCAAACGATTCAGAGATAGCAATGCCGTTTACAGCAGTCAGATATCTCAAATCGTTTCGAAGATATGAAAAATATGGTTGTGATTACTGAACTGCTAAAGGTGCCGTATTAATGGGATTTTTTAAAAGTGATCTTAGTTTCTTTCTCTTAGTTGTATAATATTACTGCGAAGATTTTGGTAGCTGTAATTACAAGTTCTCGCAAATACATGATTTTTAGCAGTATTGCAAACTTTACCAATGCTCTTTTTATTTTCGGAACGGTTTGATATATCAAATTGTTACTATTGGATGTAATACTTATTTAAGCACTTTTTCGAAACAAAGCATTTTGAAAAAAAAAGTCAAATTTCAGTCCCGTGTGTAACTATAACTATTAATTCGAAACATGTCATTCATGATCATAGTATTTGAAAATAAGATATTTTCAATGTGAATTGGCCCGTCCATCTCACTTGCGTTATTACTGTTGTAGAGTTATTCAAAATTTGTTTGTGCTACTACAGCATCCTTAGTTGAGTAATAAAGGTGATATTGTCAGTTTTCGTTTGATATGTAGATTCGTAATATGTAATAATCTTACGTAGTACCAGTTGAAAAATACAACTTTATGTTGGATTGTGAACACTGTAAATCTGGTGGTATTATAGAGTATGTCAGAGGGGGCCGCGGTGTCTCAGTGACCTGTAGCTCGTAGTGTTCCTAGTTCGATCCCAGCTCCCGCCAAGTAAGCTTCGTGATGGTAGACAAACACGGTATACATAGAAGTGACAAACATCTCTGGGTTCCCCCGTTTCCTCCCACTTCCGTCATTAAACCAATATCATCCATCTCATAATCACCGTCTCTCTTAGCCTCGATGCATAAACGTGGGACGTTAATCTTTAAAAAATGTCCCTCTGTTAATATTTACGAAGTACAAAATTTCACTTTTTTCACTCTTAGTTTAAAAATTAGAAGAGCGTTCAAGATAAATGGTCCATCCTGCATATATGATACTACTGTTAACATATTTACTTTAAACTATGTCTTCCATAACAGTTTAAGTGAAATTGTGCCTCGGAATTCGACCTCTCTTAGCACGAAACCATTACCTAAAATTCAAACATAAACGCACATAAAAAGATATTATTATAATGTTCTTTCTTTACATAACTCTTCGAATTGTAGATCATACAGAATATCCATATTATCTTAACAGAATCATATTAATCTTGTTTGAAATTCTGTCAGTAAATGAAATCTCAAACTATATCTCAAAGTGAAATTTCAAAGTTATAGGGAAAACGATGTATAGAATTTCGTGGCTAAATAATAGAATGGAGAAAAAGGTAAATCACCTTAGGTTTCTGTTTGAAGTTAATCCGGCAATGTGGTAACAAACATAGGAACATTAGATTATCAAAGTTCGGAAAATGTCAAATGCTGACAGATAAGATACTTTGAAACCATAAATATGAGACAATGTTTTGTATATAAAAAATATCCTTTTTTCACGTTGAGATTTTGACTACTAGCACGTATAGCCTTTTCCTAAAACCTTTGATACTTTGACATGTGTACCTATATTTTACTCCCTACATCAGTGGATAATAGTACAATATCAAGTACAATATCATTATTGAACGAGTTAGTTTAAAATAATACAAATATCGTTATACTTTTAATAATACTTATTTTATTTATTCATAACAATGTCATTTATGTTTCCATAGAAATATATATAAGATATATTGCACATACCTGATTTTAAAATGTAAGTTTACCAAATATAGTCGCCATTGAATTCATATAAGAAGTTCAAAAATATTTTCTCCGAAGAAGTAAGCACATAATCGAGTTTGGTAATGTTCATTTTACTTATCTACATTTATTTCATTTCATTATTAATATTGTTTTGTAAACTTTTCAGACATTTCAAACATATACACAATAAACAATAACAAGATCAGTTATTGTTTATTGTGTATATTGGGTTGAGTATTTTGTGATACATCGTAAATCTATAGAAACTGAGAAAGATCGTTTAACACTAACAAATAGCACTAAATCTTCGTTATTGTAATGTAATTTAATTGGGCGTCCAGCAGGGAATTTTCTGGTTTGTTACTATGAAATATTTTAAGAAAAGAGGAAGACATTTATTTCTACGTATGGATTTTCTTTTTCCTGCGACTACAGGATAATATGGAATAGCGATTGAGTTCTCAAAGACAATGAAGTAAACAAATAGATAAATAATTAAAATTAACACCTGAATTATTACATACAATTTAATATTATTTCTCAAACTATACGTACAGAGTGAATGTACTTCCTCAGGACTATTATTTACTCCGAGCTGGAATGTTCAGTAGACGAAGAAGAGTAAGGATGAGATATACCAGTCGTGGGATCAAGCCTCACCTGCTGGGAATGTGAATTTTGTTTATCATCATTTCACCATTCACATAGATCATTTATTTTCTTTTATTTTAAATAACAAGTAGGCCTATCTTTTGTAGATAAAAAAAAGTTGCTATTCACTTCTTTGTTGATGTAAAATTGTATGGTATTTGCCTTAAAACAAGTTTTGAAGGAGCTTACAACGGTGTGAACAAACACGATTGAGCATTGTTTCAATTCATTATTACCGTGTCTCCACAAAGAGCTATATTTTGGAAAAATTAGACTTCATCTGTTGTCATAGCCAAGGCAAGGTAAATTAATGATTTTTGAAAGTGATATTTTGTAAGTTTTAAGTTCCAATACTATTGTTACTGATGTGACAAATCTTGAGTTATATTATAGTTTTCATCGCAAATAAAATTAGAAACTGATTTGAGAAAGGTGAAGGAACTATAATCTATTAAACTGTAGGGCTCAATTGAAATACGTAATACTGAAATAAATTAATAAGCTAAGAAATGATATTTTTTTAAACAATCTTACAACTCTTAAGTTCAAACATTTTATCACTATATTCACTATTTTTACATTAGAAACTCAGAAATTGCAGTTCTTATCTCATTTTCTTAGTTCAAAGTTTTCTCTCTCAGACATATATATAAAGAGAGAGATCAAACCCTTTTCGGTAACAGTCACTATGATTAGTTTCCCATCTTAAATATCCTAAAATATTGTAGCCATGTACCTTTGGTTCAGATTCATACCTTCTTCGATAAAGTTTCTTCTTATAATGACGCTTTATTACGCTTAGGATTGATTAACTCTTCTGAAGAAAAATATATTACAAAATAGTATACAAAACACGGTATGACGGTAGTGATTCCTCTGATATTTTTACCCACAATGCACTTTTTTTCCGCTGATTGGTATAACTTTTCTTGTAGTTTTCGAAGATTAATACATCGTCAACAATTGTACCTTTTAAAAATCAATTAGCATATAGGGACAGGTTTGATATTGTAAAATACTTATTAGATGTGACATTCGAAATCATTTAAAAATATATTTGGTGATATGTCGGGAAAACCTTTTTTATTTAAGCAATAAAATCTTCACGATCAACAAGATTCGATTTAAGTAAGATAAACAACTTGATGTTGCTATGTATTCAACCCTCAATAACAAGACCTCGGGAATAAATATTTAACTTCATTTTAAGATGAAAATTAATGCTTAATGAGGATAACTGTCCCTCTGGTATTTTCACCTAAAAATCTACATTCTTTCCTCGCTTTGTGGTATACCTTTTCTTGCAGTTTTCGAAGATTAATACATCAACAATACGAGTAGTATTAATGTCGACAGCAACAACTGCCGCTGCTATAGTGTTATTTTCTCTTTTAATAGTAAATATGTAAACTTTTGCAAGCTTTTCAATTTATCACATACATATTGTGTTGAAGGGAATATTTTTCACTACAATAGATCTTTGGATTGGAGATCAGCGTCATTTTTAGCATCGAGGCTATATGAGACGTTAATTTACAACTTAGCATGTAATTCAAACCACAGGAACTCCTGCTGGGAATCGAACCTGGGCTTTTCGCAACGAAGATACTATTCTAACTATATAGGCACGAAGGAACTCGATCATAGATCTTCTGTAAGTATTATCTTGTATGTACAGGTATTATTTATTTTCTTGTAAACAAAATAAATGTGTAAAACCACTTCCTCCATTTATTTTATATTTAATTGTAATGTGTCTGTAAAAAGCAGCCATTGGATTGTAACTACTTAAAAAGAAAAATTCTGCATTATGGTGTATTGCATCTGTTGAAGAATCGCATTATTTTCTTTGTTATTTCACGAGATTCATGATTGATCTGCTTCCTTTACATGTATGCTATTCACGTTAAAAGTTGGAGAGGAAAAAATGATTGATTATTTGGTTGTCCATAACAGATATAGGAAATCACTGCAGTGTAGCTGATATCATCAAGTTTAATTTGTATCCAAAACAATGCACATGGATCTATATACGAAATAATTAACTATTGGAAGTATTTACAAAATGGAAGCGCAAAATAATGAAAGAAAAGGAAGAAAAACAACAGATGATTCATGACTTAAAGACACAATTCATAAAATAATAAAAGAAAAACTATATATAAGATTATCACTTATCTGATTTAAAGCTCTGTTTTTTTTTTCTTTTTAAATGAAATGTTGTATATTACAGTCACCATATGGTAAGAAATTAATTATTTGTAAACAACAATAGCATTATACATTTTAATTTGTTTTTCAGATTGTTCTCGACTTAATATTTATATCCTTGAATTACTTCCTGACTAGTCAACCAAGTGATTTGGACAGATTTTCTCGTTTCTGTTTGGTATGCATCCTTGTTGCTTTTTGTTCTGAAGGATTTGGTTGGATTATAGGAGCATTATTAAATAGTGTGGTAAGTAAAATAATATTTTTATAACTGTATAAAATTAAAAAAAAAATCTTACTTTCAATTTTGCTGTGCATTTCCAACCCTATTTCATAACCTAGTACGTGTGAAAAATTAATTTACTTTTAAAAGAAAATATACTTTTGTTCGGATTAGAGAACAGACAAATAAATTAATCCTAAATAGTAAAGGTTATTTTAAAGATGCTTACAACTTAACCTAGTCAGATGAACTACAGAGATTTGAGTATTTACCTAAGTGAGTATTTTTACAAAGAATGTTTGCTCCAACCTTCGAGTAATTAATTGTTTTTGTAAAGAATCAGAAGACTTTTCTCTGAATTTTGTAATTGAAAGAATAGTTTACATTCTATCAGCTCTATGGTACACAGCAAAAAATGAGGTGTTGAAATAACACAAAATGACTACCGCTGTAACGTGTTACTTGTGTGTCAATTCAGCACAAAGACATCGCTTTCCGAGCATATCAAAAATAACTAGTTACTACCTGAGAGAATTTGCATTGGTATTTAGCGTTTAATATGAGCAAAGCTTTGCGAAATATCTTTGGCACTTCTGCCAAGTAACGAATAATGTTCTATGTTTTCAGTAATCGGTCACAATAATATTGTTGTAAACCTGTGAATAATCTGACTACAGTTACACAGATAGCTGTGCTTCCATCTGTTTTCTTTATCTGTTATTCTTGTGTCTTAGCATATATGAACATAAGATGGCAAAACTGTTGCCTATGTAACTGTTGTCAGACGAATCACAGGTTTACGACAATATTATTGTGACCGATTACTGAAAACATAGAACAGTATTCATTACTTGGTAGAAGTGCCAAAGATATTTTGTAAAGCTTTGCTCATATTAAACGATAAATACCAATGCAAATTCTCCCAGGTAGTAACTAGTTATTTTTGATATGCTCGGAAGGCGATGTCTTTGTGCTGAATTGACACACAAGTAACACGCTAAAGTGGTAGTTATTTTGTGTTGTTTCAACACCTCATTTTTTTTTTTTTTTACAGTGTAGTTACTAATGAACAATATTGACCATTTTCACTTAAGTGAATATTCTTAAGTGAAATTCGAATACGAAGAAAACACCGATGTTATTTATGTTAAAGAAGGAAATTATCTAGTAAATATGTTGACAAAATAATTTTTCGCAACAATGTACTTAACTTATTTTATCCAGTATTTTTATCACTTAACAAAACCCACGTGCCAAGCGACTTTGTTGTAAATTCCAGCGACCGAAAAAAAAATGCTTCCTTTTATAAATAAGTAGAATAGAATAGAATAAAATAGAATATTTATTGTCATTAAACAACATTTGTTGCAATAGACATTGTCAGCATATAAATAAATATATACAAACAAAGAAAGAAAAAAAAGTTACAATTTACACTTGTCTTCAAATTCGTTGATACTATAAATAGAATTACTTACAAGAAAAGATTTACAATATTTTTTGAAATCATTATCACACATCATTCGTATATGCACTGGCAATGTATTATATAGTTTCATTCCTGTATATTTATAACTTCTTTATGTTATACTTAGCCCAATATAAGGCGTATTTAAGTCATCTTTATGTCTAGTATTATATGAATGGATATTATTACGATAACCTAAACTGCTCTCATTTTCTTTAACGTACATAAGACAACTATAAATATATAGAGAGGGAACTGTCATAATTTGTAAATCCGTAAAATATTGTCTACACGATACACCATCAGTTAAACCTTTTATTGCTCTTATGGCTTTTTTCTGCCATTTAAAGACAGTCTGGGCACCTGGTGAATTTCCCCACAATATTATGTCATACTGTAGATGAGAATGAAAAAAGGCATCGTATGCTGCAAGAAGCATTGTTTCTGTAACTGTTGTTTTCAGTTTACGCAATAAAAATAGCACTCTAGATAATTTTCTGCATAAATTTTCAGTACACTCCAGTTTAATTTCGGATCTAGATGGATTTCCAGTAGTTTTACGGAATGGTGCATATCTACCTCAGTCATATGATTACTAAGAGAAAAATGTATAGTCTCTGTTTTAGATTCATTTATATAAAGTTTATTATGCTTTAACCATATAGATGATATTTCAAGCATTTCATTGCTTTTAGTTTTAACACTTACTAAATTCTTACTCGTATTTAGAAGAGTTGTGTCGTCAGCATATAATACAGATTTACAAGGTAGGATACTCGGGAAATCATTTATATAGATAAGAAAAAGTCCTTATAGATAGTCCTAACACACTACCCTGAGGTACCCCTGCTGTTACATCCAAAAATGTTGATCTTTCGTTAATAATACGGACAGATTGACGTCTATTACTAAGATAGGACTTAATCAATGACAACTCAGTTCCCCGAATACCCATATATAATTTTTCAACCAATATATGATGTGACACCGTATCGAATGCTTTACTTAGATCTATCAATGTTGCACACGTATTTAAATTATTTTCGAAGCTATCTAATATGTGTGATACTACGTTTTCTACGGCCTTAATCGTGGAAAGGCCAGATCTGAATCCAAATTGCGAACTGTGGAATATTTTATTTTGTTCAAAATACATTGATAATTGACTTTTGATGCATTGTTCAAAAACTTTTGAAATAATTGGGACTAATGATATAGGACGGTAGTTATTAGGATCACTTTTATCATTTTTCTTATGTATAGGTACTGTAACTGTCATTTTAAGGCAGTCAGGAAAGATTTCATCTAACAGTATCCAATTGAATAAGTAAACCAAAGGATCAATTATAACATCAATTATTTTTCGAAACAAATTATTAGAAAACCCATAAAGATCTTCACTGTTTGAAGATTTTAATTTGTTAACAATTTGTAAAACAGTCCTGGTATTTATTCTAGTCCACTGAAAATTCGAGTTAACGTTATTTAGGTTTTGCTGTGCTAATAAACTACTAAAATTATAGATTTGGTTTTCAGAAGAAAAGTCTTCACTTTTTGACTTATCACTTAATTTCCTTATGTTATTTACAAAATGTTCATTGAATTCATTGGCGGATATTGGTATGGGGTCTTTAATATTGCATTTTCTGGTTTCCTTATTGATTATAGACCAAGCCACTGCACACTTGTTTTTTGAATTATTTATCCAATATTCGTTTGCAGTAATTTTTGCTGCTTTAATCTCTTTTCTGTATATCTTTTTAGCAATTTTAAATCTCTCTTTATCTCTAGATAACCCTGTTATATTAGCAATATTATACAATATGATTAGTCTATCCCGCTGAGATCTAAGATGTGGCGTGTATCAATTTGGAACTGTTTGTGAATGTTTGCTTCCGTAGATGATATACCTCTTAATCTTTTCTGAAAATATTCATTTAAATACAGAATCAAAGTATTGATAAACTTATGGAAAGCTTCGGAAACATTGGCACATTCAGAAATTAAATTTTCCCAATTAAGATTCCCTAATGTAGATCTCAGATTTTGAATATTAAGTTCACCTAACAATCTGAATCGTTTAATTACTGGATAGGTAGCGTTCATATGTGACATCACAGGGAACAATAGCCATACACCTTCATGGTCAGACAACAAAGATTGTACAGTACCACGTAACAGGCTAGTTTTGTTTTCATTATTAAAAACATTATCTAAACATTCAAAGTTGCTTGTGGGCTGATCATTATTATAATAAAAGTTATGGGACCTACGAACATCACATAGTAGTGCTTTAATGGGTGTACTAATAAAGACGTTAACATTTATATCGCCAACATAGAATGTTGTATGATTTTTGTATTTATTAAGATAGCTGTTTAATTTCTCCCAACCACTAAGAAAAATATGCATATCTGAATTCGGTGTCCGATACAACGTAATAACTATTACTCTGTTAGGTTTAAGTAACACACCAGCTACCTCAAAATGTTGTTCTATGCGAAAATAAGTTAAGTCAAGAACAGAGTATTCAATACCTATACCATTTTTTACATAAATGCCTACGCCACCATGTAATGTTTTATCCCTACAGAAAATAGTAGCTAACGTGTAACATGTTGGCGTATACATGTAAATTTCATCACTTGTTAGCCAATGTTCGTTGACACATAAAATATCACAAGGAAGAATACCTAAAATAACTCAAGTTCGGCTAGTTTGTTCCTTATTGATTGCAAATTTAAATGAAATAGTAATAAATTTTGCCTCTCTATATGATTATTACAATTTTGAAAAAAAGTTGCGATTGTTTTTCACATCTATTAAGTCACTTCATTCAGTTCAACACTCTTCGTTAGACTTGAGGTTTTTACCCGACCCCACATAGTATTCAGTGTATTCATGGAGTCGGGTGTGTTCAGTTTCCCTGAACTAACCATGGCATTCGTATTGCTACCTTAAATTTAGATTTGCCATAAAGATTCCTATCAATTATTTCACAAATCATGTTGCTCAATATTCTTTTCCCTCGTTAGTTGAAATGCATGCCATGTTTCGTGTACATCTCCCTACTTAATTTATTTGCATCCAGAATTTCGACATTTTGGAAGCGGTTACACAAATTCTTTAATTTTACATTATTATTTTGAATTGCTTTGTTCACACACGATTCTTCAGTAAGATCATACCTATGTGGAATGTTGCTTACAATTACCTTACAATGGTTTAGTTCAGAAAGCTTACACTTAATTCTTTTCACGACTTCACTTCCCTCATTACAAGCCACATCGTTAGCTCCACTTAATATCACAATATAGTTACCCTCCTTGTTTACTGTTTGACTATTAACACTGGATAATATATCCACGCTTTTAGCTCTAGGCTTAACAAATCCTTCTACTATTATATCGTGTTTCAAATCTTGGTTCACTTTTTCAACCAATCCCCTACCATGACTGTCAGCATATATGAGCACCTTAGGCTGTGTCTTAGGAGTTGTCCTTGCACTAATCATATTCATCTTTGCACTACCCTTCGCGTTTATGAAATTTCTTTTCTTCTTGTTCATTGATCTCAAACTATCTACAGTTTTGCTACTAATATTCACTGATTTTGGATTGTCCAGAGTTTCACTTTCAAAATTCGCTAAAACACTGAATTTATTCGCACACTCTACTGGGCTAGCTAGTACTGGCTTAGGTTGATTATATCTCGGCTTATGTCTATTATAACATACTCTTGTCTATTCATAGTGTGAAGTTTTGTTTGCATCAACATTTGATTCTAATACCTTCACACTTTTTATTAAATCTTCGTTTTATGATTTCAATAACCTCATATCTTCCTGTATTAGAATATTTATGATTTCTAGCAAGTTACCGGAATAATCATCAGATGAATTCATGTTCATTGGTCCGCTATGTTGTTCACATGTTGGACAGAACCACTCTAAATCTTCATTAATTCTATGTTCATTTTCTATTTTACCACACTTAAAATGCATCCATCTGTCACAGGAGTCACACAAAATTCCATTTTTCACAATTCTTTTGCACTTTGCACAATATTCATCATATTTCAACTTTTACAGAAGCACAAGTACTCACATCATTGCTACTGGACGCCATCTTGCTTATATTAGAATTTTCTGATGCTTGATAAAAACATTATTTTTTTAAAATTTTATGTTGTAGGAGGTCCTACCTAGGTGTTTTTTTTTTTTTTTTTTTTTTTTTTTTTTTTTTTTTAGCTTTACGACGAACAGTAATCGGGCAGGGATTAGTAGATGGAGAAGATAAGTTTAGGATTTTAAGGAAAGCAAAACATGTTTCGCTTTTCTTAAAATCCTAAACTAAACATTTACATATATTACAAAACCTTGTACTGAATCTCAAGGATGATAACAATAGCAAATAAAATCAGTAAAACTAATCAGATGCAACAATATAAAAGAAAACATTGATTGCGAATCTGAATACCTAATAGTTACAGTATTGTAATATTTTTATTTTTAATATTGTCTGTACATTTTTGCGTAACTTTAATTATTGTGTACTTATTCACTGCGAATATACCGGAACTCACAGCACTATTTAACGATTTAAATTATAAATGCAATATGTTGTATACAAACATAAATAAATATTTTGTTACGTAGCACACAAATTTCTTTACATTGTCTTTAACTTCATCAAGCTGAACTCAGATTTGGTTGATTCCTGACATGAAATAGGGTTTCAGAAATTGTATAATTTTTTTTTTTTGGTACACCAATTTTACATTTTTTCATTGTAACTTAATTTATAGACAACCATTGTGTCTATCAACGGGTAATTTTTTTAATAAAATGACGAGAGATATAGTTATATTGTTTCCAGAATAAAAATCATAGCAGAAAATTTTCATTTCAAAGAAAAAATATACCGAAACTCACAACTATTTCAAAATCATCTATCTCCATTCCTAGTTGCGTCAGTATTGCAGGTTAATTTGTATTAATAACCTGACAATAGTGACGTGTGCAGATGATTTGAAATAAATACCACGTACGCTCGTGTAATGTGCGCATTTCATTTTTACTAAAATTGCGACGCCAAAATGCAAATATGTACTTTACCCGGGTCATTCAAAAGACGCATACTTTTCCATCGTTGATTTTCGATATAAACTGTATTTCGAATTTCCTATATAATACCGGTAATTAATTGAATGAAAATCAAATGAGGATTAGTACAACTAAATTATGGTTGTTTAAAATCAATAAACAATTTTTAAAATCTGTACACGATTCGTTTTTTTTTTCTTTCTTTTATACAAGAAAAATCACTCTCCATTATGAATAAAGAGGAATAAAAGTGTTGTTATATAACTAATTAACTCTATGGCTTATGGAACCTAAAGGTTCAATGTCACATTCACAAAAGTTCTCCATTAACTTTCGTGCTTAGCCAACCGGATCCAGTTTCTATTTTGTACTGCGCCTAAGTCTTCCTAGGACGTTTTCCGGTTGGATTTCCAGTAAAAACTTTGAAATCGTTCCTACTTTCTTCTCCTCTGGCCACAACACGTGCCTACCTGAGCTTTCTAGACTTGATGACCCTAACAATGTTTGGCAAACCGTATAAATTATAGTTCTTCGTGATGAAGTTTCCGCCATTCTCCATTCCCGTTCCTTTTGGGTCCGAATATTCGTCTCAGGATTTTATTCTCAAATACTTTCAGTCTGTGTTCTTCCCTCAGAGTAAGCGACTATGTTTTACAACCATATATTACAACAGGAATGATTATTGTTTTATATATTTCAAGATTCAAATTCCTCAACAGAATTCGCGACGACAAAAGATTTTGAACTGAATAATAACACGAATTCCCTGCTTTGGGTCGACACTTAATTTATTCGTGAAGTGGTCTGTCAATACTGATCCTAGATATTTGAAAGTATATAACAAGAATAAAAATAAAAATATCTGTAACTTATGTTGTAAGTCAAGTAGAAGAAATCACTGATTTTTAAGGTGCGGACATTATGCGAGTCATTTTGTGAGCATTACGTGAGCGCGGATATTACTCGAGCGTATTTGGTATATATAAATAGAAATCATGTGACACATTTTTCTTACAAGTGCGAGAAATGATCAATATATTACACTTATATATGTCTGGCTTAATAATTAACATTAAATAAAACATAAAATTATGCGGTCTTACTACTTAATTGTACTGTAAAAATTCTTAAAATAAAAACTAATCCCAGCTTTTATTTAAAAGATAAATTTACTCTCTCTCTCTGTCTCTTTTGTTTTTATTAATTAAAAAAATAATCATATCCCACACTTTTTCCCAAAAAACTATTTCGTGGACACAGTGATTATTCGAAAATTAAGCGGAACCAATTAGAAGCAACATACAAAAAAAAAAAAAAAAAAAAAAAAAGTTCTGTACACCGACCCCCAGTGTATGGATTCAATGTAGTTTGTTACACAGAATCCAAATTTTGAAAACCCCAGGATGAATGACCATGTCATTTTTTTTTTTTTTGTTATGAGCGAAAATGTTGAGCAATTTTGGATAAGGAGAATATATGTAACACACCCATACAAAAAGGAAAAAAAAGTTGTGCAGCGGACCCCAGGGTATGGGTTCAATGTATTTTGTTACACAGAATCTAAATTTTGAAAACCCCAGGATATTTGACCATGTCATTTTTTTGTTATGAGCGAAACTGTTGAACAATTTTGGATAAGGAGGATATATGTAACACCCATACAAAAAAAGTTATATTCAGCGGACCACAGAATCCAAATTTCGAAACCTTAGGGCGATTGACCGTGTTAATTTTGTTTTTTGGGCGAAAAACTTGTCTTCTCATCCAAAATCGATCAAATTTTTCCCCCATAAAAAGAAAGTACGGTCAATCGTCCTGGGGTTTCGAAAGTTGGATTCCTCGTAACAAAATACATCGAAACCATACCCTGGGGTCAGGGCATAGAACTTTTATTGTATATATATATATATATATATATATATATATATATATATATATATATATATATATATATATATATATATAATGTGTGTGTGTGTGTGTGTGTGTGTGTGTGCATGTGCATGTATTTTATTCCTTCTACTTTATTTCTAATATGAATTGTATCAATTTTATTCACATCTACATCCATGTAAGCAATTTGAACTTTGTATGAAAATTGTTTTTCATGTTAAACATTTACTTTTTTTTCTCTCGTTTTACAGAATGCGTGCCTGGTAGCATCAGTATTACATTTACCTTTGCTTATAATGGCTCTCTATGGAATAGATTTCAACCACCTGCTGAACAGTACCTGGAAAACAATTATGCAGTTGAGTTTTGTTCGACTAGGATTAGTTGGACTTACAAATTCCATCTACGATGGCCGTGGCCCAATGGATTGTTATGAGGAAGAGTATTGTAAATTTCAATATCCTTCTTTCGCCCTCAAACTTCTTGGTCTCAGAGATACTGACTACTGGACACAAATCATAGGCTTGTGTGCCAATGTTGTGTTCTATAGAGTATTAAGTTACGCTGCTTTGCGATGGCGAGTCGATCATTCAACTCATATTTATAAAAATTTATTACGAGGACCTTCGTAATCGATACACAATACTATGTATAAATATAATTTTATATATATTAATGTGTGTTTTATATATTTGTATTCATATTTAAAATAAATAACGTATATTTAATGTTCATACTTTTCTTTTTATTTAAAGAAGTCTACTCAATATGGGATATAAAGTGAAAATCTATTTATGGCAACTCCTAATATTTTCAGTTAAAATCTGTCGTCTCAAAAAGATGGTCTTGTTAAAAATGGCTCAATTACTTACCAAGGATTTTGAAATTTGAGAGTAAAACCTAAATTTGTGGAGATGCAATTGAATACTAAGGGATATATTACTTCCTAGTGTTTCCACCCACATAAACTTCTCTAATGTACTATAAGTCACATTATAGTATTACTAATATATGAACTTTTTCTCTTATTTTGATGTCAGGAATCACCTCTTATAGTTTGTCGGTATAGTTCATTAATACCTTTATATATTGAAATTGCAACTGGCATGCAATTTATTTGTATGTGTATTTTATCGATTCATAGAGAAACAAAACTGAATGAAACATTCGAAGGTTGCTAGACAATTGTTTTTAAATAGGGATGTATTGAGCCATACAAGGGAAGTATACGGCGTATACCAACCTAATATTTTTATAGTCCAGCGTATACTTACCTTAAATTTTCGAAAGAACAAACATATACGAAGGCAACAACGTCGCCTACCAAGTAACCATTCGCGAAGAAATATTGCGCGAAAACGTGCCAGCTATTTTGCCTTATTGTGCGTTTTAATGCTGTACGTAAGATCAAACAAACAAGCCGTAAAACATGGACAAGCCGTAAAACCCATGCAATCCAAATAAAATTGAAGATACTCGAAAGATCTTGAAAAAATATGTGGTAGGTTATGTAATTATTGAAATACTACTGAAAAACTTATTTATGTAGTTCTTTGAAGATAATAGTGCTAAGTAGCTGACGTAGTCGTACTCCTTACTTTATATACAGTAGAAATAAAATTCTTACACTGGCCAATACATCGGAAACCACTTCATACTGGTTGCATAACCATTATTTTTAAATTTTGATGTTTTGCATATATATATATATATATATATATATATATATATATATATATATATATATATATACGATAGTATGTGTCTTTGGTAAACAACGGTATAACATTAAATGTCACATTCTTTCATTTTAGCCACGGAAGACCTGTTTCCAACATGATAAATTATGCACCGAATTGTAGGAAAATCAGTATTTACAAGAAATGGAGTATCTCACAAACGAAGATTAGTAAATATACGAAGTAAACACTATCTTACAGGTAATACAGTGACGTTTCATGTGATATTTGCATTATTACGATGCATGATTTTAACCCTGGAATACACACGGGGTTGCTGGAGCACCCCAGACGTTATATTTATCGTCACCGTGGCGCTGTTCTCAGGCACATTGATTGGTGCTTCCGTGTATTCTAATCTTGGAACGTGACATTCACGGTGATGGGTGTGAAGTAAATTGTCTCATTTCAGAAGAGAATATATTCAAGGAGTGGGGTTCTGCCGCACCCCACCTGTGTATTTGCGTACGTGAAAGTCAATTTTTGACGAAATTCGTTTTAGATACTTTGCCTGCATATTTGTTTAATTGCATGATGGAGAAAGTGAATGCAGATTCAAGCAAGTTTACAGACTTTGTACTAAACACTAGAAGAAGATTATGATTCTGAAGGTAATTTCAGTGAGTCCAATGACAATATTGAAGTACAATCTGAAGTCGATGTTGAAATCAATCCAACTGACACGAGTGGCACGGAGGGTAACATCGAAAATGACCCAGCTATAAGGAGATCCTCTATATTAGGGAGAAAAAGTCCTAGATGAAGTTCTTAACTACCTGTTCGGAGTTTCTAAAAGAACTGGGGATGCAGTTAGCTAGACCCTACATACTGGAGTGCTTCAAGAAGAATCTTCCCACTAATTTGTCTACTGGTATCACAAATATCCTTGGTATTCAAGAAGAACCTGTAATCGGTTCAAAATCTAGTCTTCCGTAGCAAGCACGATGTCAAATGTGCCCTAGGAATAAGGGCAGAGAAACTAAATCTTTTCGTATCAGATGCAAAGTGGCTGCTTGTGCTAAGCGCAGAAAGGAAGTGTGCATTTCGTGCAGTAAGGAATAGCTGTGTCTGTTCAAAAATACGTACAAACTATTATTGTGTATTCTTGTAAATGATAAAGTGTAATAAATATGTTTAAGTTCGTGTATTTTAATTTTAGTAGCGTTTAATTATATGGGGTGAACTGCAGTAATATAGCGTGAAGTTTTGAAATGGGTAGACTGGAATTAGATTCGTAGCTAGAGGGTGGCTAGGAGGGGCCCAATCCTCTGAAACTTGCAATTTTTGTTGTATGTATATATGAGTGTAAAGTGAATTTAAGTTACCCCCCCAAAATCTATCCCGCCCTTATTTAAACGATCACGTCTTAGTGTTCTGACTATGCTGTAATGGTTGATAGAGAAATGCTAATTCATGCAATATATTTTTCATACAATGCAAGAAATAGTATAAGAGTGGTTCTGCTTCATATTTCCCGTACATATATGGTTTCCTTACATATGCGATACTCGCACATCGCACATACACGGTATTACTGTTTCAAAGAAACAAATAAAAACGGATAGCTATAGGACGATCTTAAGTGTAACTTCCTCAAATCATAGACAAACTTAAGCACTTCACTCACAAGAACACATATCAGCATACTAATAGAAAACAGTGGAGCAGTAGCTCACAGCCAATTAATGATTTTTACAGAAAAAGTTTTTTTTTTTTTTTTTTTTTAGATTGAAAGTATGAAAAAAAAAGAAACTATACCTCATCTGAGGTCTCCTTCAGTATCGATCTTCGAAAAACTTGCGGATAGCAACGCAACGCAAAAAATATAGCAAGCAATTATAACTGCTATATCAATTATCGAAAACTAAGGTGTAAATTTTACGCTGTGATAACGCAAACCAGTACGCAATAAGGTCCCTGATGTATTAATACTATTCATAATAACATAACATTTTTATTCTCTCTTTTTATTTTCTCGGTCAAAACTCGTTACTGAATGTGAGCTTCTAAATTTTTCATAGTCTCTGTTTTATACTTTCTTCCAAGACCGCATTCTGTCGCTTTTGTTTCGACAAACACCCGAAGGCTAGCCTTTCGTCAACATTCGACCACTTTCGTTGCATCATGAATTTGTGTATAGCTCAAGAAGTTTTCGTCTGCTGAGGATGGCGGGAAAGTGATTGTCACCGCCCCCTTCTCCTAATTCCATGCGAGAAGCGGAAGGCTAGCCGCCGATAGCCTTCAATGCGTTCTTGCTTCGCTTCAACTCGCTTGATATTAAACAGCGTATCATAAAATAAATCCATTTTAATGAAAATAATTCTATCAATATCCAAAAGCAACATTTGAGGCTGATGTATAAATAAATGGAATAGGCTAAGCCTTATAGCCTTAATGGACACTACGTCCCTGGTGAACTGGCACCCCACCTGTGTATTCACGTAAGCTTTTTTTGTCTGTGTATTCTAGGGTTAAGTAAGTACTGTCCTACTGAAATTTTTTAAAAAATATACTTTTTGAAAGAATTTTATTGTTACACAAAAGCTTGTACCCTAATCTACTCTTCTATATAGATTCCACCAATATTAAGGCACTTATCGTATTGTACAACAAGCTTTTAAAATACACCATCATATAAAAATCTGCCGTGTGATTTGACAATCCCTACAGCACGGCCGTTTCGACTTCATCATCATCGTAGTGGTGCTGATCACCTAGATGCTTCTTCAAATGCAGGAACATCTGATAGTCACTTATCAGATAAGGAAGAAATCGTAAAATGTCTCTTTCACGTTTCCGACAACTTTCTGCACCAAGTCGTCAGTGATGGTAGAAGATCGCTAACTTGGTTTCTCATCGTGAACGTTCGTTAGGCCATCTTTAAAGGCTCTAGCCCATTTCTGTTCCATTCCGTTCCATTCCGTGGCGATGAACTTCAACTGCTTTCATGCCTTTAGCATTAAGAAAACGAATCACAGCGCGTATTTCACAGCAGGCGTTATTCTTAATTGGCGGAGGCATTTTAACTACTTACACACAAACGTAAACATGGTGAAATGTTTCCATGATGACGTATGGGTTTGGCAACAGATGTAGGTGCACAGCGCTCATGGACAAAATGCCGACCGCAGTGCTACAGCGGTCGAATTTCAAAACCGTACTCAAAATACACGCATCGTATTATTGTTTTACTCTGTCTTTTCCTGGTTATGCAGGGTCAACATTTGTGATGATTCGCTTCCATCATCCTAAATTAACTCCTAGAAAGAGAGGGGAAGAGAAAGAAAAAGAGAGCTGAAGTAAAGGTTAGTGCCTGAAGTTTGGGAGATGAAACTCTACCTATAAACTCCTCTTTAAATAAATACATACAGTAAATAGAAACTGACACCTGCTCCTAAAGGAGGAAAGGGGACAATTTGTATAATATTCAAATCTCCGATTCTTTATTCAGAAAAGGCACAATGTAAGGATTCCCTTAAGATGGACCTTTTGAAATTCGATATGTAAAACGTCATCAAACATAAGAGAGAACGTTTTTCAGCGTTTTAGAAAAATTAATTTCTAATGGGGAAAGAGACCAATGATATGATAATCTAACTTCCGATTTTATATTCATCCAGTGCCGAAGTTTAGGATTTGCTGAAGTTGGAGGTGTGAAATTTAGTATATAAGGTATTAGTTAGAAACTAGATTCGTGTGAACAGTATTTTAGCGTTTTAGAAAATTCTGCTTCTAAAAGAATAAAAAGAGGCAATTTTTGGTTTCATATTCATTCAGCATTTTTCCCATGCGAAAAACTGGCATTTCTGCTAGTTGTTTATGCCCAGCTTAAGTGTCTTCGGTAATAGAAATAATTGGCGCTGTCTGCTTCATCTTTGGTCCGCGATCAGACTGTACGTGGCGTAATACATGCTGGACAACACCGGAAAATATCTAAGCTCGCACCGGGGAGTGGACCCGAGACAGGGACGTATGCAGGGAGTGGGGTCCTGGGGGTCCGGACCCTTGCCCCCCGAAATTTCGACTTTTGTGTAAATTTAGCCCAATTTTAGGGGCAATTTTAGGAATTTTAATATAAAATAATCTCATATTGAGTTTGGATCCACTTGAAATAAATTCCTCCGTACGCTACTGACCCGAGACAAGTGTACTGAAAGTACACGCGCTAACCATTGGCTAAACGGGAGCTTGCAATAACAACAATAACAACTATCATCCAGTGTTTCTTTCAGAAACAATGTTCCGGGAGGCACACTTAGTATTCCGTAGCGATGGGCGCAAGGGTCTTGGTTTTGCAGTTTTTGCAAGAGTCTTGCATGCAAGACCAAGAACAGGAATCCCGATGCAAGACCAAGACCAAGACCAAGGGGTGCAAGACCAAGACCAAGACCAAGGGGTGCAAGACCAAGACTCTTGCTCAAGAGTCTTGCACAAGTACCGATATTACTTGAATTCTTTATAGAATGTAAAAATGAAGGGGGAAAAATAATTACATCTTTCACTTGAACTTCTTGGCTTCATTAAAAATGCCGCTGGAGTGAATGTGTTCCCAGTAGTTTATGCAATCAGTGTGAGTCGATCTGCCCTTGTGGCATGTAGCTACAGTATGTCGTTTCCAGAATCGGTTCGCGTTTTCTGTAGTTATTACTCGTTTTCAAGCCACCTTGCTCAAACATCTTGCACAAACGTCATCTTGTTCCATGTGAGTTTTTTTTGGACAAACACCGTGTGCGTGGGTTTTTCTCGGGTTTTCCAATTTTCTTCCTACTTTCTTTATTACACCATTTAATTCATTTCTAATCATCACCGTCTCCCTTAGCTTCGGTGCATAATCGTGGGACGTTAAACTAGATATTTAATTTCATTTCAAAACATAATAGTGGTGTTCTTCTTCAAAAACTGAAGAGAAATATAGTATTGAACATCGCTAATTCAGTATACCATAGGTTGCAACTACATGGCCCCGAGGTTCAAGCATCCGTTGTACTCTTAAAATTAATATCGAAATAATATTTTCATGACGTTGACAAAAACTTAGTGCATGTGACCGCAACACACAAAAGACATAGACTGTTGAGTCGTTTTCAATTTTCACTCAAACTATTCTTAAATATCAAGAGGTTTGATTATAATCATTATTATTTTAATTTTTCTTTCTCTTTTTTGGACAATATTGCTAAACGTATCTTCATCATCATCATCTATTCTGCCATTATTGGCAAATCACTTGTTGCAACTGTACGGCTAGTCTCTTCGTCTAGACGTAGCAATTCATTGTTTTAATACCTTCCTTCAACTACAGTCTCCTTCACCTCCTCCTTCTCTTTCCTTCCACCATACCCTCTAGCACGTCCCGCATGATATAGTTTCTCCTCAGCCAATGTCCAAACCACTTCGTCTTCCTCCTCTTAATTACATTTAAAATTCTTCTTTTCTCCCCTACCGCTAATATTTCTAACACCTTCTCATTCGTTTTCCGTTCAACCTAGCTAATTCTCTCCTTTTTCTCCATACCCACGTTTCGAAAGTCTCCAATTTTTTTTTATTTCTTTTGCGTAATGTTCATGTTTCTGCCCCATAGAGTACATATTGAAATCAATAAAACAAAATCTCAATATTTAATTGGAAGTTTGTTCAATACAAAGATTAGGTTGAAAAGAAAAAAATCTGATTCCTTTAGAGGGTAAAACTAATTTTGCAATTCATGGTACTTCAGTAATTTGTGCCGTCCTTATTTTCTGTGCGTCTCAGGGGTAGCCTCCCCAGTTTGGGAACGAGTGGAGTATTGGATCTGTTAAAAAATATAGAAAGATTACGAAACGTTGGGATTTATCTTATAAGTAGTGAAGCGTGGCACCCATTGAAGAAGAAATAAAGGTCATTTCTTATGTTGTACACTCTCATCATACTTACACGAAGGTAAACTATACTCTATTACATTTAGAAACTTACATTTTATTTCCGTTACTATTGGCGCATTGTAGAATTTATTATCCCTTATATGCAGAGTAAAATTTACCTATGAAAAGCATAAGATTTCTTAATGCAATACTTGCAAGACTCTTGCAAGCAAGACCAAGACTAGGTGTGCAAGACCAAGACCAAGACCAAGACTAGTATTCCGGGGAGGCACTGACGATACTATTCTATTCATTGTTACATTATAGACGTATTATTTTGGTCTCCTCTGGGGAAGCACTCTCAGAGCTCCGGGAGAGCAGTGGCCCCAAAAACTTTGTCTGGAAGAAACACTGTTATCATCAACACTAGCTAATTATTACTAAGCATAACCCTGAAACATTATTTTGTTTTTATTCTCAGAAACATGCAGAAAGGATTAGAAAGACACATAAAACGCAATAAGTAAAGCAAACTATTTCAATAGGCAATGGGCCACTGCATTACACTTTCTCGCTCCAACTTCTTAAACTAAATTATGTTATGCTGCAATTTTCACTGAAGCATTTGTTTATAAAGTACAAACATAAATATGTTTTCTGAAAACTTTGTTGGAAGAGCCCTAAAAGAAAACTACTCTTTGTAGACTTTTTCATGAGAAATGACTTAGGCCTACACTATATATTGGAGTTTTTAATGAAATATTTATTAATGAGATATCAATTAAATTACATGAGTCATACCTGAGGAAATTATAAATTAATAAACTGTCGTTTGTGGATATTTTCGTGAGATGTTATTTGCGTAACACAATCGATTTATTAATGAAATATGAACAAAATCGTCTGAGTCGGTTTTGAGAAAAAATATTCAAAACTAAATTCATTCGAACAGTAAACTACAATTGAGGGTTTATTCATGAGAAGTTTAACCTGCATTAAAGGGTTATTATTATTATTATTATTATTATTATTATTATTATTATTATTATTATTATTATTATTATTATTATTATTATTATTATTAAATACGAAGAAAATAGCCTGGCTTATTTTGAGAAAATTGTTCGAAAAAAATAAATAAAACTCTCCGCAAGAGGAAACTAGACTACTACTTATGGATTATTTTCAGGAAAAATGAGTTAGGTCATACTGTCAGGTTATTAATGAACTCTTTATTTATAAAATATGAACAAAATTGCCCAAGTCGTGCTTGAGAAAATCGATCTCCAAGAGTGACGTACCTCTTTTATTTTTTTTCCTACAGAAATTATATTTTTAACTAGTTGTAAGGAAACATTATCTCCGGACTTTAATTCGAAACCTGGATGAAAGAGAGAAGATATCCAGCGTTGCCGACTAGATTTAGAACCACAATTAAAACAGAAAGGAAAAATGTCTGTCTTTATTCATTCCACGGATTTATCCTACGTTGTTATGTAAGCCTGCACAACCATCACGCAATGTAGGTTACATACAGATAAATATGTTTTAGAAACTGCGAGAAATATGCATATTTTTTTGCATACATTTTTACCCACCTCCAAATCCGATCTTCCAAGCCGAAATTTTAAAAAAGGCTTCGTACAGGATTAGATCTGATGAAAAAATTCTGTGTACAAAATTTTGTGGATTTAGGTTAACTCCTTTATATGAGTAAAATATGTCCACAGACACACATTTTATTATTAATAAAGATGTATTAACGACTCTATTACTCCTTACGAAGTTGTGATGACTAAGGACAACGTCCGAAAGTACTTTTAAAAAAACATTTCTTTCATTCGATTGTCACTAACTGCCAATTACAAAAAAAAAAAAAAAAAAGAAAAAAAGAAAGAAAAGAAAAGAAAAAAGGAACAGAAAGTTTCTACAGCACTACATTAATAATTCGAAAGAACAGTCAAACATAGTTGTATTAATACATACAATGAAAAATTGTAATCTGACATACAGGCGTATGCACCGTTTCTCTGTCACTTACGTCCATTTTCCAGGTAATATTAATTCGCAGCTGTCGTTTACACCACACTTATTTTTTTTGTTGTTTATTTTCTTTAGAGCGGAAATTAGTAAAGATACAGTTACACAGGTTTATCAGGTAAAAGAATAACACATTTTAAACCACTGATTGCAAAATATCTCGATTTTTTTAAATTTTGGCCCTTACGCACCTTTGTCATAAAGGCGACGGTAAGTCGTACATTTTCTTTAATCTTTAAAATACCGTAAGTACCCAATGTGAATTTTTGTTTGGAAATCAATGGAAACATTTCCATTTGTACCTAATAAAATATTTTTGTCAAAATGTTTAATGTATTTCTATGCATTGTTTGTTTAACGGGGGTGGGACCTTAGTTCCCTCATGATCATTTTAGACATAAATACAGAAGTACATCAAATATAATTGTTTCATATACAATATTCTTTAGATTTATTGAAATCTTTGCGCACCTGTATATATTCATGTGGAGATCTCTAAAGCATAAAGCAGCACAAAGTGGTGCTTTACATGTTTCTCACACAATCTTTTATATCTTGTTATGTGAGTTTCTTGAACACCATCTACAACGCCTATACTGTGGAATTGCAACAGGTAGATGCACTTCTATATTATGAAATCTAACAGGAACTGGTACTCCAACTTTCTTCCCCTTTTGCCTTCTTACTTTGATACTGGTACGATGTTACCCTTTTTCGTTTTCTGTCTCTAAATTTCCCAATCAAATCTCTTGCAATACCAAGATAGAAACTAACATGATCCATTTGTTCAACTGTCCATTTGTGTTACAAATCAATCTATATCTTCAATTTATATGCTGTTTGCAAATGCTCTCTTAGCTACGCAACAGTATGTCACATTTGTAAGCAGTGCCACTCTATATTCAACAATTAATAAACTCTGTTTTATTATTTTACGATTTGTTTTACAATGGGTCGTATAAACATGAGACAAGCAATAGTAGTTGCTTCTAAAGTTTCGGACCTACAACAACACTGTTTAAGTAGCCTTTCCTGTCCTTTTTCTTAGCGGGTGGGAGTGGACGACGATATCACTTTCTCATCGTTTCCAGCAGGACAGACAATTTAGAGTAATACACACATTCGAAATGAAGCGACGAAGGTGATTAAACTGGCCCTCGGGGAGTTTAATCAGATGAGAGCGACATAACAGTGAAACATAGCGATTATAAAATAAAG
Source organism: Thermobia domestica (assembly GCF_964235325.1). Classification (NCBI taxonomy): domain Eukaryota; kingdom Metazoa; phylum Arthropoda; class Insecta; order Zygentoma; family Lepismatidae; genus Thermobia; species Thermobia domestica. The sequence goes on from NC_137460.1 coordinate 136,208,947, forward strand.
TGTGGGCATTTTGCAGTACTTCTATCGTTCGCGCAAAGAAGTTCTACTACCTTCATGCAGTGAGCTTTACACCGGGAAATAGAATAGTGTCTTAACAGAACGGCTATTTGCTCGAGTACAAACTGTCTTGAACAAAAACAAAGAACATATGAAATTATATAGTCAAAGATCAATCTCGCAATACCAGTCAATGCCAAAATAGTTCTTTCCGTCAAAGCATATATACCCATACTACTGTACTATAGATAGAAACGTGAAATTTGAACAGGTAGGTCCTTCTGTCAGGAAAGTAATGCATAAGAAGGGATTTTTATTAAAAAGAAATAGTGTCCTAAGGAGAGGAGAGATAAAGGGGTTTAATGTTTCTGGCAAGTCCTAAGAATTTCTGAAGCTGGGAAGGTAAAACTTGTTACATAAACTCTTTAATAGGTACGACTTCATAAATATTTTAGCATTTTCAAAATCCCCGTCCCTAAAGGGGAAAGGAAGACAATTTGTATGACATCCTCTTTGTTCAGAAAATGTTTAATGTGATGATTCGCTTAAGAAAGAGATGTGAAATTCTGTGCATAAAGCCTTAAAAATAAGGGAATGTGTGTTTTAGCGTTTGTGAAAATATCGCTCCTTAGGGGCAAAATTAGCGCAGTTTCTATAATATTCAAATTTATGTTCCTTCATACGGAAAATGCCCAATGTGAAAATTCGCTCAAGTTGATGAAGTGAAATTCAGTATATGAACTCTTACTAATTAGCTGTAAATAAGGAAATACATAGTTTCAGCGTCTAAAGAGGGAAAGAGGACATTTCTTTTGTAATATTAAAATTTCTGTTTATTTGGGTTCGATATTTTAACTTTCAGCAAACATCTTAGATGGTAAGTGTAATTACAATAAATTCTCGGAGTTATATACACAGTAAAAATGGTTGTGTTAATTCAACTCAATTTTAACACAGGGCAGTGGTTCCAGCGTGACAACCACTATGCGGTGTTAGTTCAACACAGACCGCGCGGTGTTGGTGTTTAACACAAGGGGTGTATTACGTGTTTAACACACAACCGGTGTTGAGCGGTGTTAAATTCGAATCTGTGTTAGTATTTTCGGTGTTGATTCAACACCATGTCAGGGTCGGTCTCGGTAGTGTGGAGAAGTTTTGAGTGTTACTGGTGGCGGTGTTGCATCAACACGAAGAAAGTGACACAGTGTGTAGTGTGTTAATTATTTTGTGTTAATATTACACCATGTCAAGTATCAATATAACAGTTACTTCAACATCATTTTCTTATTATTTCAACATACAATCTGTGTCATAATTCAAGGTTAAAGCCGTGTAAGTAACACCGTTTTGGTGTTAATTCAACACTCCCTGTGTTAAAATTCAAGGTCAGACCACCAAATTAACACCATTTTTGGTGTTAGTTCGACTCCACGTCTGTGTTACTACGACACCTATTTCGGAGTTGAAATAACTCCGTGTGTGGTGTTGATGTAACCATTTTTCTGTGTTGGAAAACCATGTAGTGTGCATGTTTACGCTTACCGAAGATTCTAAATTTAAATTAAGAATAGTAAACTACAGAACACTTCATATAGAGAATCTTTATAAAAATGTTTGTCGTCCTCCCCAACATTTATTGTGAAGTATTTCTTAATGGTGCGAAACGCAACCTTCACCAACACCTTGTTCAAGAATGATAGGGAACTCTTACCTATATACTTACAATATGTTTGCCTCTTAATCATGATAATACTTGTTTTCCGCCATTTTTGAAGCACAGTCCTCGGTGTTGACTGGTGAGCTCTAGTGCAGTGTAGAAATGACAGTAATACGATTTTGTTTCTCGCTGTTGGCACATTTCTTCAGAAACATTATGTAAAACAATTGAAAACACATTGCGCGGTTTACGTGTTGAAATTTTGTGTATACCTGGATTTGTTTAAGTATTTTTTTCTACTGTGTTTGTCTGTAGCTTCAATTCATAAGCCTTTATAATTAGATGCACAACAAATTTGTCAATTACGCAGAAAACAACACCGAAGATTCTACACTTGTGTTAATCTAACACACAGTCTGTGTGTCATTTCAACTACCGGCATTTGACACACAACTCCAAATGGAGAGTGAGTTGTTCTAACTATTTGTTTGTGTTATATTTTAACACAATCGTGTTAACACATAGGCATGTCGTTGAAATAACACGACGATTTTTTACAATGTAATTTCTGCAAACTTTAAAAATGTTCATCATATCTCCAGAACAGTTTCAGATATCAAATTGCTGTAAACGGCATTGTAATCTTCACATCTATTGAAACTACCTATCTAATTGGATGAGATACATATCTAAGCAGCTTTTTTTTCGAAATAAAAATTTTTGAAAAAAGTAAAATTTTCAATCCAATGTAACTGTGTTCGTATTCATTCGAGATCCATTATATCATGAACATATAATTGGATATATGTACTTCAACTGTGCATATTTGCCCCGTTTGTTTCATTTGCGTAATTACTGCTGGGAGCTCACCAACATTCGAATATTTGTGATAATGTAGCGTCGTTAGTTTACAGCATTGCTCGACAAGTATGGTATTGGGTGTTTCCATTTTACGTGCAAATTTGACATACGTAACAATATGACATAATGCTATCTTTGTGTTGGGTTACTAACACCATTAACCGTATGGTATCACAGAGTATGCAAGAGGATGTCCCACTACAGATCAGTGTTCTTTCAGAAAAAATCTTCTTGGTGGGGGGGGGGCACACTTAGTATTCGCACAAATATTTTCATACGGTACTATTTCATTTATTATTATATTATAGACGAAGTATTTTGATCTCCGGGGACCAGTGCCCCCCTCCAAAAAAAAAAAAAAAAACATGTGTGGAAGAAACACTGCTACTGATAATTGCATGATACAAAATTTCGACGATTTTAGCCCTTCAATTTGAAAGCTACAAGGGCGTATCAAGACAAATGGTCCATCCTGTGTACAGGGTATTTTAAAACAACACCGACAACGTTTGGGAGGTGATTCCTGACACCAAGATAAGACAAAAAGTACAGATCAACCTGAGTGAATAAATACTTCTTTTCGGAGTTAAAGGCTACTGAAAACATGAAAAGTGAACTTTAAAGGTTCATAACTCAAAAACTATGGGATCTACCGTATTCGGGTGAAGACTTTGCTCAGAAACTAATATATGCGCTGTTCAAAAATATATATTTCAGAATCCTAAGATACTTATGCAACATTTTTAGAGTGAGTTTGGCTATGGGCATATAATTTGAAGTACTCACCAATTACCACTATAAAAATTGTGTCGGAAGTACCACAGGATTCTGGAACTTGGATATTTGCATAGGACACATATTAGTTCCTAAGTGAAGTCTTGACTCGACTACGGTAGGTCCCATAGTTTTAGAGCTATGGACCTTTAAAGTTCATTTTTTCCATGTTTTCGGCAGCCTATAACTCCGAATGGAAGTATTTGTGTTGTGCACCCAGGTTGGTCTATACTTTTTGTCTTATCTTGGTGTCAAAAATCACCTCCCAAATGTTGCCAGTGTTGTTTTGAAACATCCTGTATATTAAATTAAGAATTGAAGCTCATTTTTTCTGTTCTGAATATTTTCATGTTCTAGTACGTTCACCAACAAATCTAGTACTTTTCTCGTCCTCTTTACTCATAAATACATTTGAGAGAGAAAAAGAATCTCATAAAAATATGGCAATGTACGAAAATTTCACTGTTGCTGGTAACTTTTTTCTGCTTTTTTTTTCAACAGTGGTATTTACAAGAGCGGAATTAAAACTCAATTTTCTCAATAAGCCCATTTTATGATATTTCTTGTTTTCTCCCAACACCCTCTATATTTGTCATACTTTCGTTACTTTAGTGGTTTTACAGTGGGTTCTAATACGAGAGTTAAGCAAGAATTCTGCCAGGATTTTTAGTTTGACAGTATTATAAAGTCAAAATTGGGAGGGTGAAAGTAGTTTGCACGGTTTGTATCGAATTTTAGCTGTAAAAAAAAATTGAAGTTGGGGCTTCTTTCAAGAAGGTGGGGGTCACTCCCCAACCCACAGAGGAGGGGGAGCTGCCGGAATCCTTCTAATAAGATATTAGTATCGTAAAATGTCATAAATAGGGTAAAACGGGAACAGATAAAATTTTAGTATTTTTCCCCCAGATCTAGTACTTTTTTTCTGCATAGGTTAGTACGAAATATTTTTGTTGGGTGGTCACACTGACGTTCAACCTTGTGCATGAGTGGATTGAGTTAAGATGACAGAGGGTGCTCAGGACAATCGCTTTCATACACGAGGGCTATAGATTCGAAAAGGTTAAGAATCACTGGTTTAGACTCTAATGCACCCAGGTCCAGAATTTTTATTTTAGATCTTTGAGACATCCCGTATATTTATTAATCATTGTCTGTTTGCAAGGGCATTGTAGGTTGATGGCCTGAATCTTCATCTTAGAAAACAGAAAAAGGAAGTAAAAAAAAATCGCAAGGAATTTCCACTTAGACCTTATTGTTCAAGCTGAATCTTCAACTTCTGATGATTACAAGGCCAACGTGCTTTCTTCTTTTCCGCAATTGAAAAGAAGAATGAAGACATAAAAGAATCAGACAAAACGACAGCAACATAACACTTAAGTAATAATAATAATTTTCATACGTTCTTTTAAATATGTCATTACAAAGTCACTTTATAAAACATATAGTTCCTTAATACCACCAACGTAATACACACAACTCTTGCACACAGAGTAGCTACACCCAACCAATGACGCTTGACGGTTTCTTTTCTTTTACGTAAGGTCATTAAAGGATAAATTATACCATTGTTCCCTTCAGGGAGTAGATGATGACTTTTCACTTCCAACCAATTTGCATATAATTTTACTTATATAATGAAAATCATGTGATATAACAACGTATTGTATAAGATTAAGAATAGATAAATATATGCTTTCATCATAAAGCACTTATTATATGTATTTTGTGTATATTGCTTTCCTATATCTACGGCTGACATTTGAAGTTACACACTAATTAAAGTTGAATTTATATTCTCAAGCTTTCATCTCAGTTCTTAATTGAATTGTCTGTTTTTTTTTTTCTTTTTTAACGTCCGAGGCTACGGGAAACGTTGATAATGAGATAGATCATAACGGTGGAATGAAAAAGTAGGAGGAAAAGGGAGAACACAAAGAAAAATCCACACATATGGTGTTTGTACACAACAAAGGTTACATGGTGTAGGCTGGAATCGAAATAGAGACCCCAATCACCAGAAGTGAACGATCTACCCACTTTTTTCTTTGTTAACCAGATTTAATCCACTGAACTCACTGCTGCCCTGAATTACCTGTTGAAGCGTTAAGTAAATATATAACGTAATGTCAGTGGCGGGGATAAGGTCCTTGCTGTGTAAGATACCGGCTTCTTAAATTGGAACTATCAGTAATTACGTAAGTCAGTATCAATTTGCAAATTGAAGGGGAAGGGATGCCAGCCCTCCCCCCAAGTCTTATTTACTATTTTAAACTAAATAAAATATCTTGCAGAATTTTCACATTTCCAGGAATAAAGTTAACAAAACCCCCAGAAACAAAATCGTAAATACGCCACTGGTCATGAAGATCGAAACGGTTAATAACTTTTAATTTGTGTAGCCAAACTAAGAAAGAACTTGTATTTGAGTTAAATGTGTTTATTAAACATCTACCTTCTCCACCTTTTATAGTTGTTACGATCATAAGCTTTCGTTTCTTGAAATATTTACCTAATCATTTGAAAAAGACGTTTTTTTTTTTTTTTTTTTAATTCTGCTAGGAGCAAGCTAAAGAGGTTTCAAAAAGTGGAAAAGTCTCTAAATGTTTAAGTGTGAAATTTCTGGAAAAGAATCCTTGCTTATATATGCATACTAACTGCAATGCCCGTTCTTCGCATGGGAAGAATAGGTTTAAGGGAAATAATTGAGTCCCCTTCCCATTAGAATATTTATTTCAATGAAAGTTTAATGAAAACATACGGAAGATACTGTACTTTTGACATAAATATTGAAACACCCTACCCCCACAGAATACCCTTTAATTAAATTGATATGATAAAAAAATGGTACTAACTATCTTCCAAAAGTTATTTCAAACGACACAAATCTCAGTCATTTTGACATTTTATTTTCACCTGCCCCACCTTCAACAAATGGGGATGAACCTGGACTTAAACGCATTGGGAACATCACTATTCATATCAGCAACCTCGAAAACTATGGGCTGGACACTGATTCGGCCATTTTCAATTATTTTTATATGTTGCAATTTCCCTCCTTCCCCCAGGGTGCTAATGAGGGCTGAATTTCAAACTTAAATGGCACCTGGAGTGTCATTCTTTATCTAAGCCACTCTGAAAATGATGGTTTCGACACTAATATCGGTCGTTTTCCATCAATTATATATATATATATATATATATATATATATATATATATATATATATATATATATATATATATATATATATATATATATATATATATATACCTCCCCCTCCCACTTCCCCTAAACGTAGAAGGAAATCTTACCCTGGAGACCCGGGTTCGATTCTCGGCGGGAGCTCATGTGGTTCGGATTCCACGTTAATCAGTAGGTCCACGTCTCATATAGCCACGCTGCTGAACGGAACGTTAAAATCATCAAGTTCAAGTTCAAAATCGTACCCTCACTTGGGGGATGAATTTGGACTTAAAGGGCATCAAAACTATCACCAAACAGCTCAAGGACCACAAAAACTATGGATTTAACACTAATATCGGTCGTTTTCAATCATTGTTATATGTCCCCCTCCGCTCCGCTCAGGTATGGTAGGGGATATTGCACCGACAGTACTCTTTCTCCAGACTGCATGTAATATGTGTACCAAAGTTTGGTTAAAATTGCTCCAGGCGTTCAAGAGTTTTGGTGGAACATACATACATACACACATACATACATACATACTAGGGATAGCCAGTTCCGGAATTTTTACTTTCCGAAATCCGGAAAGTAAAATCGGAAAATTTCGGATTTCGAAAAAATTCCGGAATTTGGAAAAATCCGGATTTCGGAAAAAATCCGGATTTCGGAAAAATTCCGGATTTCGAAAAAATTCCGGAATTCGGAAAAAATCCTGAATTCAGAAAAATTCCAGAATTCGGAAAAATATTTTTTCTTTTTGTAATCCTAAGAATGCATGATGCAAGTTAAGCTGAAACATCCTAAAGTATACACAAATCAATCTTTCCATGGTTAATGAGATGTAGTCCAAAAGTACGATGTACTCCTAATATTTAAGTTTTGTTTTACTGTGATATTGTCCAGGGTAAGACATATATCACACTGAGATAAACAACTAGACAGAATGAAGATGTTATCATACGTAGTTTTCCAGAAAATCGTGAGAAACGAATTTTTATGAAGTTAAAATATGCGTCGCTTGTTGCCAGTGTGATGCAATTGATAACTTTTATGCTGGAATAGTCTTATTATTATTATTATTATTATTATTATTAATCGTTTATGCACTGTAAAAGAAAAATATGAACCGTTAAGTAGTAGATTTTATCTGTTTTGTTTTTTGATATCTTCTAACAGTAATAACAAACTGCTTGTAAATACGCAATGATTATCAAGGACAATGGCATATTAATGTAAGGACTAGTGCTGTCGAAATCGGTTTTTGAAAAAACCGAAAACCGGTTTTTGAAAAAAGTGAAATTTCATAAAACCGAAATGTCGGTTTTGAAAACCGCATTTGCGGTTTCGGTTTCGAAAACCGCTTCTGCTGTTTCGGTTTTGAAAACCGCATTTTCGGTTTCGGTTTTGAAAACCGCTTTTGCGGTTTCGGTTTTGAAAACCGCATTTGCGGTTTCGGTTTTGAAAACCGCTTTTGCGGTTTCGGTTTTGAAAACCGGTTTTCTCAAAAACCGAAAACTGCAGAAGTCACAAAAATTCGTGAGCACTATTATCAAGTAACGACTAAAAAACAGCAAAGAATCTTTCCCATCTTTGGCTCACATTTGCCAGATGGAGGGAAATTTCCCCCGGCGTAGGGAAAAAATGCTCAAAATTTGCAGAGGTGAAAGAAGATATTTTTTCTTAAAATGTCTTAACGTGTAGGGAAATTCTTGTTTAGTATTCTTTTACAATTGGCAGAATGAAAAAAAATAAGTTGCAGTTTCTCACAAAGAGGCACGGCTATCGTTATTGGGAAGTAAAAAGATATAGAATAAAATATGATCGGTGTTCCCTTCACGTATGAACTATTGCAGGTGTCTGGGACTTGCGATAAGAAACCAGTCAACACATGCAAAACCACAACATTCACATTTATCGGAGTGGCAACAAATCAACAATAAAATTGTGTATTGCGATCTAAATTTTTTTCTTTTTTTTTTAAGAAAGGGAGGTGGTGTTTTTTTTTTTTTTTTTGTTAACAAAAGAAAGAGTGGCAGTACTATTTAGAAACAAAGTGAAAGAGTAATGATAATATAAAAGATCTCAGTCTAAGTGGATGAGATTTCAAATTGGATTTCATGGGTTGCAGGTGTAGTGATCTTAAATAGGGATATACCTTATTTTCTATTTAGCTTAGTGTTGTCATATTACCCGATTTTTGCAGGTACCACCCGATTGTCAGGTTCTATATTCGTCCCTCGCTATCTTAATCACGAAAAACCACCCGCTTTTTGGGGTTGGAGAAAAATCGGGAACTGCTACCGGCTGGTCAGAGCAGAACATTAATGCAACTGTCTACTGTCAGCAGTTGAGCCGTGTTCAAGAAAAACTCAAAACCCTGGAGCCAGCACTTCTCAATCGCTAAGGGGTTCTACCGTTACGGGACAACGCTAAGCCCCACATGATTAGAGTGACCCGGGACACCATCCTACGCCTTAAATGGGAAACACTATTGCAACCGCCATACTCCCTGGACAATGCACCGTCCAATTATCCCTGAACCATTTCTTGGACACACATTAGAGAACTAAAGTCCAACTCCGTAGTAAAGGTGCAAAATGCACTTGATACCTTCTTTCCTTCACGGCAAACCAAGTTCTACCGCGAAGGAATCCATGCACATCCCGAACGTTTTCAGAAGGTCCGTTGATACTGATGGGTACTATTTTTTATCTTCCAGGTACGTCTTAGGCAGGGGTGTAGCCACGGGACCAGGCTCCCCAAATGATTTCCTGGCCCCCCTAATGACCAGATGTTAAAACATCATCGTGAGATTACTTCGCTTCAGTCATTTAAAAATAACAATGTTTACATGTAATTAATAATTTACGGTAAAATAGTATGGAAAAATAGTATTTTACCATACCGATCACAAAATAGTATGGTATTTCTTCCTTATAGCGATCCGAAAATAGTATGGTATACTTTTTGTGACAGTAGATTACACAATTTACGGCGATTTGTATTTGACAGTTTGAAGACAAATGTTTTGACAAGGTACTATAAATTCTATGAAATGAAATGAAATCTTTGAGTTTAACGTCCCACGCCTATGCCGGTTAGGCCAAAGGAGACGGTGATTATGAGAAATGAATGAAATGAAGAAAGTGGGAGGAAACGGAACCCCGAGAAAACCCATGAGCACGGTTGTTTGTCCACCATAAAGTCCACACGGCGCGAGCTGGGATCGAACCAGGGACCCCAAGCACCGGAGGTGAACGCTCTACCACTGAGCCACCGCGCCCTCACTATAAATTCTATCATAAAACAATGGTACTATACTAAATCGTAAGTACATTATATTATTTATATGCTGTAATTAGTGTTTCAAGAAAACTTTTTATCAGATGGAAAATTTGGTGAAAAGCAACGTTTTTATTCAGTTTTTCAATTTGGATTTCATTCGCTTTTTAAAATGCTATTTCGTGTAAAACAGGAAGTGAGATATAGCTGTTAATAAAATAATTATGTCTTTTTAGTCACGAATAATAAATAAACATTTTTTCAGAACATCTTAAAATAAATTAAGTGCAATTTCAAAGAAAATCAGTCGTATGTATAAAAGTAACCAAGAAAGTTCTGTCGCTTTTTGCGTAGGTCTGCGATAGTTGGCCCTCACTGGCGGCCGGGTTTCGTCGAGTCGAAACATATATCTCGCGTCGGGGTGTTGAAGTTACCACCGCGTAGCAGCGACCGGTGAGAACTTCGTCTTGGTCCGCACTTCTCAGATTCTTCGCGGAGAACCGTGAAGGGACCAACACGAACTGTCGCCAGTCATGTGCATGCGGTTATTATTATATATTATTTTTTCCTGACGAATTGTTCCTAAAGTGAGCTCCGAGGGTCAAGAATAACCTCTGCCTCAACATCATGACGTGAAAAATCTTGAGATAAGTGCGATAATTGTATGAATTTAGATGACAACTGTCGTCGATCATTAGAAAGTTAGCATGCGAGAACTATGAAATAAAGTAAATAGGCACGCGTCATTTTGTTACAAAATTACATGGCGAACACATTTTATCTAATTCCAAACAGTTATCGTCGAATATACACGGTTAAAGGAGCACTGTGATTGACCAAATTAAAAAGATCTTAACGATTTATCCCTTTACAAGCGACGTTTCCTTCATCGCCATCGTAGCGAAGTAGGAAGAACACTTGCCTAGTAATCATAGGGTTGGTGGTTTGAGTCCTCTTCGGGGTAATTTTTTGGTACTTTTTAAAAGTGTTTTTTAGACTCACCTTAATGTAACTAAATCACACATATAGCCGATTTAACATTTTGGGGGAGTAATTTTGTGGTTCATTGGCGTTTTGTCGCATCTCTGCCGCTGGTGGCATAATTTTCAAAACGGTAGAGGGGCCACCGGGGATCGTCGCTGCGGCGCCGCCAATGTTTGGCGTGATGTCGCTAATTGCCCATTTGTGGTCCACCGACGCTTACGGCATGGGGACAATTCAGTGTGAGTGGCGAAACCATTCAGCAGCACCTTCAACTGAGGAAACACTAGAAGTTGGGTCGATGGGTCCCACATAACTTGGTTCCGGGTCAAAAGGCAACGCAAGCAGACACCTGTGTTTCTTTGCTGTCTCGTCTGAGGAAGGAGCCATTTCTGGACAAGGTGTTGTCATGTGATGAGAAATGGGTCCTGTACGAAGTTCCACGGCGCCGTCATAATTGGTTAGCATCCCATGAACGGTTCCAAGACAGCCGAAACCAGTACTACACCAGAAGAAAGTCCTCCTGTGTGTTGATGAACTGCTCGTGGCATCGTGCATCGGGAACTGCTACCAGCTGGTCATCGCATCAATCCAACTGTGTACTGTCAGCAGTTGAGCCGTGTTCAAGAGAAACTCAAAACTCCCAAAGGGGTCCTTATGTTACAGGACAACGCTAAGCCCCTAGTGGCTAGGATGACCCGGGACACCATTTTACGCCTTGGATAGGAAACACTATTGCATCCGCCATACTTTCTGGACATTGCACCGTCCGATTATCATGTGTTCCCTTCCTTGGACAATCACTTTAAAGGATGCCAGCTCAAATCCCAAGTAGAGATGCAAAATGCACTTGATAACTTCTTCACTTCACGGAACACCAACCTCTACCGCGATGGAATAAATGGCCTTCCAGAACGTTTGCAGAAGGTTGTCGATCTATTCTTGATCTTCCAGATACGTGTTAGGTGACATATGAATGTCCGGAGGTGGTGAGTGAGAAAGCGATAGAACTTTCTTGTTTACCTATATAGATCGGTTCTGTGTATTGAAATAGTTATGCACAAAGGTATAATGTTTGGTCGGGGGCAGTAGTTCTTGGTTAAACATAATACAAACTATCTGTAATATAATTTATGAAATTATTATTATTATTATTACTATTAATAATAATAATAATAATAATAATAATAATAATAATAATAATAATAATAATAATAATAAGCTAAAACAGTGTTTTTAGTTTTCTGGAAGGAAACCAAAATTTTCCAGTTTTTTTTCAGGCTTCAAAAACACTAGCTGTAACACATTTTTTTAGATTGTAGCTGCCCCCCTTCAAAAACGACGGGCCCCTCCTACAGAAACCTGCTGGCTACACCCCTGGTCTTAGGTGACATATCGATGTTCTAAGGTGATAGGTCAAAAAGCGACAGAACTTTCTTCGTTAATTTTATACATACTATGTAAAACTACTGTAGGCCTATAAGTTCTAGTATCTCGAGTTCGGGAAGTCGGAATGTCAAAATTCCTTAAGATTCGTGTTCCTCGTGCTCTACTTTACAAAATATATAAAAATCAGGTGGGGTCCAGTTCGCTTCCCTGCAACCGAAAAGTACCTTGGAAGTGTCATCAAAGAAGTAACTAAAAAAAAAAAAAAGTGAAAATAATCCCAGGTCAGTATTTGTAACACACAAGTTCACATCAGTACTTACGGAGTTCTAAACCGTAAGAAAGTGGGAGGAAACGGGAGCAAATAAAAGAAAGTTGAAACACAGACATAAATCAATACAATTGTCTCGATCGATAGATGCTTTCACAATTGTTAAAAGGTGTAATTAAAAACATTGGTTTCGGTTTTGAAAACCGCATTTGCGGTTTCGGTTTTGAAAACCGCATTTGCGGTTTTCGGTTTTCAGAAAACCGGTTTTCTCAAAAACCGAAAACCGCAAATGTCACAAAAATTCAACAGCACTAGTAAGGACTACTCTGCAGACTAGCAATAAATAACAGAAAAACAATAGTTGCAAAAAAAAAAAAAAAAAAAGTAACTAACTTGGGCACGTTAGAGGACATCCACATTGCGCATTATGTTCGCGAGAATATAGGGACGCATTGAGACTCTAGCAAAGAGCGTGGTCTTATCTTGTTCGTTTGGCTAAGTTTAATAAGGTGAGCCTGATGTATAAAGTTGTTAAAGTCATATTATTACTCCAAGGGCCGTACGATGGAGGCATTAACTTTAATATTAATGGCACTAATGAACACTTACTTGCTCTAACGGTTAACCTCATTTTTGAGATGATTCTTAGAAGTGGGCGTGTTGGCATGCAGTTAGAAGACTTATATCCATTATTTAAAAAGCACACGTTATCTGTAGAGTACTAACGATTTGCGTCACTATCGAACACTAACGTAGCACTAGCGATGTTTAAAGTCGAAATTGGGGTCTGACATAAGTGGCTTGTCAACTTCACGGACATTATATTTTCCTTGAATGCGAGAATTTTGCTCCCGGGAAATTTGCGCCCTACCACAAAAATAGGGAAAAATGCGCCCTCAATATATTTGCACTGGGATGTTTGCGCCCTACCCCAAAAAGAGGGGAAAATGCGCCGGCTATGTATTTGCACTGGGATGTTTGCGCCCTAGAATTCTACTTATTTTTGTATTGTGTAAAGTAACTTCCACTCACACTTAAACTAGGCTTGCCTCTCATCGTCTCAGTGAGTTAATCCATCCCTTATAATATTCCGAACAAATGAAAAAAATACAATTTTAGTTCACTAAAGGGCAATCCATACAAATACAATTTTTCACTATACTACAAAATTTACAATAAAAGTATAAATGACTGATATATAATTATTTATTAATATAATCAAAGAGTATAATTTAATCTACAAAAGGTTGTTTGGCTCTACCCAGATATCTCTGTTTGAATTAGTCCCAGAAGCGACAGTCCTATTAGCGACAGGAACTGTTATCTGTCCTATGAGCGACCGATTCATTTACATTGATATGATGGAAGATGACATGATTCCATCTCGTAAAGCATGTTTGCCTCTAGCGTTATTAGCACCCGAACAACCTTGGTATGAAATATGTACGTGCCAGTGATACTGTTCGTCAAATATATAACTAGACGAACTGTAAAATCCTGCGAGAGATTTGTAACTTGTGTAATAATTTCTTCGAATACACCGTGTTTTTAGATTTCTTTGATATCCTCAAATGGTGAACACTTTTTCCATGGGCACCTGATGGGAAGGCAGGGGTCGCCCCCCTGGCTCACAAAAATGTATACGTAATATAGCCAACCATGCATATTAAATACCAGATATACCAGACGTGATACAGCAAACATGGAGATGTCCCTCCCTAGAAAATTTCTTCGGACGCCCATACCTCTTTCTGATTTTTTTCTTATGCCATAAACATATTCAATCTAAACTTATGCTCCGTATCATTTTAACATGAAAATTTTAATTATATTAGAATCATAAACAAAGACGGAGCTACTCTAAATATTTAGTTAGCTTTCCTTTTGATAGAGTCAATGTATTCATATAAATAAATTCAAAAATATAATATTAGGAAAAACGTATAAAAGATTGTTAATATAATGAGAATATTCTCATGTATTAAATTCAGGTAGAGCGAACTGTTTCATAGTACATTTTGTTAGGTTCTAAATCACACTAGCATAAAACAAGTTAAAGAAGAGAGAACCTTATCTTCTTCCATTATCTTAGTATGAACGAATCGGTGACTCATAGGGCAGTTAATACATCGAATCGGTCGCTCATAGGACAGTTAACGGTTCCTGTCTCTAATAGGACTGTCGCAAGTGAGAAGACACCCTCTGTTTACAATCCTTGCGAGTTGTTTGGCTTTTCAAGACACAAAATATAGAAAGGAAAATGTAAAGTGAATGTAAAATCAGTTCAGTAATATTATCATAAAAACTATGTACAATGTGTTTACTTGCTGGAATTACACTTCAAACACACAATTGCGTTCAGTCGTTCTTTCAGAAAAAAATATTCCGGGGACCACACTTAGTATTCCGAAGGGGGGGGTCACTGGTGGTACTATTCTATTTATTATTATATTATAGGCGTATTATTTTGGTCTCCTCCGAGGCGGCATTCTTGAGAGCTCTGGGGAAGCCAGTGTTCCCCCAAAATCATCTCTGGAAGGAGCAGTGATTGCGTTGATCCGTTGTGTTCTTTTGGCTTATATTGAAGTTTGTTCTCCCCTTATATAGCCACAATGAAAATAAATCACAAATGACATGGCTGTGGGGGGAAGCTTGTTTATGCTGTAATGTCAGCCCCTCCGAGCAAATGCGTAAGCTCGAATAGGTTCTTTTATTTCGCAGGGCTCAAACTTCCCGGTGGAGGTACATCGCAGGCACAATTTTCCCTGTTCTTGAGGTAGGGCGCAAATTTCCCAGGCGCAAAATTCTCGACACCGTTCGAATGACCTCGGAAGACTATATCTTTTTCAATACTTTTTAATATTCTTTTACTCGAGATTTCTTCATGGTTTCTTATTAAAATACTTACTAACATATCCTCATTTTATTGTCCAAACCAATCAATATGGGTATGTTGTCAGCAGCGGCGTAGCGTAAGAGAACGCCGGTATGCCCGGCATCCCCTGTTAATAAGAAAAAGTACGTATTTCATTATATATAAATTGTTTGCTTGTAATTGTCACAATTATTTCCACTGCGATCTTCTGGCGCGCTCTCTCGACTTACTTTGACAAGAGGAACCTACGCATGCGCGTCGCTCAGATGCACATTTTCTGTCTTTCCTCCTGTCGTATGCTATTTTCCTCGGGCTTCCAGGCCTACTGAAAGCATCGGGGTTTTCGTCTGCTTTCTGTTGAATGCGCATGCGCAATACTTCCCTTCTCACTCCTTCTCATCCCTTGCAACCGTACATTTGTTTTAGATATACGCTGGCATATTCAAGTATTTCCAACTGTATATATTTTGAACTAAGCTATAGTTTCTGAACAGAACGTACGAGCCCTAATATAAAGGAAATAGAACAAAACGGAAATGGTTAGTTCAACGCATTTTTGAAGCATGCCGGTTATGAAAATAATAGTATTAAAATAGTTATGCCTTAATCGCAACTAAATGCATCGTAATTGTAATCTTCATCGTAAAGGAGCTCAAAGACACAGGCATAAATATAAAGCATTCTGTAGAATTACGGTGACCGATCTGGTAGGACAAGAGAGCCACCACTCCCCGTCACTCGCAAAGATTGTGCCAGGGCCTTTCAGTCACTGGCACAAATCTCGGGGACATAAGGGGAACATGTTCCCTACAATCTTGTCCACCCCCCCAATAATCCAATTTGAGATTGTGATGATGATTTCTATCCGACTGCCACAAACGAAACTGATGTCCTTTGACTTGTTTCATTTTTAAAAAAGAATCGTATTCTTTAATATTTCATTGTCATTAATTATTAGTAGTCTATTTTCAACTATTTGTTTAATTCCTGTAACAATTCCTATAATGCTATTGTGGTAATCATAATTTTGCTCAGATAAGAGTATTGTTGCGCCAAATATAGCCTGATTGATTTTCTTTCATAGTTTTGGGGAAGTCATTATTTGTATTGTTATAAAACAAATGTCCTAAAATTTTAATGTGGATCATTGTGGATGCGTAAGTAGAAACATGTCAATTATTATTATGCATATATTCAAATTTCAGAATGTGCTCACGGCACTGAGTTGTAATAATGATATGTACCACCATTTCATCTACATCATTTGGTATATAATATACGAGTACAACAGGTTTACCTCAGAAATCTGATTCATCTACTGTAATAAGAGAGTCTCTTCTCCCCTCCCCCCACAATAAGCCTTAAAATGTATCCTCCTGCCGATGTTATAGACAACTCTGCTTTCCTAATCCTCCACAGCATTTTTTTCAACTTCATAAATATTTTGAACATCGTTAAAAAAAAGGAAAGGATTATGGGAACAGTCTTACCCATCCCACGAACGTTGAAGACAGATTTGCGCCCTTGACTTCAGTAGCTGGATACAGAAACAGGCCCCCAGAGTTGGTTTAAGTGCTTTGTATTTACATCTTCAAATGATATATACAATCAGGCCCATATTCACGAACCCACAGGCGTCTGAGTTCCGGACCCAAGATGACAAATTTCTAGGGGCGATATATATATATATATATATATATATATATATATATATATATATATATATATATATATATTTTGAAAGAACGAGATTGACGTGTGGTATGTGGAGAAAAAAGCCGCCCACGAGAAAGAAATGAAGGGAACGATACTGGAAACAATGTTCATACAAAAGTGGGGCCTAGTTTTCTCGTCACAACGGTAGTAGCAAGAAGGAGCTGAGACAATTGGTTTTTAAATTCTAACGTAATCCACGGATTCGCTTCTCTATGCTCCACTAGACCTCCAATTAGGGGGACTTCCTCCTAAATTTTGTATAACCCTATATTTCTATTCAGAATAGCTACCGGTATGTATTGCTGCTTGCAGTAGTACTATATCGCACAAATAACTAACTTTGGCATCCCCCTTTCGGAATATCACGCTACGCTACTGGTTGTCAGTAAAATGTTTAGATTGATCGAGCCCCTGGTGTGTAACCACAGTATTTCATATCATCCCCCATTAGAAATCTTGGCTAAACGAACCAATATATGTTGCCAATAAAATAGTTTAGAATGATTGAGCCCCTGGTAAATAACCACAGTATTTCGTGAGAGACCCCGCCCTTCCTATTACCATATTCTAGCTACGTGCCTGACTTAGCTAATTCTCTACATTCATAACCAAACACACATTTTCGAAAGCGGAAAACGCTCTCTAAATACCTAAGCTTATTATTTTCACCAGATACATAAATTGGGTAACATTCTATCTACATGAATGTTATATATGTCGATTACTGAAAACCGCTTCTCGCTATCTATTACCATATTTACAATATAATGATTAACGTTAAAACCGGAAATGGTTGATTCGTACCGCTTCCGGTTTGAATATTACATTCTTCAGGGAACTCGATTCTTAACTATTGACTCTGTACATGGCCAAAATTGATGGTAATCCATCAGATAGTTCTTGAGACTGTTTGTTTCACTGACGGACAGAATGAATATATGGCTATAGAGTTTTGATAAACCAAATTCGTTAATGAGTGATGATGGAACAAATACAAGAAAGGGAACCAAGAGTACAACCGGGAAAATTTTCGAACACAAAATTAGCCATCGAAAACCTACATGTCCTGGGTTAGAATACCATAGATGAAAACTCTACCACTGAGTCATCAATCACCTTCTTATTAGTTTTATTAATTATTATATTAATATAATTTAATGAATGCCTGCTTATGTTAATTATTGAACATTACATTGTATACTTCGTAAAGTCAAAAATTATAAATTTGTATTTACTGTACATAGGTATGTTGACAATAAGCGAACGTTATTATAATATTTGTTGAGATTTCTTTTCCTTCACTGCCTTTCGTCTGGTTAAAAAGTAGTTTGCAGCGCTTTGGAGCAGCTGCAGGTGGGAACACGATAATGTTTGAGACATACCGGCGACTTTTTTGTGTGTGAAAATAAGACCCGGAAATTCCGGATTTCGGAAAAAATATCTAATACTGTACTACTTTTTATGAATGTATAAAAATTTAATTATAGATGAAGCAGCAATAACGAGTGAGGAACTTAGAAAAAAGTTATTATTTTAATGAAGCGTTTAGACGTTAGGCCTATAGACCTGTTCTAGGTAGAAAGATTTTTTTTTTTTTTTTTGTTAGTAAATATTGTGTTCATATTCTTCATCATCAACAGAATACAGTATTAGATATTCAAACATAATAATTTTACAAGTTGATAGTTTTGAAATTTCTTTTTTTCTGAGTGAATCTAAGTAGAATATATACACAATGTGTATACATTTCGGATTTTTATGTAGATTTTTATACGTCTATGCAAAATCACTACTTTAAAGTTTAAAGTAACTTACGTATTGTAAGTTTCATGTAATAAAGTATGAAAAGTATAAAGTATTCCTAGTAGTATTTATTGGTTACTTACCTTATATCATTCATGAAGGTCATGAAAATTTGGTTTACCAATTATTTCCAAAGGAGCGTTTCAATTTTTACCTATTTTTTATCGCTAAATTCTAACATCTTCTAACATCTTAGGAACAAAACGAATGGCAACAGCGTGATTATTTTTACTGAAGGCAACAATGATTTACGTAAGCCAAAATATCCTTTCAATAAAACCTCGAATATACTCGAGCTTGTAAACTTTGTACCGTTCAACAGTGATCAATTGTAATAATGCCGTATGATGCCCGAATATACTCGAGGTTTTAAATTATTTGTAAAATTAAAATCTCGAATATACTCGAACTTTTCAGTTAACCGGTTAAAGAATATCATGATAGAATTTATGTACTTAGAAAATGTAAGCCTACTGTAGAGGTTTGCTATTAAGATAAAATTCCTATGAAACAATATGGTACGTAACTCGCAAGTGAGCATTGTTTTAAAAGGAGCCCTATAGCCTCCTACAGCCTAGGGCCCCCAGCACATGCCAGACCGCTCCTGCATCTGACGAGCGAGTACTGAAATAGGTGGCACGTACCATACTTTTGTCATATAGGGTACTTTATTGTGCAGCAGTGTGTAGAAGGAGAATGGTTTATTCCACGTTTTAGAAATGTGGCTTGTGTTTGATCATGAGACTATCGGTGGAGCACATATGACATATCATGCTTTATGAATTTCACCAGGAAGATTTCAGCTAGTGCAGTGGCACGAAACATCAATGCCACATATGATCAGAATGCTGTGAACGTATCGAAATGCCAGAGGTGGTTGTAGAGGTTTCGGTCTGGGGACATCGGCCTCATTGATAAGAAACGCGATGGGAGTCCTGTGCGGCTGGACAATGATGCCCTGGTAGAGGCAAAGCCAATGCCAACTATTGAAGATCTGGCCAGCGAACTCCATGTCACCCATTCAACTGTTCATCGTTATATACAGGGCCTTAAGTACATGTCGAAACTCGTTGAATCGGTATACCATACGTTCAGGCCCGTATCCAGGGGGGTCTAGGGCCCGCGTAAAATTTTGCCGGCCCCCCTAAAATTTTTACGGTAGGCTTGCAAATATGGTTGGATCGGGCCCCCCTAACTTCAGCCGCCCCCTTGACATTTTTGGGCTGGCTACGAGCCTGCGTACGTTAACACGTCGACAGAATAACAGCGAGTGGATATTTCCAGTTCCCAACTAACCCGTCACAGACATGAGCCATTTCTGGACAGAACGGTGACAGTAAATAAAAAGTAGATCCTCTAACATAACATTACATGCAAATGTCAGTAGGCAACTAAAGGAGGGCTGCAGGAACTGCCAAAACAAGACTTCACCTCTGCAAAGTGATGTTGAGTGTTTGGTGGAATATCTGTGGGATAATCCACTTGACCTCTTGCCATGTAATCAGTCAATCAATGTAGATACCTGTTGTTAGCAGCTTTAGCACCTATGGACTGTATTGTTGGAGAAACGTCCAGTTCTGGTTCGTCTTAAGAGTTTGCTTACCCAAGATGATAACACGCGCCCACACACAGAGAAAGGGACCTGTGATAAAGATTGAGGAACGTAGGGAATGAGAAAATTCTCCATTCGGCGTTTTAACCAGATCTAGCACCAAGAGACTACCGTTTTCTTTTTTAACGGAAGTTGTAAAATCACCTTTCCGAATAAACACTAGAAGATAAGGATGGCATGTGACTTACAGCGACCCAGTTCTTTGACCTTAAAATGGTGACTTCTTTCATTTGGAATAGATGGCAAAGTATTGGGGAGTACGATGGAGACTATTTCCTTGGTTAACAGTAGGCAAGTAATCGTTCTTTTTCCCCTATGTGTGTGTGTATGAGCCTCTTAGATGAATTTCTGTTTACGACACTGAAATAGAATGGCCATTGCCTATTTCTGCAACATACTAAAATGGTTGGTTGATTTGACTAGAGTCTAGCGTCCCTTTCAGCAAGGAGCCTATATGGAACGTGAATCTACAGTTTAACGTACGAACCGAATCCACGAGCTTCCACCCAGAATCGAATCTGCCTTCCGTACCAAAATGAAGGAATAAAATTTGATCCACAGTGATTATGAACTAGTGTGCATTTCATAATCTTATTCTCTTGAAATTAATTTCATTTTGTGTTAAAACGTTGGGAACACAATAAATTTTCACGAGGTTTAATTTCATGGGAGACCTGAGCTCGACTCCCGGTAAAAGCTCATGTAGTTCGAAATCCACGTGAAATTGTAATTCCGCTCCTCGTACTCTCAATGCTGAACGTTACGCTAAACTCCATAATAAGTAATTAACATGAAGTATATATTAGTGGTGGTTTTCGAAGGCGATTTTCCGATTTTCGAAACTGATTTTTTTTCAAAACCGGTTCGTTTACCTATCGAAACCGTTTTGCTTCGTCCTAACTTGTTTGGAAATGAGTTCTACAAGAATAAAAAAATGATACTGACTTTGATAAAAATTACCCTTTGGTTTCAGTAAAAAGAAATCTTTTATGGATAAAACGGTTTTGGGAGAACCGGAGCGGTTTTTGAAAATACAAAAACCGGTTTCCGTGAAAAACAGAACCGTTTTTTTAAAGAGAACCAAAATATTGGTTATTCTAGAAACTTGTTTCTGATTTTAAAAAAAAAACTTTCGTGCATAACGTCCACTGGAGTGGACACTGCTGATTGGTTAAAATTGTGTTCTGTCGGAACTTTCCACCCGCAACCCAAGTGCCTGACGATCTCAAGTTTTCTACCACCTAGCGTGGAGCTCTGAAAGCAAGGATCTTACGTCATCAGTATATGCTTGAAACAGGTAAGAAAAAGGCGTGGCGAGTTCTTGTGGAATATCTGCCGATATCTTCTACGGAGGGTGTGCCAAGCAAGTGATATTTTTTTCTTTACTTTGTTACAATGTCTGAAACAAGCTGACATCATGAT
This sequence comes from Thermobia domestica, assembly GCF_964235325.1. Lineage (NCBI taxonomy): Eukaryota > Metazoa > Arthropoda > Insecta > Zygentoma > Lepismatidae > Thermobia > Thermobia domestica. The sequence continues at coordinate 136,230,766 of NC_137460.1, forward strand.
ATCAGATTTTGTTCTTGTATCTACAGAAATCATCCAGACATGCCCCATGTAGTGGACAGCATGCACTTGAAGCACATTTGTCTGCAATAATGTATCCACTGTAGTGGACTTCATGCAACTATTGAAATATAGGCTATGTGAAATCCGGTTCGATTTCCAGTTGATGTCACCACACTTGAGTTGAACACGTTATGGCAGACAAAATTGGCATGTTCGGAACACTTCGCAAAAAGACCATCGTTCCTGAAATCAAACTGAAATCAGGAACATGTAGACATGTACACACAAACTACCATGAACATTTGTTACTCAGCATGTTGAGGATGACAGAAGTAAATCAACACCAGCGAATGAAGAAAACGGAAATTAAAGATCCTCCTCTGAGTAGAAGCAACCAAAGACGACAACAAGCAAAAGTGAGGTGGTCAAAATTTGGCAATAAATTTTTCCAAAATATTTCTACTTTCTTGGAAATAACAATGTAAATATTTCAGGAAATGAAGAAACTCATTTGTTTTCGCAGTTATTTACAGGTGCCCTTGTAAGTGACATTATGTTTTGAACCTCCTGTATGCGAACCAAAATGGCAAGGAACATTTTGGATTAACTCAGGTGAAATCAAAGTGTTTCTTGAAATAAATCTTGTAATGGCTTATATCTGCTACCCAAGAAGACGACACTATTGGTCTTCAGATGAAGTTTTACGTTGTAAAGTTGTAGCTGAAGTACTATCAGTAAACCGGTTTGATCTCATATAGAGATATCTTTATTTCTATGATAATTCACAGCCTCGAGACGCGAACTACAGATGCATTGACGGGCAAATCATGCAATTCAAGGTTAGACAATATATACCCACGAAGCAGAAAGCTTGAGGGCGAAAATTTGGGTAATAGAGGGAGTAGTGGTTACATGTACGATTTTGATGAATATATTGATTTTTAACTCTTATTACTTGTACCAAAATCACGTTGGCAAGTTTTCTACAATATAACGTTTATTCCATTCATTTTAGTGTAATTTTGTAAACTTTATGTGTTACAATTCAGAGATGATTATCTTGCCCAAAATGCATGAGGTCCAATCAAGTGGACAGATAAAGATAATGATTAAATTCTGCTAAGAAAATACCAAATTTCAAAATTTTCAGTTTTACATGTCATAATACAAAAACAATTTGTAAGAAAAAAATCATCATCATATGTCAATGAGAACATAATTCATGCATGAAAGGGTTAATAACCTTTTTGTTCATCCCTAGTTAATATTGGTTATAAGACAGCCACCACTCATAATTTTCTATTAGCATGGATGAGTGTGATGAGAGTAGATATTTTAATCAGTAGGGTCTGTTCAAGTTTTGCTTATTAGGGCAAGACTCATTGTATCTCACGTTTTACTTAACTCAGAAAAAAGGGAGGAAATTCCCCTCCTGCAGTCTCAAATGACTCCCCTGATTTTAATTCAAAAGAGACACTGAAAGCGATAATTTAAACGCCCAATGCGTTCAACTTGTTTTCTTTGATATAGTATTAAATGTCTGCAACTTCAAAATTGCATATAACTAACCCTCTTTGCTAGTCTAATGGCTAGTGCATATACCGTCCGTGCACAGGGTTTTCGGTTCGATTCCTAGTGAGAGAGCATTAGAATTTGAACTTATTACAGTGATTCGAATTTCACTTTAAACTGTATGTGCGTGACTTACAGTCACCCTGCTCGAAAAGGGACGCTAAAACAAACAATCAAACCAATAAGATACAAACCCAAAATCACATACATCTCGAACTTAGCATCATTATACAAGTTCAGACTATAGTTTGATAGAATAAGTTATTTAATACAATATGCGAAGTAATCGCGTCTAAACGGCCAGAGAGAAATTAATTTGTCTCTGATATTACGTAACAATATTGCATTATTAAATTGGGTCATTTCTATGAGAGATGTTATATGAAAGATGATGTAAACGCTGAATGTGATGTAGGTTACGTTTAAGATAGTTAATGTGAAGAAGTGCAATTCATGTTTAGCGAAAGTAGCCGTGAAAAAAACGGAAAAGTCATCGAGTGTATATTCATCTCTGCATTGACATCGCACATAAACTACTATTCACGTTCTTGTTTCTCGAATTATGAGTTGGTTTGTTATAGCAAAGAGACCAATGCTTAAATTTTCAATACGAGTATGAGTTTTCCGATGCAGAAAAAAAGTTGGGCTTCATTCATTCTAGGAAAACTTTATTATAGACCTATGTAATATAAGTACCGGTATATAAACTAAATCTCGAATTAACGTTTTTTTGTTCATATATTGTTCCTCAACTCTTGTTCTAACACCAACAGGCGTTTAAGTCAATTTCCAAAATTGCGGACCCATAATTCTGAATCCAAAAGTCTGCACAGGAAAATATTTCATGTGGTTACTAAGCAAGTCAGTAGCGTAGTCAATAGCGAATTTCGTCAAGGGAGAAGGGAAAATTCGAGCTTTCAAATTAATATCTCAGGATATATCTGGAAATCCCACTTGCATACACCACTGAACATTTGCGACAACAGACAGATCAAGGTGTGGGTGACACTGGAAACTAACCATGATGTATTTTAATACATGATGTATTAAAATACATCATGGTTAGTTTCAAAACATCGTGAATTTTAATATAAGGCAAGTAACGTAAAAACTATTCTTTTCAATAAATAAATAAATAAATAAATAAACAAAAAAGCTGCCTCCCCAAAAATGTATCTGCCCTTCTGCTTGCTCTCCCCCAAAAGTAAAGCTAGTGTCTTCACTGTTACTCAAGCAACTTAAAGTCTACTTCCGTCCCAAGTGCCAAGTGCCAAGTTTGGTTAAAGTCGGATTATTATTATTATTATTATTATTATTATTATTATTATTATTATTATTATTATTATTATTATTATTATTATATCGCGTACGACAGTAGCATACGCAAAGAGAGTTTCCCAGGTTTTATTTCCTGCCTTAGAAAAACATTTACGTTGCTAAGATGTATTCAAAAATCTTGAAAGAATATCAACGTGGAAGTTTGAACATGCACGCCGACTACGTGGGTACTCCGGGGCTCCAGCTGCCACAAGATTTTTAGTTTGATAGAAAACAAAGTAACATAAATATTTCTTACTTGCCATTATCAAAAAGTAAGCAATTAAAACATTGAGGTGGAAATTAAAATTTCTAACTTTTAAAACGTAATTGCTTACTTTTTAATACTTTTTGCACAAACACAATATGATTCGTCATATTCGTTATCAAATAAGCGGTTATGAAACAAGTTAATGACTGATAGGAAGTAATGAAGCTACTCTTTTCTTGCATGATTGAAGAGGTGAATGTTTTCGAGTTTCGTATTTTGATAATTCTGGATACAATCCTTGTTGAATACTTTGATTTGCTTTCCTCTGAATTTTATCTCTTTCTTTATTCACATAACGACATAATGATGTTAAGCAAATTTAGTTAATTGACCATTAGTTAATCAACCGGAATGTATGTCGTTCCCTTTTCATAATGTCCAGGAAACATATACACAAAGAGAAAATTGATCCTTATCAGCTTCCACTGGAAATGTCAGGGAGACGATTTTCCTCGGTCATAAACAAATGGCTACAGTTCTCGCTTTGGAAGTGGAAGAGTCATCTTAGACTCTAGGGGACAGGTTATGTTCGGATCTCACTACAAACTATAGCTTCTATGTCTCATATAGCCATTAAAATGTGTGGACTAAATAGGTAAATTTTATTCATCGGAATCTGAAATCTTGAAAGTTTTTAAACTTACAATTTAATTGAAAAGATTAACTCTATGTATAGCAAACATATTTCATGGAACAAGAAAAATAAAACATTAATGCAACGTCTACAAAGTAAACAGAGAGGCATTTTCAGAACAGTAAAGTTGATCGATCTCATGTGTAGACAATCGTCTATGTGCGCTCGCTACTGATAATTGTAATGAAGTTATCATTGAACAGGAACATAATTTGAAATTTTAGAACTTTGATTTAAACTAATAGATCCTCTCTCTTTCTTTCTATTGGTCACACGCACACACACACACACACACACATGCACACATAGTACGCAATAGTTAGGGTTGTTGGTGGCAGTAGTTAGGCAAAGTCCGTACTACCTAAGGAGGAATAACACATCAGTGTGCAATGAGCAGACTATAATAGTGTAAAATTGGCGACTTCTCAAATATCCAAAGCCATCTTTTTGTTTGTCTCTGGATAAGGTACGATGTGCTCTCCAGATCAAGAGACAGGAGCTGCAAGGTAAGGTAATCAAACTGCATCATATGCCAGGCCTCACACAACCTTAATGACATAATGGACAATGGAAATTCATGAAAATGGGATGAGAAGTTGTCCCTCATTCTCCTTATAGTCCGGACTTGGTTCCTTCGGAGCTCTTCCTGTTTGATCGTCTGAAAGCCCACCTGCGAGAAAAAAACATTCGGCAGCAACAAGCCCCTCATTTTGGGTGTGAAACAATGGTTTAAAAAATAGCCACCTGAATTTTACGAAAATGCACTCAAGATATGGAGAGAAGGTTGGGTGAAATGCATCACAGCAGGTGGAGGCTACATGGAGTAGCATGGCCTTGTAGCCAAATATGTTAGCATAAAGTTTTATTATTATATTGCAACAAATAACAATATTATAACCATCTGTTCAAAATTTATTGAATGCCCTTTGGATCAATTTGGATTCCCGAAAGGAAAATGCACTAGAGATACCTTTGGGTTGATAAGGATTATATCAGAACGAGTTCTTGAGGTGAAGGAGGAAACGTGCTTGTGCTTCATCGACTGGGTCAATTGGACCAAACTTCTGAAAATACTTAAAGAAATCGGGGTCAACTGGAGAGACCGACGACTCATTGGAAACTTGTACGTAGGACAACGAGTGAAATTGCGCTTGAATGAAGGAGAAACTAATAGCGTGGAGATTGAAAGAGGAGTCAGACAAGGATGTACTATGTCGCTCCAATTATTCAACATTTGCAGTTAATGTTTAATGAAGGAAGCATTAATGAGAATTGGAGATTTCAAGATTGGAGGGCAGATCATTAACAAAATCAGGTATGCAGATGAAAAAAAAAATGAAATTTTTGAGTTCTACGTCCCACGATTATGCCGGTTAGGCTAAAGGAGACGGTGATTATGAGAGATGAATGAAATGGTGGAATGAATAAAGTGGGAGGAAACGGGAGAGCCCCGAGAAAACCCACGCATACGGTGTTTGTCCACCACAAAGTTCACTTGGCGGGAGCAGGGAGGTATGCAGATGATACGGTTATTGTAGCTAGAACCGAATACGGACTACAGGAGATGATCGACAAAATGGTTGACACTGGGAAATTATATGGAATGATGATACAACGAAAAATCGAAAGTCATGAGAATATCCCATGGAAACGCGTATTATGGGTCAGGATAGAACAAAGAGAACTTGAAGAGGTCGAGAATTTCTAGTATCTGGGAAGTATTTTGAAGAGAGATGCTTACAACACCAAAGAGATAGCCATAACCAAAGAAGCATTCAACAAGAAAAGATCTCTCTTAACTGACAGGCTTAATATTGGACAAAATAAGAAGTTGGTTAAGTGCTATGTATGAAGTATTGGACTGTATGGCTCAGAATTGGACATTACGGAAGTTAGAGAGCTATTTAAGTGCTTTGAAATGTGGGGTTGCAGTAAGATGAAGAGGGTAAAATGGACAAAGAGAGTGCCAAACGAAGATGTTTTAAAACGGGTAGGAGAGAACGGGTAGGTAAACGGGTAGGACACTTTTAGCCAGCATCCTCCTGAGGAAAGCCTATTGGATTGGCCACATCTTAGGAAGATTGTCTTCTTCATACTGCCATAGAAAGAAAGATGGAAGGAAAGCGAGGAATAGGAAGAAGTACACAACTGATTGATGATTTGAAGTACAAAAAGAAAAAATATTGGGAATTAAAACAGGAAGCTGAAGATAGAGAAACGTGGAGGGATATTCAATTATTCACAATCGGATTTTTTTTTTATCAGGTGTTGCTGTGCCCAGCTTGATGTCCGTCCCCAATCCTATGATGGAGTAATCCCCATCTGTTACACTTTTATGTGACAACGGGCCTCCTAATCCTCCTAAAGAAAGCCTTGAAACCTACAAACATCCTCAGAAGATTAAGTACGCTATATGGTGAAGAAACCCTCTCTCTTAATTGCAAGTGTATGAGTGGTGTTCAAAATTCAAAGCAGGAAGAGAATCCGTTCTTAACGTGGCCCATACCCTACGCCGAACTGCTGCAGTGAACGAAACCAATATTCGTTGGATGGAGTAGCTCATTCTGAGTAATCGGCGCATCAGTGTGAGAGACTTGAGTGCAAAAACAAACATCAGCGTGGGATTTGTGAAAACGATCATCTACGAACACTTGCACTTCCGGAAAATCACAGCCTTCAAAAAATGCTAACGTTCTACCAAGAGCAGATCTCGTCTCAGCATCTGCACCGAATCAGAGAGAAGGCGAGACCTTTTGCGAAGATAATCACCTGTGGTGAGAACTGGGTACATCATTACACTCTGGAGTCAAAGCGCTCCAGCATAGAGTGGAGGGACCCAGACTCGCCACTGCCGAAAAAATTCAAAGCACAAGCGTCCTCTGCCAAAGTGATGCTGATAGTATTCTGGGACAAAGATGGAGTGATATGGATTGATTTCCGGTTGCGCGGGGCGACAATCAATGCGACGTACCACAGCAACCTCCTCCAGATCAAAGTCAAAGAGGCATTGAGAAGAAAACGGACGCAGCAGTAAAGGATGTCATCATACCGTATGAGAACGCGCGTCCTCATACAGCCATGACAATGGTCACAGCTATCACCAAACTTGATTGGGAGTTCCTAGACTATCCCCCATATAACTCTGATCTGTCGGCTTGCGACTTCCATTTTTTGGTCCCCTCAAGGAGCACTTAGAAATTAAAAAATTCCCTTACCGACGACGAAGTCAAAATTTGTGTGCTGAAATGGCTCAAAGATCGTCCCAAAGACCGTTCTATGCCGTAGGGATACGGGTACCCCACACCGATGGGACAAGTGTGCGTATACATGGGGAGCTTCCTGAAAACGAAACAGTAATTGACTCGCATGTTGTCTTCTCTATGTAACAGAAAAAAGAAATTATATATATTTATACACAACATATTCACAAAACATGTTTATTTTGCTAAATATTTGAGCTTGAGAAATTTAACTTTCGCCCACCGTAAATAGAGCTCAAACAACGCTGTTTCGCAAAGCGCGGATGCTTCTTAATATCATGTTATTCAAAATATTTCTGTACTATAAAGCAAAAGCAAAATATTTTTAATGTTCCATAACAGATTAGAACAGATGTTGCACAATAGAAAATAAAATTATGATGCGAAGTTGTTTCTTTTAGCCATAAATAGCCCAGAATGTGTTATGCAGTAATATGCAATTCTAATTCTGCAATCATAAAATGCAGTAATTTAAACGATTATTATAGACAAGTAATTTGAAGTTATACGTGGTATTACTGTAAGTTACATTCAAAAGGTGTAACATAAAATATTACATAAAGAAATATGCATATACACAATATTCTTTTTGTTGTATCCAACAGTAAATTATCTTTTATGTTGTTAAACGTAATAGTTTTCTCTATTTTCATGTGCATATTTCTTTTCTGCAACTAGTACACTTATTTTAGTGTTGACGTACGATGTTAGCATAACATATTACTCATCTCTTACATTTACCTAACTATTCATGCACTTCTTTTTATTAGCAGGCGAGAGCACTCTTGTATATTACGAATTACATGAACGGACTTACGCAATAATGAAATAGTTACATTAAAAAATGGAGTTTATTAAAGTTTTTATTTATTTGTTTATTGTTTTATTCATGCGCAATGACAAACTGTCTCTTGTTGATAAAACTAGTAGCAGTTCTTGTAGGAAGAAATATATATTGAATTGACGCAATAATTATTGAATCAGTATATCATCTCTCTATGACTTACGGTTCCCTAGATATGGCTCCTTAAATCTCCCTAAATAGGAACTTTTTTGGCCAATACTTCGGGAACGGAAAAATTCCATTTCTTCTTTCAGGTAGTTGTTGATGCTCTATCAAATGGAGGGCTCAAAATTGAAAAACTCGAAAATTACACACACACACTGACATAGGGAATTCAATAAGGAACTTTTTAAACTTTGTTGAAAATGAAAGTTACTATATTTGTGACTTCGCACTGCTTGGACCACCCGGCCGATCTAGATCAAATTTTCAGCATAGATGAAATTCGGGCCTGGGATGGTTTTCATCATTTCACTTTGACGGTATAACTTAAGGAAGGAGAGGAGACATATTTAAAAATAATCGAAAATGACCGATATTAGTGCCGAATCCATAGTTTTCGGAGTTGTTGAGATGAACAGTGACACTTCCAATGCCGTTTAAATCCAAAATTAGCCCCAAAACTTGAGAAGGGGAAAGGGAAGATATATAAAATGATCGAAAACGACCGATATTAGTGTCGAATTCATACTTTTCGGGATCGATGAGATAAACAGTGACACTTCCGAAATTCAGCTCCTCGCAACTTGGAGAGGGTGAGGAGGATATATATATATATATATATATATATATATATATATATATATATATATATATATATATATATATATATATACGAGGTGTGGCAATTAAATAACGAGACGTATCATAAATGTGATGTATTGCAAAGAAAGTTACAATTGACTGTTATCCCCTTCAATATACTCTCCTCCCCTATCTATAGTATACACCACTGCATACGTGCCTTCCATTGTTCAAAGCAATGCTGTAAGTCATCAGATGTCACCCTGTCCAACAATTCTGCCGTTTTTCGTTTCACCTCTTTCACAGACTGAAAATGTGTTCCCTTCAATGCACTTTTCACTTTTGGGAATAGATAAAAGTCACAGGGAGCCAGGTCTGGGGAATACGGAGAATTGTCAAGCACAGGAATGCGCTTGGCTGCTAAAAACTGCTTCACACAAAGGACATTATGGGCAGGCGCATTTGTCTTGGTGGAGGATCCATGCATCGTTCTCCCACAAATCCGGTTTCTTCTTCCTTATTCTTTCCCTCAGCTTGATTAGGACTTCTTTGTAGTAGGTCTGATTCACCGTTTGACACTGAGGCACACATTCAGTCATGATGATATCGAAAAAAAATAATGAGCATTACCTTCACTTTCGACTTGGTCATTCGTGCTTTTTTCATTCTTGGTAATATGGGAGTCTTCCAGTGCATGGATTGACGCTTAGTCTTGGGGTCATATTGGAAAACCCATGTTTCATCACATGTGATGACACGTGTTAGAAAGTCTGGTTCTGCTTTGAGTCATGCCATGACGTCACAGCAAATGGTCTTTCGAATGTCTTTTTGTTCCTGAGAGAGGTTTTTCGGGACAATTTTTGCACAAACTTTTGTTATGTTTAAATTATCATGCAAAATTTGTCTTAGTGTATCTTTGTTAATGTTCGTCATGTCTGCGATCATCCGAATCTCTGACGTCAGTCTTTCCGCACAAGTTCATTAATTTTTTGAACATTTTCGTCCGTTCTTGAACTCAAAGGGCGGCCGGGTCGTTCATCATCTTCAACCCCCTCCCTCCTCGCGCAGTGACATAGCATTGTCACCATACACCTCTTTTAACATTACACAACATTCCGTCGGTGTTTTGTTTAATTTCACCAGAAATTTGATGTTAATGAGCTGCTTAACTTTACTGTTCACCATGATTCCGGCACTACTACAGAACACTGTCCTCTTCATGCAAGCCTTCAAAGAAAAGAAAAGCTTTCAGAATCATGGAACAAACAGTGGCTGCTCATGAAGGTTCAAGACCAACAACACATCATTAGCTATCCCCCCCCCGTCGCACGATCCTGCGCGACAGGAGGTGGACAGTCTCGTTATTTAATTGCCACACGTCGTATATATACAGGTTGCGGCAGCGTTCATAGCGTAATTTGACTTGCGTAATACAATGTCTTACTGCATGAATGCGCGCCAGCTCGTTCCGCATTCGTGTACTAATGAGCTGCCATTTCGAGTGTGACAGTGATATGGAGTGGTGGAATGCACAGCATCGTGCCTTTGCTGTTGAAAGTTATTTCAAGAATAACGACTCTGTTATTGCTACCCAGCGTCTATTTCGGCAACATTTCAACTTGGGACGTCATGGGAAAGTTCCAGATATACGGACCATTGTGAGGTGGGTACTTGCATTTCGGGCAACAGGTTCTGTTTGCAATGGCAAACCGGGAAGAAGTGAAAGAACTGTGTGGACACCAGAAGTCGTGGAAAATGTTCGTGCTGCAATATTGCGTAGTCCAAAAAGATCTGCTCGTTGTCATTCGTAAACTGTACATATGTCCGATCGCTCATTCAGGAGAATATTGCACGAAGATCTCCATTTTCACCCATATAAGCAGCAAATTCTTCAGGAAATTAGGCCTCGCGATTAGGTTTCACGAGAAACATTCTGCTTAACCATGCGTGATCTCCTTCGCCAAAATCAACAAATGTTGGACACCATCCTGATGTCAGATGAAGCTCATTTCGAGTTATGTGGTTCAGTGAATAAACAGAATATGCGTTATTGGAGTGATGTAAACCCGCATGAACTGCACATCAAGCCCTTGCACAGTTCTCGTGTCACAGTGTGGTGTGGAGTTGCTTCCTTTGGGATTATTTGCCCTTACTTCTTTGAAGATGAGAGCTGTGTGACTGTATCTGTCACCAGTGAACGCTACCTACAGATGCTGCAAGACTTCGTTCTTCCCCAATTAGGTATGGTCGATGTGGATGTGGAACAATTATGGTTTTAACAAGACGGAGCGACCTCGCATACAGCCAGATTTTACATGGATTTCTTGCGACAAACATTTCCAGGTAGAGTAATTTCCCGTTTTGGTGACATTTCCTGGCCGCCTCGGTCACCTGATCTTTCATGTGCAGACTTTTTCCTTAGGGGCTATCTGAAGCAAGAAGTGTTCCGAACACGTTGTGCCACCATTCCTGAGTTGAAGGATCGCATCAGAACTGCCGTCTGCAATGTCCCAGGGAATACGATACGCCGAGTTAGGGAAAGCTTCCAACACCGCCTAGGTGAATGTGTTGTGCAGAGGGGGCATCATTTGACAGGAGTCATATTCAAAAAGTAATCCACGCAATGGACAATGACTTACACATTAGTAAATGGCATACCTTTAACTATTAATTGACATAAGATGTAATAAATAAATTACAGTTACTGCCTGATGGTGTATTTTTAATATCCTACTATGAACGCTGCCGTACCCTATATATAAATCGAAAATGACCTTCTTAGTGTCGAATCCATAGTTTTCGGGGTGCTGACACTAACAGTGACCTTTCACTGCTGCTTAAATCCACATTCTGGCTCGTAACTTGGGAGAGGGGTATATATAAATGATAAAAAATGACCGATATTAGTGCCGAATCCATAGTTTTTATTGTCGCTGATTGAGACGAACAGTGACACTTCCAATGCGATTTAAATCCAAGTTCACCAATCTTTATGTCCAAATTGAAAAACGTGTTCTTCCCGTGCGAAGAACGGGTATTCTGCTGGTTTCTCTATGCAGTTTTCTGTAACCGTATGAAGCTTTTTTTCTAACTTGTAGCTATAAAGTTTAAATTCTTACCGATTTGACTTCCTCGACAGCTGTTACTTAAAAACAAACAAACAAACAAAAACTTCTTTTCGCAGATTAAATGTAGCGTCATATATATGAAAAATATCTTACTTCTCGTAATATACTTCATGCCATAAAGAAAGAAAAGAAAAACAAGTATAAAACAGTTTTTTCACTTGCATAAGACCACCCATATAAAAATCTTAAGTGTCAATAATTGTCAATTACATGTTTCAGCTATTAGTATAATACTCTGTAACTCTTATGTGAATATGCACTTAATGTTATTTATAATAACCTTATATTAAGTCAAACTTCTATTTTTTTACTGCTAAGTTTAAAAAAAAGAACTGAATATTATTTCTTTCATTCGTATAACCGTTAAGACGTTAACTGTTACATCACTAATCGCTAAACGAGAAGAGAAACAACTGCATTAGGTAATGTAGTGATTTCTATTACAGTATTTTGAAATAAAAATAATAATTAGAATCAAGTGCCAATTATACGGACAATCGTAAATAATTACTTAACTGATGAGTTCAATTGACAATCGTTTAGCTACCTTGATGCATGAATATAATAATAAGATTTTAGGCTAAATACAGGCAACAAATTACTGCATATTTTTTTAAAAAACAAACATGATGTTGTGTTGTTATAGAAGACAACTAAAGTCAGCAACATAGAAAATTAAAACTGTATTTCTGTCAAGAAAATATATGAATTAGAAGCCCAATATGTAAATCACGTAAAAAGTGAAATCTCTGAGTTTAACGTCCCACGATTATGTTGTTTAGGCTATGCGAGACGATGATTAAAGCAAGCGGATGATTATTTAGTAATTGGTGGAATGACAATGTGAGATGAAACAGGACTATCTCGGGAAATCCCATGGGCATTGTGTTTTCCACCAGTGACTTACTTCGCTGTGAGTCGAACCAGGGACTCCACGTACCAGAGGTAAGAGCTCTACCACTGAGTCACCGTGCCTCCTGCATGTTAAAACTAAAATGAAAAATGTTTATTGATTCTCTGTTTTGAGAGTATATTCTGGACTTATTAGTGAGACATATATATTGAAGTTCACATCCATGCAGACCAAGACAGCTCCCCTCCCTTTAACCCCTTCCTAATTTCACCAAAATAATCTCAAATGTTTGTGAATCGTTTGTGTACAAAGCAATTTTAAGGTATTCAAAAATTAATTGAGGGGGTGCTCTCTAAAAGCAGCCTTCTAAAAGGCCCCTCGCTGTTTGGTATTAAAATTGGTCTCAATCGTTAGTGCAAAATTTTCGTGTATGCACATTAGCAAGTGTACACAAACGTCAGGCGTGTATCTCAGCTTAACGTAGAATCTTTACAATATGAATTCACACTGGGAAAGATCAACGCCTATGTCATAGAATTGTTTAGAAGTTTAAAAGAAGTATCGGAACTAAATACCAACATATTTGAGTTTCATTTTGATCTCTACATATATAGTATATTAATTTTAATTATAAATAATTAATTATAAATTATACATCAAATGAAAGAGCAACTCAAACAGTTTTTGCTACAAGTATTCAATGTGAGGACCTTTAGTAACATGGCACACATTGAGTAGATGGGAGAGAAATGTCCCTAAACTTTTGGCCGTGATATGGCACAAAACACATTCAATTTAGCGGAGATTCGTTGAAACCGCATTATCTCGTGGGAATTTGCTGACCCCCAGATGTAAACGTTATGAATGCTTAAATTGCCATATAGAAGAAATGTCGATTCATCACTGAAGACAAGATCCACAAAATTTTCATGGTCATGCAGCAACGTTTCATTTGCAAAGTCGGCGCGTAAACCGTAGTCTTAGAGCTTGTAGCAACTTCAAACGATAAGGATGTAGTTGTAAGCGTCTCCTTAAAATTTTCCACACAGATGATTGCACTGTAACTACAGATCCAGTCTTTGCAAAATATAAAACATAAAAAGCTTTCTGCTCACTAGTTGCCATCTTTGCTACTAGCGTTTTCTAATGGCAGACAGAAGAAACAGTGCATGCTTGTGCGTAGGGACAAACTGAGATGCTCTTTCATTTGATTTATTATTTATAATTGTGAGTTAATTGTAATAAATTCTACAAAGCCTTAAAACCTGATATTTATTTTGAAATATATCATGGCGGTGCAGTTCCTATTTCCGCGTTCATTCGTTCAATCACCTAGTTCTATTTCTGTAATACCGTCTCCGTTTCAAATCGGACACCAGGCCTGTGTTAACCTCAACATTGGATCTTTGGTATTGAAACACTAACTCGCTAAAATGATAATCATGCTGGGACCATTCCTTTTTCTCTATGTACAATCACACATCAGGAGAATTAAGGAGAGGGCGAGCGAGGGCGTGCTGTTTTCCTCCAGGCAGGCTTTCCTGTAGCAAAGTTTGTACTGGATGGGGGGCTCAAAATATGAGGGGCTGCACTGAGACACTTAGTGATTCATTGCTAATTTGTCTTTAGCTCCAGGAGTGGTGGTTCGCTAGTTGGAGGACTCCAGAAGCACCCACACAAAAGTATACCTGGAAGAAACAGTCACTCCAGATATAGTATCTATTGTGACCACTGACCAGGGCCTCCAGACAAATTTCATTAGGTCCGAATGTTACAGCTCCTTCTTTTATGAAAAGTATCCAAGTAACACAATTCAGAACACAATAAATTTCTGTATTATCAACGACCAAACTTTATTATTGTCTCCAAATGGTATTTAGAAAGACGCTAAATCCATATTTTTAAAAGTTATTTTTATCTAATTTAATCTCTAGAAAAAGTTACGGCCATTTTGACTTTGTCAGGAATTTCAAACTTGAAGAAATCATAACTGAATGAACAATATTATATGTACGTTACATGAACACTCTACAGTTGTAGTGTTGTTCTTCCTTTATTAGCAGCTCTGCCACTAGTAAAATATTTAACCATGCAAATCTACGGGGTTTCCAGAAAGTTGTGCAGCCCGAACTTTGGAACATCGTAACCTTTTGAACTACAATCGTGAATGACATGTAACTGCCACCTAGCGAAAGGCCTGCATGTGTACATATAATTGAGATATAAACGATGGGAACAGGTTTCACAATCGTTTTCACGAATGCAAGACACACGAATGCAAAGATTTTTTTGAAAGCAGATAAAATCACGGATAGGAGACATATGTTGCATTGTTTGTGAATGTTAGTGAATGTAAATTTAATGGGCAGGCTGGAGTAATGTATCGTTCTAAAATAAGAAGGATACATCTGAAACAAGTGTAGACATCCCACGAGACACCTGTGTTCCGGCATTATGGCGTAATGTAGCAACACTGACGATAGCAGATGGTGTTAACACAAGAGATTGGGCACCAACTATGCTACGGATCAGGGGTGTAGCCAGCAGGTTTGTGTAGGGGGGCCCGTCGTTTTTGAGGGGGGGCCAGCTACAATGTACAAAGCCAAAAAAAATGTATTGCTGCTAGTCTGCAAAACTAAAAACACTATTTTAGCTTCTTCTTCTTCTTCTTCTTATTATTATTATTATTATTATTATTATTATTATTATTATTATTATTATTATTATTATTATTATTATTATTATCCATAAATTATATTCAAGATAGTTTTTATTATGCTTAATCCAGAACTACTGCCCGGGACCAAACGCTATACTTTTGTGCATAACTATAAAGGTAACCAAGAAAGTTCTGTCCCTTTTCGTGGAGGTCTGTGTTCAATTGGACCTCACATCGTGAGTTGAATGCGAGTGGAGATAAGGCGAAAGTCAGTTGTTGTTGTAGGTATATCCAACATACTACCTGGTTGTGGCAATTCAGACACACCGTGAACTTGCATAAAGACAGAGGGAACATGGGACTTCCACAGAGCGTCATAGGAGCATGTATGCTGAACGAGTTCAAATGGAGGTCAAACGCCGCTGTAGCGGGACAGAAGATATGCCAGGCCTTTGGTGAGGGTGTCGTGATGACGCAGACATTGCAGCGATGGTTTAACAAGTTTAAGGACGATAACGAAACACCCGAAAACACCACGTGCCAGAAGACCAACAAATGTACAAAGAGGAACTGGGGCTACAATTCAGTGTGTGGAGAAACCATTAAGCAGCACATCCATCAACTTGTGAAGCACTACAAGTTGGGTCGATGGGTCTCTCATATTTTGACTCCGGGTCAGAAGGCAACGCGGCAGTCGCCTGTGTTTATTTACTGTTTCGGAGCCATTTCTGGACAGGGCGTTAACATGTGATAAAAAGTGTGTCCTAAACGAAGCTCCACGGCGTCGTCATCATTGGTTAGTGTCCCATGAACCGATTTCAAAACAACCGAAACCAGCACTGTACCAGAAGAAGGTCCTTCTGTGTGTTTGGTACATCGTGCATCGGGAACTGCTACCAGCTGGTCAGAGTATCAATGCAACTGTGTAATGTCAGCAGTTGAGCTGTGCTCAACAAAAACTCAAAGCTCTGGAGCCATCACTTCTGAATTGCAAATGTGTCCTCGTTTACGGGAGAACGCTAAGTCCCTCGTGGCTAGGATGACTCAGGACACCATTTTTCGCCTTGGATGGGAAACAATATTGCAACCACTATATTCCCAGCGTATTGCACCGTCCGATTATCATCTGTTCCATTCTTTGGACAATCACATTAGAGGACGCCATTTCAAATCCCTAGTAAAATTCCAAAATGCACCTGATACTTTCTTCGTTTCACGGCCCACCACGTTCTACCGCGATGAATTCCATGGCCTTCCAGAACGTTTTCAGAAGGTCGTCGATGCTGATGGGGACTATTTTTCATCTTCCTGGTTAGGTGACATATCGATGTTCGAAGGCGGTGTGTGAAAAAGCAACAACACGTTTCTTGGTTACCTTTATATTTAAATTTAAGACATTGTATACAGAACCTATCTACACAAGATTGATTTTCTTTGAAATTTCACTTAATTTCTTTACGGTTTCCTGACATATATACTTATTTATTACTCGTGACTAAAAAAACATAATTATTTTATTACACTGACGAGGAAACGGTCTTAAGTGTAAACAACCGATTTGGCTGGGGTCCGGATATGTGTTACGGGAGACCAAAGTAGGAGACACGTATTTTGCCGTTTGGGCCCATACGCAGAAATTTCCGAAATTCGGGACCCCAAAGTGGCCCTACATGCTATAACTAGGAAGCGAATGACGTTACTTGTACACAACCGATTTGGCTGGAGTCAGGATATGTATTACAGGAGACCAAGGTAGGAGGCACGTATTATGGCGTTTGGGCCCATACGCAGAAATTTCTGAAATACGGGCCCCAAAGTGGCCCTACATGCTATAACTAGGAAGCGAATGACGTTATTTGTACACAACCGATTTGGCTGTGGTCCAGATATGTGTTACGGAAGACCAAAGTAGGAGACACGTATTTTGGCGTTTGGGCCCATACATGAAATTTCCAAAATACGGTGCCCCAAAATGGCCCTACATGCTATAACTAGGAAGCGAATGACGTTACTTGTACACAACCGATTTGGCTGGGGTCCGGATACGTGTTACGGAAGACACAAGTAGGAGACACGTATTTTGGCTTTTCGGCCCATACGCAGAAATAACCGAAATACGGGACCCCAAAGTGGCCCTACATGCTATAACTAGGAAGCGAATGACGTTACTTGTACACAACCGATTTGGCTGGGGTCTGGATGTGTGTTACGGGAGACCAAGGTAGGAGACACGTCATTTGGCGTTTGGGCCCATATGCAGAAATTTCCGAAATACGGGGCCCCAAAGTGGCCCTACATGCCATAACTAGGAAGCGAATGAAGTTACTGGTACAGAATGTTGGCTTGGGTTGGAATGTTATAATATATCCAAAAGTATGAGACTTGTGTTTGTTGTTAGGTCCCACAAAAAGAAATGTCGAATGTACAGGGTCCGATATTGCTAGATTTTCAATAACGCCATGAAGTTGGCGTATGTGGTACCCATGCAATTCTGAACAGATGTTCAGCTGGCACGAGCCGTCGAGGGGGATCTGCTGACCACGAGGGTGTCAACGGAGCGAAAGAATGTTTGCGTTTTCCGCTTGTATTTCTAACTTCATGGCCTTATTGAAAATCTAGCAATATCGGACCCTGTACATTCGACATTCCTTTTTGTGGTACCTAACAACAAACACAAGTCCCATACTTTTGGATATATTATAACATATTCCAACCCAAGCCAACATTCTGTACCAGTAACATCATTCGCTTATTAGTTATGGAATGTAGGGCCACTTTGAGTCCCCGTATTTCGGAAATTTTTGCGTATGCGCCCAAACGCCAAATTACGTGTCTCCTACTTTGGTCTTCCGTAACACATATCCGGACCCCAGCCAAATCGGTTGTGTACAAGTAACGTCATTCGCTTCCTAGTTATAGCATGTAGGGCCACTTTGGGGCCCCGTATTTCGGAAATTTCTGCGTATGGGCCCAAACGCCAAAATGCGTGTCTCCTACTTTGGTCTCCCGTAACACATATCCCGACCCCAGCCAAATCGGTTGTTTACATTTAAGACCGTTTCCTCGTGAGTAGAAATAAAAGAGAGAGCAAATGAAACCCAAATTGAATAAAAACATTGTTTCTCACCAAATTTTCCATCCTCTATGTCTTTTAAAATACTTGTTAAAGCATATAAAAATACACTGTACTTACAAATCAGTTTAGTACTTTGTTTTATGGCTGTATTTGTAGTACCTTATTAAAACGTTTGTCTTCAAACTGTCAAATATAAATCGCAGTAAATTGTGTAATCTGCTGTCACAAAAAGTATCCTATTTTTCGATCGGTATAAGGAAGAGATACTATACTATTTTTCGATCGGTATGGAAAAACAATATTTCTCCATACTATTTTACCATAAATTATTAATTGTCAATAAACTTTGTTACTTTTAAATGAATGAAGCGAGATAATTTTACTATGATGTTTTAAAAGTTGGTCATTTGGGGGGCCAGGAAACCATTTGGGGGGGCCCGGCCCCGATGGGCCCCCCCTTGGCTACACCCCTGCTACGGATAGACTGTTACAAACAAGAAACCTACAAATTATTAAGGAAATTTAATAATCTGCCATACTTCTGGTAACTCTAAAAGGCTGGCGATCCGTAGCATAGTTGGTGGCCAGTCACGTATGTTGGCAGTATATGGTATCGTTTTTGTTGCCGTTTTACGGCCATACTGCCGAAAACAGGTCTTTCATTTTACGGCACATCATCCCGGCCGTGGGATGTCTGCACTTGGTGCCAATGCGTCAATTTTGTTTCAGAACAATAAATACTCGTCAGCATACCCGTTAACAAACAATATAATATCTGTCCGCTATTCCTGATTTTTCGCATTTCGTAAAATACCAAAAAAAAGAAAGAAAAAAGAAAGAAAGAAAAAGAAACGTATGTTTTTGGCATCCGTAAGGATCAATATCAAACGCCTCCCCATGGTTTATATCTAAAACATACGTATCTACACAAGTAGGCCTTCCTTGGGTGGCTGTTTCATTTTATTCGCGCTTATAGTTCAAAAGTTCAGGTTGCGCGACTTTTCGGACACACTGTATAATCCTTTTGAAAAATGACGTCATATCCTGCATCGTTGCACATTACTCTGCATCTATTTAGTTCAACTTTATGTTGTTCGTTTTATTTAAAACAGTAGACACGCCTTTCTTTCTCCTCTTTATTGTTGAACATGATATATCTTATGTTATTCCATATATAGTTAACATCAAGGTTACTGAAAGTAATTTAGCTTCAGAGAGATTTATTTAACAAAGCATTGTTTATTAATGAAGTTTAGTGTATTTAATAAGATTTGCTTTGTTTCTGACTGGTTGTATTGCGTTGTTTGGAAACAGCAAGGAAACGTTGATACAACACTTCCCGTTGATAACAGATGAAACGCTGCAGAACTGCCAACCAAAATGAAAGACAATCAAATGTTAATTATGCAATCCAAAAGAGCATATAATCTAAATTCTGCTCATTAATACTATGCATAATTTTAACTTGTTGTAGTTAATCTGCCTAAAATCAAGACACGTGTCTACCATGAATGTTCTTCTTTTAGTTCCTTTGCGCAA
Organism: Thermobia domestica; assembly: GCF_964235325.1. Taxonomy (NCBI): domain Eukaryota; kingdom Metazoa; phylum Arthropoda; class Insecta; order Zygentoma; family Lepismatidae; genus Thermobia; species Thermobia domestica. The sequence goes on from NC_137460.1 coordinate 136,250,663, forward strand.
AATTTAAAAAAAAAAAATAAATAAAAATAAAAAAATAAAAAAAATGCGAAATGTATGAGACTGATAGTGAGCTCTTTCGCTCTTTTCCTCCCAACGAAAGCGTTCAAGTTTCACTTATACATTCACACACTTAAGCTACGGTGCGCGTACGTGCTTTTCGCATGGGAGAACCGAGTTCCATTCCTGGCGGGAGCTCGTGTGGTTTGGAACCCACGTTAAGCTTTAGGTCCACGTCTCATAAAGCCTTGCTGCTGAAAGGAACGTTAAACTCAAAATTACATTACAAAATAATGCTAATAATAATGCTAATAATAATAATAATAATAATAATAATAATAATAATAATAATAATAATAATAATAATAATAATAATAATGAAGTGCAGAATCGAGGATGTCTGCCTTTCTATACTGGATCTTAAAATGTGGCGGAAAAATAACGTGACAAGTTACTTTCTGAAATGAGTAAAGTAACAGTATCGTTCTACGTCAGGGAAGGCTAATTTATAACGCGTCACTTTACTTTGAGTAGCTTACCCAATGCGAGTATCTCTTTATATTAGCGTTAACAGTATCACAAATTTTCTACAATACTATACTGAGTGCTCACCAAATTGCGACCACTTATCTAATACTTTGTTGCTCCATCTTTTGCTCAGATTACGGCCTGGACACCGGCGTGGCATGGAAATATTTTTAAATAATATTTTGAATTTTGTTCTGATAGGCATATTTTTATTTCTATAGATAGCATCAGTTAGGGTGGTTTCGGCATCTGGGGTGACTTTGGTATCTGGGGTGACTGTATTTACCAACAACAACAACAAAAAAAATGTACTCAATTATTTTTACTCCCAAACATAGTATAATTTTTGCACTTGCTGAGACAAGGTCTGTTCATTCCAAATTTTGCATGGTTATATATTTGGCTGTTCCCTTCACAATCCCAAAAGTACGAAATTGTTGCACACAAGAGTGAGTATGTATCGTACATTGTACTTTTTGAACTGGTGTGACTTTGGCATGCTTTCTGGAGTGATTTTGGCATCCTTAGAACTTTAACAAGATTAACCCTGCCTTTAATGTTGCTTCTATAAATGTCTGCAAATGTTACCAAAGACTTGAAAAGTGGATTTTCAGCGACAGGAATTTGTCCTTTGAACTTCAGAGCTGCTTTGAAGAGAATTCTTTGAGGTTTGTCTGAACCAGTTAATTACCTAGGTCAGGAAAAAATTCAAGAGCAAGTAGAGTCTACATTGGTAGTTTTTACGAGAAAGATAATTGGGAAACTCAAGTGGTATCAGAACTTAAAAAAAAAAAAAAAAAAAAAAACCGACTCACTTTTGATTCAGACAAAAGTGTGATGGCTACAAGTTCTTCGGGCACGGACGAAGATGAAGATTTAAACTTACCTTCAAATTATTAGTCAAGTGATTATACTACTGAAAATGAAGCCACTACCAGCATGGACACCGACCAGTACGATGCTCCAACAGAATTTAATCTTCTTTCTGGGAATTTTGTTCTAGTGTCATTCAAAGGGGGTTAAAGAAAGTCACAAACCTATAAGTATGTTTGTGTCATCAGAGTTGTCCTTGAGGATGAAGAATTTAGGATTACAGGACTCCATTCCAGCAATACAAAAAGTGTGTTCAGTGTTGTTGAATCAGATCCGTCTACAGTTAGACTACATGACATACTGGCAGTATTACCTGATCCAGTTCTACAAGTCCAAGGATTGGCACGGGAAAGATTTGAATTTCCAATGGATATTGATGTAAAAGAAAAGTAACTGTTTTTGTATTCCGGGTTCTATGTACTTTTGTTCTTGGAGGGGCCTTTTTTTATATTCCGGGTTCTACTTACTTTACCTACATTTTTGGAGGAGAGATGATGGGTACACTCCTGTAACCACACACTAGAATAATTGCTTCGTTTTTTCTTAGTTCAAGGTCCACATCTCTGTACATATTTTGTGCATGGGAATTTTCTATCCCTATCAATGTACTATCGTTATTTGTGGCATTTCTACATTTTTTTAGAAGCACAATAGAACACTCAATGCAGTATACTGTGTTTTAATTGTCATAAGTGATATGAAATAGAAGGTGCCAAAGTCACCCCAAATTTCAAAATCTCTATAACTTTTGCAGTAACCCACCAGAATTACATGGGAGTTTGACTGTGGCACCCTTATTATGTATTCTGTTCATTTCCGTAAAGAAAAGAGGGGTACCAAAGTCACCCCAATACTGTTGTAAGATTGGTATGGTGTGGTTGTTTCTTTTCCTGGGTAATGAAAATTCCTGCTTTTCAGACTCGACTATCCAACAATGCAGTAGCCTTCCCTCAATATTTATATAGTCCAGTCAATTTAGGTGAAAAAAGGGCTTAACATCAAACTAATTGTAAAAGAAATAAAGTAAGGTTTTTTAGACTTGGAATAATATCCCCAACTACATATCAAAAGTCTACAGAAATCCGAGCATGGGAAAGCAGCCATATTGGCCGCCATCTTGGAATTACTCTTAAAATCTATAAAATGCAATTATTCTTCCAATGAACTTCAAATCTGTATCGAAAAGAAAGTTTTTGGAAATATGAACGTTATTTTAAGCCATTTACAAACATTTTAACCAGTAACAAGCTTGAAAAAGGCATTTGATATGTTTGTTGAGGTCTTTTTCTTGAATATAATACCATGCAGTTTCTTTCTATTTCTTACCGCTGTTAAAATTTATTCGTTTTCGTTTTGTTTGAGATGTTGCTTATTTTAAGCTGTTTATTTATCGTGGATGAGAATGTAATTGTGAAATGTGCCTTTGTGACGAAAAGTTATTTGAGGAGCCAATAGTGACGTGTCGAGCAAAAAAAGTGAGTGAATCAACAAAGCAAGTGAATGAAGAGAAAGTGACATACGAACTCAAAAACAGTGTGTTATTTTAAACCACAAAAAACTTTACCAATAATAAACTTGAGAAAGGCTTTTGATATATTTGTTGAACTCTTTCCTTCATCATAATCTTATGCAGTTTCTTTTCATTAATATTGTTAACGATTTTTTTCACTTGTTTTTTATAAGCTGATGTAATTATCATGGATAAAAATGTAGATGTGAAATGTGTCGTTTGTGACAAGAACTTATCGGGTGAACAAACTGTGACATTACGAAGCAAAGGAAGTGAAGGAATAAACAAAGCAAGCGAATCAAGAGGAAATGATATACGAACTCAAGAAGGACAACCCGTTCATGTGAAAAGTAGGAAAACATGGTGTAATCCAAGGAACATTAAGGCTTTGAAAAGGAGAAAACCAGTTGTTAGTACTAGTAATGAACCTGTGCATGGATCACAAGTGGGTAAGTTTCAATTCAATAAGCATTGTCTGTTTCGTGGGCAGGAAGCCAAATTCGATGGTAGAAAGAGAAGATATGATGCTTTCCCAGTTCGAACTCATGCATTGCATGCTACCATAATGTATGTTTGCACCAGTAGGGACGATGAATGGAGTAAACAAGTGTCTGCAAGACTTCTGTTTGCTAAGCATCTTCCAGCCGTAGATGCAGTTTACAACAATCAATGCAACGTAAACTTCAGAAATGGAAAAGCAATTTCAACGAGTTATATTCCAAAGAGTGAAGCAACAAATGATAAGCTGCAACTGAAAGGTCGACCCCAGGAGGATGAAAGAACGAAAAGTTTTCTTGCTGCCATGCAAGACCTCAAAGATAATGATGAAGACCAAAAGACCATATGCGACTTAGTGAAAAAAATCGGACGCAAATCTGGAGTCTTCTGGTTCCAAATATCACGCATATTCTGAACAGTATATGAAACAGAAAGTTAAAGAATTATTTGGGGATGATGTAATATTTACAAATATGAAGGGATGTAATATTTACAAATATGAAAGGACGAGTACATCTTGTAACACTTCGAGCAAGTGCTTCTTCAATTCTTCAGCAATACTATTTGGTCTAGGAATTAATTCGTGCGGTTGGTACGCACACATTGAAGCTGTAGTACAAACACAAAATACATAAATACCTTAAGAAAAATATTGTCCATCGCTAGCCACCACTTTCACCCATCTGTCAGGCAATGTACGGATTCCGTGGCAAAAGAAGTCCTCATCCTTGGAAGCGATCCAGTCAGAGACCCATGTTTCGATATCTTCTGAAGAAGTAAACCGCTGTCCAATCAAATCGTTGTTCATGCAATCGAACAAGTAGTAGTCCGAAGGAGCAACGTCTGGTGAATACGGCGGGTGGGGTAAAACTTCAAATACGACATTTTCTAAATAGGTTTTGACCGGTTTTGCGACATGTGGGCGAGCGTTATCATGTTGAACAATAAGTTTATCATGTCTGTTCTCCCATTCTGGTCGTGTTCTGGCCAGAGCTTGCTTCAAACGCATTAATTGTCGTCGATAACGTTCTCCATTCATAGTTTCACCCGGTTGCAGCAGCTCATAGTACACCACACCTTTCATATCCCACCATATGCACAGCATAACCTTTGCACAGTGAATATCTCGTTTTGGTTGTGATGGACCTGGTTCACCTGGTTTCACCCAGGCCTTTTTTCGTTTAGGGTTCTCGTAATGCATCCACTTCTCATCACCCGTAATAATTCGATGCAGAAACCCCTTTCTGCTCTGCCGTTGAAGCAGCAATTCGCAAATGGTTTTTCGTATTTCAACGTCTCTGTCTTTCAATTTATGTGGAACCCAATGTGACATCTTTTGAATCATTCCCATGGCTTTCAAGCGTTTGGAGACTGTTGTTTGATCAACGCCTAATGCTGCTGCAAGTTGTTCCTGCGTTTGACACGAATCCTGCTCGAGCAATGCTGTCAATTCTTCATCTTGAAATTTTTTTGGCTGTCCAGCTCGCTCTTGGTCTGCCAAGCCAAAATCACCACTTCTAAACCGTGCAAACCACTTCTGACACGTTCGCTCAGCTAGAGCATGGTCACCATACACTTCCACCAAAATACGATGACTTTCAGTCTCACTTTTCTGCATGTTAAAGTAATGCAGCAGGACACCCCGCAAAAACACTTTATCACTCACAAATTGCACCATGTTCACTTAACTACAAACTGGTGTTGTTGACGCTTTAATCCACTGCCCTATACTACGAACGATACGCGATGACAGGGGTTTGCAACACATGTGTGGATACACGGAACTGTGGGACGCTCCGTTCGTTGCGCCATCTCTTGTCTACCCGCACGAATTAATTCCTAGACCAAATACAACACTCCAAAAGGTGAGAATAAAAAGGAAGAAAAACATAGGATAATTAAAACAGCTCCAAAATTAATTAGAATCATCTAATTATTATTATCCACTGACTGAAGATGTGGCTTCTGTAGACAAAGCAATAAATCTGTTGCCTGACAGTCTTCAAGTGTTTATGAAAACAGTAATTGGAGGAAAAAACGATTTAAAAAGTCGGCTTCTATAGGTCAAGTAATAATACAAGCAAAAAAAAAAAAAAAAAAAAAACAAGATTCTTTGTAGCGCCTCTCCAATTGGGACTGGCAGTCCAAATACACCAACATTTTGGTTCAAGGTTTTTGAGAGACACTTTACACCAGCATAGTTTCTGCTCTTCCTATAGCGAAGTACAGAAATATGAGAGAAGTGCAGCAACAACGTCAAACCTTGACATATTGATTGATTTGCATTAGTTTGTTCAGTATGTTGCAGACAACATAAATCACAACATTAACACACTAGATGGTTTTGGCACCTTCCATGGTATGGGCTCCATAGCACTAGTAACTCCTGAGAAGATAGTAAGTAGAGTAGTCCCCAAGAAGGTAATCACAACACACGATTTTTGTACTGCAGGAAGAATAAAACTTATACAGTACCAGACACCCAAATCACTTGCAGAGCTCAAGATCAAAGAGTCTTTAGAAGAGCCTATGAAACTACAGACTGATATCCTTTGGAAACTATCACCATTTGCAGCATATCCAAGACCAGGCTGGGGTCTGGTTTTATGCGCATGATTCAGAAAGGTTATCAGCATCCAGGAAATTCATTTATTGTATTCTTGTCTATTATTGATCTAGAACCATCAAATATGTCGTGTATATACTCTACTCTTCTCTTTCTGAATGACCAAGCAAATAAGAACAGTTGCACACCAATCGTAACATTCGATCAACCGTTGTGGTGGAATTCTTTAAGCATTATTGAAAATGAAGCTGAAGGAAGTAAGTTGAAAGAAGTAATCCTTCTACTTGGAGGTTTACATACGGAGATGAGCTTTCTGGGATGTGTAGGTCACCTAATGATTAACTCTGGGTTAAAAGAAATTTTGGAGCAGATATATGGCAGTAACGTAGTAATTCGTATGCTTAGTGGGAAGGCTGTATTAAGAACAAGAAGAGGACATATGTTAGTAGATGCTGCTTTGAACATATCAATGTCAGATTCTTTGAAAATACCTTTGCTACATCAATGGATAACTCCTACCAGTAAGGAACAGAATGACACAAATCGGGAGCTATCAGTAGAAGATGACACTGAATCTGCAAGGGATGAAATGAATGGTCTTATTGTCAGCGTTGGAGAAATATATAATAAAGTAATGTCTGGTGATGGTGAAGATCAATATTTGGAAGATGGGTCAAGTACCTTATTACTAGATATAAAAAGTAAGTATACAAAGTATCAAGGACAAATACAAGGTGGAAAGCAGAACCGGTAGATTATGGGTAGAGTACATGAAAATGGTCAACATTTTAAAGAATTTCCTTCGGGCAGAGCACACCGGCGACTGGAATCTACATTTGTTAACTTTAAAGTATATGCTACCATAATTTGTTGCAGCAGGGCACAATTTATACACAAGCACAGCCTATGTATTGTTACACCGTTAAGCGTCTAAGTCCTAAGCCGGACTCAAATTATGGGGTGAGACGCCCGCGCTTTTCTAATTGTGTGTGTGGAAGAGAAAGAGAGAAAGGGAGAACGGAGTCAAGCGAGGCATTAATTGTATTAGCAAGCTGATGTCTCATTGACGCCAACCCACACGCATGTAATAGTGGCATGACCCTGGCTTTGATTTACCCAAATCACAGTGCTAGGTCGCTGCTGTTAATGTATTGAACATCACGCAAGCAATAAGTACATAAAAACATTATGTATTTGGAGCTGAACGTGAAATTAAGATGTATCAGTAAATGTAAAATAGATACTTCCGCTCCGGCGTGATGGGGAAAAACATAGAAAACTAGAAGTCTTGGCCACTATTGGGCATGCGCGTGAAAAGCTTCTCCAAGCTCGTCAAGGCTCGTGAAGCAGCTCTCGAGCTACGTCAGAACTAGCAGAAAATGCGTGGGACGAAGTCGCTTTATAAGCGAGGACCTTAGCCGAGCTCAGGTTGTTCGTTTCCGGCATTCGTCTAGTGAAATTGGATCTTCGCTCCGGAAGCTCGTTGTAACATCAGGTATGTGATTGTTTTTTTTTTAAGTTCCCTTGGTATGGGATGAGCACTTGAGATTTGTTAGAAATTGACATTAAGTTGTGACTTGAAAGTGAGACCAAGTTTCCACTTCGGAGTTTACCGCTCCCCCTTTCCCCAAAGCAAGTTGCAAGTACGAATCATCAAAATTACTACTTTCAATAAATCGCGGCTTAGCGTGATAACTTTCTAGCACCCAGTTTTGTAATGTAGGGGTTGTGCCCAAACATGTCATGTAATAATACTTTAAGGTTGTATTTTCAAATATCCGAATTGTAAAATCCTTTGTATTTTCATTTTTATTCTTTATTCTTATAAATAAAATTAACAAAGGAAGTGGTCTCTTTAATTTAGTCATGCTATCCCTCTCTATCTGGATTCAGTTTACAGTCTTCATGAGTTACCTGGGTTTCGATTTCCAGTACGAGCTCTACCTCTGAGATACAAGTCTCCCCCCCCCCCATTGTTGAGACTTTTAGTGTACTTTCTCATCATCTTCGAACCAGTAAAGCCTAAGACGTCCCGCTACTGAGGCTTAAAGGGAGTTGGACTCAGTACCAACTTTGACTAACTGGGTGGAGAATAGAGAAGTGATCTCAAATACAATTTCACGAAAGAAAGTGTACACAAAACACAACGACAATCTCAAAACACATAACAGTATACCTTCAAAAAATGCAAGAAATTAAGGAGTCTCACCCGATTTCCTTTTGTTTTGCTGGTATTTTAAAAGAGTGATTAGTAATTTAAACGAGTCTATACAAGTTTAACCATCTCTTACAAACATTGATAATGTATCCTTATAATATTCATAACTTTACTACCTATGGGCTTATTTTTTTTCATTTTGTGATAAATGGAAAATGAATAGAAACACGATCGGATGATTTCTGGTTTAAAAAGCTATCCATTTGATGTATATTTCAAGTAAATTGAAAGAAAATTGGAAATTTCTAAATTTTGAGAGGAAATTCAATATGGCGGCCAATATGGCTGCTTTCCCATGCTCGGAATTCAGTAGACTTTTGATATGTTGTTATGGATATTATTCCAAATCTAAGAAACCTTACTTTATTTCTTTTACAATTAGTTTGATGTTTTCACCTAAAATGACTGGACTAATATCACAATCAATGCAATAGCTTTATCACAGAATAAGCTTGTAGTATGCATGAAGCATGCCAAAGTCACCTCAACTGTCGGCATATCTCTCTTCGTGCTGTAATTTTCACGAACAGTAGTGTATATTTTCATTATTATCTCAAACGTGATCTAAGTCAGTCATTATGATTAAGGCAGACAGAAAAATTAGAAGGGTTTATACAAACAATTGAAAAAAAATGAACTGAAGAGTGGAAGTGGAGCCCACGTCAGATAAATGTGACTTTCCATGTTAACGTGCCAGACTTGTGTCAATGATAAAACTTCAACAGAAAAAGTTGCATAGGTGACTAGTTTTATGTTATTAGCAAAGCTCTGAAATGTATACAAGATACAAAGTGATCATAACACTCGCTGAAGAAAACTTTTATAAGAAGAAAAACGTATTTTGTAAATGGCTGAAGGAAGACTTGTGAAAAGGAGTCACTGACGCTTCTGTGTTTAGTCCTTGAGCAATAGTTCTCAACCGATGTATCGTAAAATTTTAGAATTTTAAAATCATGAAACATGTAATAATTCATTACAATTAATTTTAAGACAGACTGTACCAGTCAATGTCTTCAGTGGCAACGACAATGCTCTGTACTACATAAGACTCACTACTTTGTACAAATTACAAACTTATAAGCCTACATTATTACAATTTATATTATCAGTATTATTAATTTAAAAAAATAAACAAATGTGTCACGATTTCGAGAATGTTCAGTAACGTGCATCGTCAGTCAAAAGAGGTTGGGAACCACTGCCTTAGAGAGCAGATATATTAACACCATGAGAACGAAAAAATAAGTAAACACAGTGCTGATGTAATAAAATACTTTTGTGTGTAAGCAATTGGACCGTTAGAAGAAAAAGAAATTATAGAGGTTCCACCGAGATTTGAACTCGGATCGCTGGATTCAAAGTCCAGAGTGCTAACCATTACACCATGGAACCTCAATGGTACTATTCAACTGAGTTCATGGTGCAATCACTATTGAAACAGCCTGTAAGGCAGAATGCTGAAACAAAATTATGAAAGGCTTTTAATTAGCTCTCGTCATATACATGTAAATCTAAAAGTAGGTTCTGCAGTACTTTGTATGCTAGACCAGGTTTCATTATCTCCTAAAATAAGCACCTTCCGAGATGCCTAATTAATTATTCTGTGCTCTTTTCCAGAATTTAACACAGGATCACATGGTGTTAGCTTATTCTTGTGAAAATCCGATCACAGTCAGTTGGAACTTCTCTTCCTTTCGGTTCTTTTCAAAGGTGTCTCGTGAGGATAGTCACGCCAGTAAAAGATTAAAGTTCATTATGAGAAAAAATACAACAACAATTAATACATTATATAACCTTTATTCCCTTACTAATATTTTACTATTATGACTTTCTTTAGATCCACCTCTTGCGTGCGTCACAGAAACACGCATGCAGGAATTTATTTCGTGATGGGTCCAAAGCTATTTGGGGTCCAAATTCCATATGAAGATAAACTAAATTAAAAGTTGTAAAATCACCTCAAAATTTAGACTTCAATTGGGGAGAGGGAGTAAGGACATTCTGCGTGTATTCCTGGTGTCACATGAGCTGTTCCTGATAAAACTGACCCGAATAAAATCACCCTAAAGTTCAACTATCCCATGTTAAGGGTTATTAATGAAGTATTTGACATTGACAAAGTCGAATGAAGCGTTTTTGAGAAAATAAATGGACAAAAACTCAACCTCAAAACTCGATTGTCTAATATATATTTTCAAGGGAAATTACTGTTGTCATATTATGGGGTTCTTACTGTAAAAAATTAAATGAAATCTTTGAGTTTTACGTCCCGCGGTTATGCCGGTTAGGCTAAAGGAGACGGTGATGATAAAGGATGAGTGAAATGGTGGAATGAAGAAACTGGGAGAACCCCGAGAAAACCCACGAGCACGGTGTTTGTCCACCACAAGGTTCACTTGGCGGGGGCTGGGATCGAACCCGGGACCCCAAGTACCAGAGGTGAACGCTCTACCACTGAGCCACCGCGTCCCCTAGGTTCTTACTGTAACATTTAATTTATTAGTTATGAACAAAGTTGTCTCACCCGTATCCGAGCAAATTATTCAGAGAGAGAGAGAGAGAGAGAGAGAGAAACTCCTTAAGAATAAGCAATCCCTTTTGGATTCTTCTCAAGGGAATCGCTGACAACAAATTATGTCTTTTGTGAAATATTAACATTCAAACCTTACTGAAATGGATTTTTCTTGGTATTCTTGATAAGAAAGCAAAAGTTATTACTTATGTGATATTGCTCTGCCTTAATCTGTAAAACTAACTAACTCTATAATCTATGGAACCCGGAGGTTCAATGCCACATTCACAAAAGCTCTTCACTGACTTTTATCCTTAGACAATTGGGTCAATTTTCTACTTTGTATTCCTATTGCTTCGAGATCCATCTTAATATTGTCCTCCCATCTGTGCCTAGGTCTTCCTAATAGTCGTTTCCCTATTAGTCTTCCAGTTAAGACTTTGAAGGCGTCCCTACTTTCTTCCATCCTGGCTGCATGACCTGCCCACCTGAGCCTCCTAGACTTAATGACCCCAACAATGTTTGGAAAACCGTATAAATTATGTAGTTCCTCGTTATGAAGTTTCCGCCATTCTCCATTACCTTTCCTCTTGGGCTCGACAAGTGAATAAATCAGACCGTGCAGTTGACAAACTGTGAAACCACTTCTCTAGGAATTACTACAGGAATTTCCCGATGAATACTTGCTAGAAGACTCGATATCTTCCATTGTATATACTCAGCGGACAACTTTTCGGTCTCTTCAGTAATAAAAATTTTCTTTCAGTTGAAGCAGTCGGCACAAGTATAGCAGCCAGTATTTGCAACATTTCCATACACTGCGATAAAATCTTTGATTGCGCTGCATCAATGCTGTTTGAAGCCATTCATTTTGTATAGTATAATTGTACTTTAACTTCTGTACAAAATCGGAAAGTATATAGTTATTGGAATAAGCATCTTGATAGAATTGTGTACACTTTCTAAGTTCAGTGACAGAGGTCTTCTTATTTAAATGGCTCAAAATGAATGCCTAAATATTTGTAAAGACATGTTTGTAGTCTATAAACTGCCAAATTTTGAAATGATAATCTATAAATGTATGAAGACTGTTTTACACGTAATATTCTTCTGGATCAGATGCATTGATATTTTCCCCGTTACACTAGAAAACAATTAGTTTTTTTTTTCAATATTGATTCAAATCGTAAAGCCAATGCTTATGCGTTTCTTAATACATAATTTGAATTCACTGTCTGCATTGGAACATCAGTAATTTGTGAACATTAAGATATCGTCAACAGGTTGACATGTCTCTGTAAATCCCATAACCGGATTGGAATTTTAAATTTAAATCGTTCTATGCGTCATTCATAATGTTATTACACCTACAGTATATTAAGACAATTACACAGAATCAAACATTTTACATAGGTAATATACTGTATATAATTCAAAATAAATAAAGAAATAAAAAATGAGCGTGTACGAAACTAATATATATAGTTTCGCGGTGGCTCAGTGGTAGAGCGTTCACCTCTGGTGCTTGGGGTTCCGGGTTCGATCCCAGCCCCCGCCAAGTTAACTTTGTGGTGGACAAACACCGTGCTCGTGGGTTTTCTCGGGGTTCTCCCGTTTCCTCCCACTTTCTTCATTCCACCATTTCACTCATCTCTCATAATCACCGTCTCCTTTAGCCTAACCGGCATAACCGTGGGACGTAAAACTCGAAGATTTCATTTTCATATATATATATATATATATATATATATATATATATATATATATATATATATATATATATATATATATATATATATATAGATATATATATATATGCAATTTTTGAATTGAAAACAAAAATGCATATATGAGTGCAAGAAATATATTTTATTGCATTATGTAGTGATCTATAACTAACTAGTCATTAGCGTCAAAAAGAAATGAATAATATGTTTTATTGTACTGTACATGGAAAATATTGATTTCTTAAAAATTTTATTTTGTTCTAAAACATTTTGGGTAAGGTTTCGACCCCCCAGAACACCCCTATACTTTACGATCATGATCTCTTCCAATCTTCGTGGATAATTCCAAATATAATCTTTCCATTCCTCATTGTGTAGTCTACAGATGGTGAATGCTAGATTTTTGAAATTTCTGTTACATGAGATGCAATGATAAAAGATAAAGTGTGCGCTTATTAGGGTTGCGTCGGAGACAAGAGTTGAAATTATCTCGACTTGGGGAAATGTCGTAAAAGTGCTGTCTTTTCTCGAAAAGATATCATAGAATAAATATATCTTCTCAAAGGTTTTTGTAAGAAGAATACCGTCTCGTCATAAGTTCTATCTCGTCTCCTCTCGTGGGCAATTCTAGCGCTCAATATGTCGTACAAAATATGTTGCATATTCTATGTTCAAAAACATCATATAGACCTACTTTATATATAGTTCGGAATGCACTAAATTTCTTCCGGATTGCTCATAGTGTTCCTCTTGAGGAAATTTACTTATTCAGTAAATTCACATAACTAATCCTACTACATGCTTGAATTAATGAGAATGTAAATCTGAAACTCGTAACTACATTTTAGTTTGTTTTTGCGAAATAACTAAAAATATGTGTAAACTTTGGTGTAAGAATGAGTTTTGGCAACGGAAAGTGATTACGAATTTAGAAGTCTAACTTATTCACCTGATTTAGCGTACTGTGGTTTCTGACTGGACTAGTAAAATTCAAGATTGGGGTAAAATCAAGAAGATTCTTTGTTTTTACGCTATGCAGTATAACGTAAGAAAGGAATTCTAGGACATATAAGGAATTCCACACGTTAAATTCTTGCTTTCAGAAACGCACGCCAGCAAACCATTCCCAATAGTAGTCACTATTTCTACACATTCATTGTACAAATTAATTCATCACACCTCAGGTAGCTACATATTGTAAAATGGAGGTTTGTTTGTCTTTAAGTCCTACTTTAAGTATTGTTCTTTCCTTGATGTCAATGTCCACATAGCTTAACCAAAGATCACATGAAATAAGGTAATACATTACAGGTTTATCACTTGTTCGCTAACACAATGTCAAACACCTCACAAGTACAGTACTTAAGGCGAGTACAGTAATCCTACACATGCATATTCATCAACAAGGAAAGCTTAACTCAGTTCAAAGTACACATAAGACTGTTGTGACTAATACTTACCGTTTACAAAGTACATGATCATAATTTATGTTTCTTGTGATTATTTGTAGTGTTATATTTGGTTTTTCATTTTTGAAGTTTCTTCCTTAAGAGAAAACTCGCTATTGAAACAAATGAAAATAACGTTAAGGCAAATTTTGACACAATACCTTTGGGGAAAATAAAGTAAAATAAAAGCAGTGTTGTTAGTTCAGTAATAGCAAACTTACTGTCCGAAGTGATGAAATTTCTCAATTAGGTCTACACGATTTTCTTTTTTACGCCAACTAAAATAGATTCAATAGCGACAATTAGCTGGTTCGGTCGGTTAAAATAAGAAAAATTAAGAAATGTTCCGTTAGTCTGTCATTTTTTTAAACTGAAGCTCTGTCTGATATCGTCCATTTTCGATAATTTTTATATATCTCCCCCTGCCTTCCCCAAGTTAAGGATTTTGGATTTAAACGCCATCGAAGTATATCTATCTATCTATATATCTGTATATACAGATATATCTATATCTATATCTATATATCTATATCTATATCTATATCTATATCTATATCTATATCTATATCTATATCTATATCTATATCTATATCTATCTATCTATCTATCTATCTATACTTCCCCCAAGTTGTGGAGCTGAATTTGGATGTAAACGGGATCGGAAATATCACTGTTCATCTCAGTGACCCCAAAAACCATGGATTCGACACTGATATTCGTAATTTTCGATCATTTTTATATATATCTCCTTCCTCCTCTTTCCCAAAATTGCAGTGCTGAATTTGGGTTAAATCACCATCAGAAGTGTCACTGTGCATCTCAGCGACCCCGAAAACTACAGATTCGATGCTAATATCGGTTGTTTTCGATCAGTAGTAAATGTTCCTCCCTCTTCTTCCTCCCCTAAATTGTACCGTCAAAGTGATATGACAAAACCATCTCAGGTCTGAACCTCATCTGTGATGAAAATTTGATCGAGGTCGGTCGAGTAGTTCAGGAGTAATGAAGTCACAAAGAGAGTCACTATCATTTTTATTTTATTTATTTATTTATTTATTATTATTATTATTATTATTATTATTATTATTATTATTATTATTATTATTTACACATATCTCCTCCCCTAAGTTGCACCGTCAAAGTAGAATGATAAAAAGCATCTCAGGCCAGAACATCACCTATGTTGAAAATTTAATCGAGATCGGTTTGGTGTTTCAAGAATTACTAAGTTTTATTTATTTTTATATGTACCTCCCCCTCCCCTCCAACGCCCTAGGCTCTACCGTCAAAGAGAATATATATAAATAAGTGCTACAAGGCAAAATAAGTGTTACAAGGCAATATCTCGCGAACTATACATCAAATAAGAAAAATGTTAAGAGTCAATGTACAATACAGAGGGGCCTAAAAATGAGTCAAACATGAGGTTCCCCCTCCCCCATTTTGGAGGAGCGAGTGTACGTGAAATTTTCAAATGGGAACATGGGTCGAGTGATACCTCGTTCGAAAGAGCTTGGAAAATTGAACAATTTTTGCAGGAAACAATTTTTGATATGGGGCACCATTTTGAAGATGGCTCCCGAAAATGGTCCTGTACCAGAGAAAATTTCCAATACTTATAAATAAGAAACGGCTGAGTGGAAAACGGTGAAACAAAAAATAAAAAAGGAAAACGCCATAGGCAACGTGGAATGGTGTTGTCGCGGTATCCTCAGGGCTCCCATCATGGGGTCCCGGGACCAACTTGAAAATTTCAAATGGGTCATAGGTCCAATGATACCTTGTTTGATAGATCGTGGAGAACTAAACAGCTTATACAAAATCTGTTTTGATTTCGGGCAAGCCTGTTTCAAAATGGCCACTGAAAATGCTTCCCCATTCAGATACAAAGCGCAGTGTCCAAACTGAGTGTTACAAGGCAATACCCAGCGAACTATGCATCAAATAAGAAATATGTTAAGAGCCAATATATAATACAGACAGGCTTAAAAATGGGTCAAACACGAGGTCCTAGTTTTGTACTAAGCTGTTTGGAATTTCACGATCTATCAAAGAAGGTTATAATGTGGAACCATTTTCGGCGGCCATTTTGAAACAGGCTTGTCCGAAATCAAAACAAATTTTGTGCTAAGCTGTTTGACTTTCCACGATATATCAAACAAAGTATCACTCAACCTATATTCTCATTTGAAATTTTCAAGTTGATTCCGGGGCCCCATGATGGATGCCCTGGGGACACCGCAACAATATCATTCCACGTTGCCTATGGCCTTTTCCTTTTTCATTTTTTGTTTCACCGTTTTCTACTCAGCCGTTTCTGATTTGTAAGTATTGGAAATTTTACTTGATACAGGGCCATTTTGGGGGGCTATCTTGAAAACGGTGCCCCATATCAAAAATTGTTTCCTACAAAAATTGTTCAATTTTTCAAGCTCTTTCGAACTACGTATCACTCGACCTAGGTTCCCATTTGAAAATTTCACATATACTCCCTCTCCCCCAAATGGGAGAATCTCATGTTCGACTCATTTTTATTGTACATTGACTCGTAACATTTTTCTTATTTGATGTTATATATATATATATATATATATATATATATATATATATATATATATATATATATATATATATATATATATATATATATATATATATATATATATATATATATATATATATATATATATATATATATATATATGTGTGTGTGTGTGTGTGTGTGTGTATTAAAAATTCATCTATGTTGAAAATTTGATTGAGATCGGTTGGGTGGTTGAGGAGTGATGAAATCACAAATACAGTCACTTTTATTTTCAATTTTTTTTTAGATATATCTCCCCTTCCTCTCCTTCCTCTCCCCGACGTTGTGCCGTCAAAGTAAAATGACTAAACCGTTCATGGTCCGAACCTCATCTATGTTGAAAATTTGATCGAGATCGGTCGGATGGTTCAAGAGTTATTAAGTTTTATTTATTTTTCTATCTCCACTCCTCCCCCTCCTCTAAGTTCTATCGTCAAAGTAAATAGCTAAAAACACACCCAGGCCAAAACCACATCCACGTCAAAAATTTGATCGAGATCGGTCGGACTGTTCAAGAGATTAAAAGTCACAAACATAGTCACTTCCATTTTATAATATAGACTAGCCTTTTTCTAGCTGGGGGTTTTGCCCCCAGACTCCCCACATTTACTCGGCCTACGGCCTCGCATCTCTTAAGTATCAGACTTTGCATTAACAGTGAATTTCGTGCATTTGCTCTTCAAATTTCCTGAATTTGTCCAGCTGGGAACTTCGTCCCTCACACCCCTACTATTGCTCGGCCTGCGACCTGACAACTCTTAAAACCGTAATACCGAATTTCGAGTTTCTTTTCCTATTTCAACTATTTAAAAGATAAGATTTTGTATCGCAAGAAAACGCCCATTTAAATATCATGGAAATTTCTTCACTCCCTTTTTAGACCCCTAAAAAAAATAAAAATATTCACGTTTGGTAATTTTCCTGTCGGTTAGTTCTGGAAGGCTAGATCATGCCATATTTCATCATTCTAATCCTGCCGGAAGTGCCTAAACATTTTGGGGTGTAAAAGACGTCCCATATAAATAACAAGAAAGATTCTTCAGTTCCGCATAAAACCACTCTACGGTTGGAAATTTTTATATCTGATGATTCACTTAGGTAACGCTATTGAAAACGTATAAGCATACCGAATTTCAAGTTTTTATTCCAATTCTAAGTACCTAAAACATTATATTATAGGTCCAAAAAAGCCTATTTAAATAACATGGGGCAGTTCTTCATCCACTCTTTAGACACCCTAAAAATTAAAAATATTCACTTTTGGCAATTTTCATTTGGGTTTGTCCCGAAAAGCTACAATCATGTGAAATTTGATCATTATAGCCCTACAGGAAGTGTTCAATAATTTGGGGCTGTAAAAGGTGTTCCATATAAAAAAACATGGAAACAATTTTTCACTTCCCTATAAAACCACTCTTAAAGTTGGAATTTTTTATTTTTATGATTTACTTAGGTAGTGCTAACGAAAACATACAAGTGTACCAAATTTCAAGTTTTTATTCCAATTCTAAGTACCTAAAACATGAGTTTATAGATCCGAAAAAAGTCCCATTTAAAAAACATGAGGAAATTTTTCATCCCCTATTTAGACTCCCTAAAAATTAAAAATATCCACTTTTGGGAATTTTCCTGTCGGTTAGTTCTGGAACGCTACAATCATGCCAAATTTAATCATTGTAGCCCTACAGGAAGTGCTCAATAATTTATGTCAGCTCATGTAGTTTTATATATAGTTACGATAAGATAGATAATATATATATACCGCATGTATATATATATATACAGGGCTGGATGCAGGATTTTCTGACGGGGGGAGCACCAGTAACTACCCCAGTACACTCGAATTAAATTTCAATTTTTTTTTTTAAAATGCCGTTAGGCATCTGTGGTGTGAATAACGAATTGCCCTGGAAATGCTGTGTGTGTGCTCTGTAAATCCCTTTCGTTCAACCTTGAAAATATTGACTTGACGATTTTGCAAATCTTCGATTTTTTATAAGCCCAAGCGGAAACATGACAGCAGACATTTTTTAAATGTTGCTATTTTCACTGATAACTTCTCACTTTAGGTAGTGTATATTACGACGAGGGGAAAGGTGCACCTCCCTAAATCCGGCCGTATATATATATATATATATATATATATATATATATATATATATATATATATATTGTTACACAGTTGTGCCCCGTAGTCCTAAGCCGGACTCCCAAATTATAGGGCGAGACGCCCGCGCTTTTCAAATTGTGTGTGCAGTAAAGAAAAAGAGAGATAGGGAGAACGGAGTCAGGTGAGGTCCAGATTGAATTATCAACCTGATGCCTCATTGACACCAAACCACCCGCATGTAATAGTGGTATGACCCTGGCTTGATTTCACTCAGGTCACAGAGCCGGGTCCTAGATGTACTATTTAGGGAATACCACGCAAGTGATAAATACATGCTATCTATTGTGTAGTTAGAGTTAGGTATAAAATAAAACTATAAAAATAAATGTAAAATAGGAATTTCAATCCCGGCGTGATAGAGAAAAATCATAGAAAACCCTAGAAGTCTTAACCACTATTGAGCATGCGCGTGAAGAAGTCTCTCCCATGCTCGATGAGGCTCGTGACGTTGCCTTCGAGCTACGTCAGAAAAAGCAGAAATGCGTGGGACGAAGCGCCTATATAAGCGAGGCTTGTCTGCCGCACCGGTTGGATTCTACGGACGGACGGCTAACAGTGAACTTCGCTTTGGTTAGGGACGCTCGTCATAAGAATCAGGTATGTGCTAAATTTTTCTAAGTTCCCCCTCCACACGGGAAGAGCACTTTGAGATTGTTTAGTGATCAATATGAGTTTTATTTTCAAGTCCCATCAATCTGAGACCACATTCCCTCTTCGAGACTTAACATTTTTTCCTTTCGGGCCAATGCAAGTTGCGATGTACAAAGTTCACACTTTACTATTTTCAATAACTCGCGGTTTAGCATAAAAACCTTCTAGCACCCATTGAGTATTATAGGGTTGTGCTCCCACTTGAATAATGTAGAAAAACTTCCAAGTTGTAACTCCAAGTAACCGATTTTGTTAAATTCATCTGTATTCTTATTTTTGTTTTTTTTAATAAAAAGTAAAGTGAAATGGTCTCTTTGATTCAATCAAGCGATCCCACCTAGTTAGATTCAACTCACAGTCTTCAAGTGTTACCTGGGTTTCGATTTCTAGTACCAAGCTCTACCACTGTTAGTGCACTTTCTCATCATCTTCGAACCAGTAGGCTAAAGACGTTTTCAAAACCGAGGCTATTAGGGAGTTGGACTCCGAACCAACTTCGTCGTACTGGGTGGAGAGTGAAGAAGTGATCTCAATTACGATTTCACAAAGGAAAGTGTACACAATTGCTACGCCAATCTCAGAACAACAAAAACATCATACATAACATTTTATGGTGGAGGCGCCGGGTAACCAACTGTGTGTTCTTGAATCACTAAACAAGTCTCTGGTGCTCATTCACTTTATAGGGGAACCAACTATCTCAGTTGTCCAAAAACGCGATTTTAGCAAATCGGGAGTGATTTTTTTTTTTTACCGAAGAGCTTTCAGTAGATAAAAGTGAAAAGTGTACGCGAAGTTTTTCTTTTGACTAGTCAAGTGGTGAATCGATACTATGTAAAGTCAGTAAAGTTCAGTGGCGTACTTAGCCTAGGCGGTGTTCAGCCTATGACTCTGATATACAAATATAATTTTTTCTGCTCTAAATAGTGCATTTCACATGTAGTGAAGTGGCGACGAAAATTTTTTTTTTATTCTCAACTTCTCTCGCTTTAAGTTGTTATAAGTCAGCGGAATAGTTGCTAGGTTCCGCAGAGCAAGACTCAGTTCACCTCACGACGTTTCTTGTGTAGTAAGGGAAATGGAAAATCGGGACGCGAGTGTTAAAAAGGAATTCAGCTCTTGTCTCATGTACTTGCAAAACCCTAAGTCTGCTTATGCTTCCGCTCGCTTTGGTGGGGTCACAGTCAGTTTTATCTCTGGTCAACAGAACCTCCCGTTTTACGGGATGAAAGTTCGACTAGTTTGTCCGGCGATAAGTGGCTAATACCCTACCACTTATTTGGGGAGGATCACAGGCAGTTTATCTCTAAGACAGCAGAACCGCCCGTATTACGGGATGAAAGTTCGACTAGTCTGTCTGGCGATAAGTGTCTAAAATCCTTTCCCATGCAAAGCTTGGGGGTCACAGGTATCTTATTCTCCAGGTCCAGCAGGGCCCCTCTGTAATAGGGGTGCAAGCCCGACGGCTGCCTGGGAATAACTGCCTAAAACTCACCTTTATGCAAATGCAATACCTAAAATTAAAATGCAAGTACATGAACCAATGGTTGGATGATCGAAGTCCCCTTTGTGAATTGAAAAGCAAAAGGATTTGTAGTTAAAAAAAATGAAGTTAAAAAAAAAAGTTAAAGAATAGAAGTAAAAAGTAAAACTTCTCATAAGTGAACAAATAGGTATTATCTGTTAAAAACAGCTGTCTAGTCACTTTCCGTTTCCCGTTCTAAAAAAAAAAAAAGTAAAGCAAAATTTATAAAGAAAGGGAAGTTGAGTATACCAAGTTCAAAGGAAGTTAAATAAAGATATTGAACTAATAATAAGTCGCAAAATACGTAAGAAATTTTGACGTAGCATTTCCGAGGGAAGTAGCTATCAGTGATTAAATTTTTACCATATCAGAGGAAATAGGTTGATTACCCACTGCCCTGGTTTGAGAGGCCACTGACTTGCGAAAAACAGATTTATTGTCAAAATGAGTTTCGCACAGAAAATAAAAGAAAAGCTATTAGATTTAGGGCAATCTCATTGTCCTAAGACGCCCACGGGCAAGCACCGTTATATTTTAGATCGGTGGAATAATTACTATTGTATTGAGTGCAATAAAATAAAAGTACACGGGCATTCTCCTCCTGAATTTGGCCGTTGGAAAAAGAATCCATTACCGAGATACTTGGATACCTGGAGTCAGCCCAGATATCGTGAACCAACGACCGCTAGTCCTCATACTCCAGATGCCCCGGCGAGTGGCTGCGATCTAACGCCGCTGGCCGCGTCTAGCCCTATCCCGACTAGAAATGATATAGCAATACAAAGTGCTGGTTCAAGTGAAAAACCAATGCCAGCTCCTAGGACGATATATGTAAATTCAGATACGGACGAGACCCCACCGGGGGTAGATCCGAAAACTCTAGTGAATGATGTAAATTTAAAAGATGAACTAGAGATAGCCGAACTAATAACTGCAGGTCAGGAATGGCCTCAGGCAACAATTGAGATAGAAACAACAGCAGGTGTAATACCTGATGTCCCCTCGAACCAAAGTCCCTTAGATAATAATAAGTTAGCTGATAAGGAAAATAGATTAAGTGACTTAGTGTTAAGTTCAGAAAATAAAGATATTGGTGTATCTAAAGGACCGGATAGCCCAGTAGCGCTATATTTCCCCATAAAATACGAACTGTCAGATCCTAGAACGCCGTTAGAAATGCAAAGACCCACCTTTCAATCTTTTTATGCTGGTAGTAGTGATGAAACGGTTTATGCCGAGATCGGTCCTAGAACCATGTATGCTAATCTAGATACTGAATCACGAATTTCAGCGAGTAAAGAGCCAATTTATGAAAATATTGGTCACGAACCCAAGGCTTCCACGAATAAAGAGCCAATTTATGCAAATATAGGAACCGAACCTAGGGAAACAAAAATTGAGAACCCTGACGAAAATAATGAAAATGAATCGCGCTCTCTGACACAATCTAACGATAAAGCGTTAATAGATCAGATTAAGCATTCATTACAAACAGAACTGTCCCCAGCAGTAGGAAACTTAATTCGACCTTTAACTAAACAACTTCGGAACAAGAAAGTACAGGTCACAGTTGTTCGTCGCCAAGGTGACGAAGAAGAGAAATTAGGTATTTTATTTCAAGCGGACCCCTCAGTCCCCTTTGAAGATTTATTACCTGAGGAAAATGTAGTTGGAAATTTTGATATGGAAATACAGACTGACGATTTTCAAAAGAAAGATGTTATTGTTCAGACCGCATATAAGTTTCCTAAAATGATCCGAATTGATACAGACCGTGAACTTAAGGTTCTTCGGACAACAGCTACCCAAACCAACCCTGTCATGTTTGAAGATAATCTTACCCTCCAAGAGAAATTGCAATATTTAGACAGTATAGATAACATACTTAGTGTAGTTAGTAAAGTTAGGTGGTCAAACGGAGATATCAGTAGTGCCGACTCAGACGAGGGTGAATCGTTGAAAGACGATTGGTTAGGTTACGAACTACAGAAATTACAAAACGAAGAAATAGCGAAATTACAAGACGACAACCCGGAGTCTTCTCCTGCGTCATCCCTGGAGGCTGAGTCAAAACCTTCGTGGAACTCCGAAGAAGAACTCCGATATGACCATTGGGATCCTCCCACGGTCTCTACTCCCCGAGCAACGAACCAAGACCCTCCCAAAGAGGACGCTGACCAGAGAAATGACCGCGTCGCCCCTGCTCCAGTTGAGAGGAGGTTAGGCGAAGAGACGAAAAGTGATGATGCTTTTCCCTCAGTTTGCTCTGATCATCAGAAGCAAATTGGAGAGGAAGAAAAAGAAAATAACGATTCCTGGTCTGAAAGTAGAATATACGAAAACATTGGTAAAATATTTGATTACGCGGAATTCGGTGCGTCAGTAATTTGCTTAGATGAAGTAGAAAATAGAAACGACCCCTCAACCTCTCCAACCCAAAGTGAATCTAACAAACAAACTGATAGTTTTCAGAATAGTGGTTTACAACCTTCAGCTAGTACTAGTTCTAAAATTAGTTCCTATAATGAAACTGGTGAATCACCTGCGACTAAAGAAATGAAAAAGTACCAACAAGAGGAAAATTTAGATCCCTTGCAGATAGTGTTTGTTTCGCCACCTAGTAGCGTAGTTACACCCATGGCCCCCATGGAGAAATTTGAGTTTAGCGAAGGGAAAAAGACAGAAAAATCAGTATTTAGTGAACAAGATATATCTTATACCTCAGAATTTAGTTCAGAACAACCCTCCGAGTTAGAAAATAGAAGTGTAACTGATACCGACTATAGGTCCGTTTCTGAAAACTTCAACACCTCGGCTTCTTTAGACAGGTCCTTAGATCTGAAAGATGAGCCCGTCTCACACTCATCCAGTGAAGATAAGACCTCTAATAAGCAAAAATCAAATTTTTCGTCCTTTTTAAAAGTAGATCCTGAGGATAAGCCTCGCATAAATTTAAAATCTGAGCAAGAAATTAAAACTAATCCGGTTACCGAGCCATCTATACCATATAGTTTTGAAAAACCTAAATTTACGGATACAGTAATAACAGGCAAAGTTAGCAACCCTCCTCCCGAGGGTGACAATAATTATACTATTGGTGCTAAACCACAAGCATTCAAGATCTATCCAAATGTTGAAATTCCCTCCTTTTCTGGTAATAGACATGAGTGTGTGGAACTTTTCCTACAAGAATATGAATTAGTGGCTAGCATATATGAATGGTCAACCCTAGAGATAGCAAATTACCTTCCCTACTGTCTGAAAGGGGAAGCTTTCTCCTTCTATTTAGTAGACCTAGCAAACATTTTACCTTTAAACTATAGCGAGATGAAAGAAAAACTTAAAAAGGCTTTTCCTAGTATTGAGTATACTGCAAGATTAGAATATGACGTTGATACAAGAAAACAACAACCTCATGAAAGTACTTTAGCATTCATTTATAAGTTAATAAAGGATTTGAAATTTTTGCGAGGTTGGGTTAATGAAAGTGAATTGATGAGTAAACTTAGAATGAGTTTGTTGCCAGACATCATAAATAAGCTGATGCTTGAAGTGGATGATTGCGATGATCTCGAACAGTGCCTACAATATCTTAGAAAATTTCACACAGCGCAAAGATTAGTTAGTCAAAGGAATGGTTATGACATAATATGGGAAAATGACCGCTTGGATTGGTCTAGCATTAAAGAACAACACCAACCAGAATTCGTACAGATTAGTTCTTGTTACACAGATGAAGTAGTAGCAGAACCGGGTTACAAAACGTATAGGAACACTCACCAAAATACCTATGGCCTTGGCCATGGGCAGGCGCAGCTTTGTACAGTCAAGATAAAAATAGGAGACCGCTGGGCGCAAGCTCTTATAGATTCTGGCTCTGAAATTTCGATAGCTTCGAAAACCCTCTTACCTCCAAAATTTCCACTAACTGAAAGACTGAAGGGTTATGTGAAACTTCGCGGCGTCGGTGCTCAGCCCACAGATTACATTCCTGTGGTGAGAATAGCGTGTTGCTTTAAGGATCACTTGAAAACAACCAAACGAAGATTCCTAGACGTAGCTATAGTTGACCCACAGTTTTGCGCCTATGACGTTATTTTGGGGATAGATTTTCTGCACAAGTATGTCACCACCATTCATTCCAAATATATGGAATTAGCAGATAAAGACGGGAATCATGTTGAAGACCTATGGTTCACAGTCCCAAAAAGTACATATGGAAATCGTCATGGTGTGATTCATACCTTAGATTTAAAACATGTTAAACGATACCCACCATCGGTAGGAAAAAGGTCGTTTAATGATTCCCAATCAAGACAGAACGGTAATGCTGGACAAACGGCTTACTCTGTCCCCCCTCATGGAAACAAACCAATTTATAGGAAACGGAACCTCTCATATAAGAGAAAGGATCCGTCTCCAGAATTGGTCACCGGAAATCACATAAATCCTGTTGTTAGCGTACCCGATAAGAGACAAAAACTCCATACTGAAGAAATTGCGTCCCGCGTATTCGTGTGTTCCAGGGAAACTACAAAATTTCCCTCGGAGCCTACGAATAAAACGAATGGGAAAGTCAATAGACGTAGGAATGCAAAACGTAAACGAACTAAGAAAAGCAAGGTGTCTTCCAGTGCTCCTGAGCTGGAACTTACTAATTCGCCTGACTTAGAGACAGAGGCAAAGAACCTATCCAACTTTGACCCTCAGCCAGGCCCTGGTGGAACTTCTGCAGTTAGTTCCACAGATAGTTCGGATACAGAGATTATACCGAGAAAGAAAGAGAATGCGTCTTATGCGACAAGATATAACACAAAGAACCAACACTCTGTAAAGCCACCCCTGGCCTCCCAGGCGCCTCATGAGCCTGTAGAGGAAAAATCAGACAGTGATCAGTTAGAGCCATTAGAAAAACAATTGATAACGCAAGGAAGTGAAAATGATTCAGCAACTCTCCCTGACCTAGAGTGTTCTGCCCAGGATCATAGTCCGAAAAAGGTCGTGCCAAACCCCTTGGGGTTAGGCGACGAACTTTTTGATATCTATCCGTACACTACCTACAAAGTACACCTTCCGACAAATTTCCGCGTGCCGTCCAAGGCTTCATATGACATAGAAATTACCGCACCGACCGGGAACGTGCATATTTGGGAATTCTTACCGTCCAAAGGAATTCGATATTGGCACTCCTGTTTGATCCCGAGAGGTCCAGTTTTTACTGACAATGGAAATATTACTCTGACTATTTTCAATAGTTCAGATCGAACCAGATCTTTGTCTAAAAACCTTTATCTAGGGAAACTTGTACCCCAGGCCGAGTCCTTAACTGACGAAACGGAGGATAACGTACAGGCCGTTAATCAGATCATACACCTTACTAACAAAGATGAAACAGATGACGTGGAAGTCCCTGAACAACCCCAGAAAGTCCCCCAAACAAAGGAAGAATTAGCTCAAACACTAAATATTGGCCCAAACTTAAACCCCGAAGAAAGAAACCAATTACTGGACTTATTGATGGAATTTAGGGACGTTGTAGCCTGGGACAAGTCTCGTCTGACTGCGGCTACCGATAAATTTATGTGTCCCCTAGAGGTCATTACAGATATACCTGTTTCTCATCCACCCTATAGAGAAACACCAAAACAGAGAGAGATAGTCGCGGCAGAGATTCAGAGAATGTTAGATAGCAATATTATCCGAGAAAGTCAAAGCCCATATTCTGCACCAATTGTGATAGTAACTAAAAAAGATGGCTCCCCGCGTATATGTGTCGACTTCAGAAAACTGAACTTAATATTAAGGCCCAATTATACGCCAGTGCCGCGTTTAGATGATATATTAGCATTTCTGAATGGTACCAAATACATAAATACGCTCGATTTGCAAAATGGTTATAACCAATTATTAATCCGTCCGTGTGATATAGAGAAGACTGCATTCATCTACAGCCGTGGAAAATTCGAATTTTTGAGACTACCATTCGGACTAAGCACGGCCCCGGCTCTTTTTCAAAATATGATGAACGTTATCTTTGGTGACATTATGTGGAAGTATGTAATTTGTTATTTAGACGATTTGGTTTGTCCTAGTCCTTCTTTCTCAGATTTAATAGAAAGAACGAGAATTATTTTATCTCGACTCCGGGAGGCCAACCTAAAACTCAACCCTAAGAAATGTTACTTTGGTTACGAAGAAGCCTCTGTGCTTGGTCACATCGTCGGTAGACGAGGAATTTGTGTAGATCCCGCAAAAACGGAAGCGATAGCAAAGGTACCATACCCTACTACAGTCAAAGAAATACGTAGTTTTATTGGACTTTGTTCATTCTACAGAGCTTTTGTCCAAGGGTTTTCTACTATTGCCAAACCACTCATTTCATTGACTAAAAAGAATGCCAAATTCGAGTTTGGAGAAACTGAGAAACAAGCATGGGATACCTTGAAATCTTGTCTTATATCTGCTCCGGTCCTTGCCCACTTTGACCCGAATCAGGACGCCATAGTCTATTCGGACGCCTGTCGAGACGGAATAGGCGGATACGTTGCACAAATTAAAGAAGATAACAAAGAACACCCAATAGCCTATTTTTCAAAATCTTTGTCCCCAGCGGAGCTCAACTACTCCACGGTTGAGCTTGAAGCGCTAGGAGTTACTAAGACAATTTTGCATTTCCACTTCCTATTGGCTGACCGTCCCTTTATTGTGCGAACAGATGCTCATGGTATATGTTACCTAAGAAACAATAAGATGCTAAATTCTCGCTTTATGCGTTGGGCAATTCGTTTACAACCCTATCTATTCACAATCGAACACATCAAGGGCCGCAATAACGTGACCGCCGACTTTTTGTCAAGATGTCCGCTAAAGGATGAGTTACCCTCCAAATTTGGTCAAGAAGAAGATTGTGCAGAAGTATGCAACCTAGTATTATGTCCCAAAATAGATATCAAAACAATGCAAAAAGAGGACGATAAAATTAGAGAACTAATACAGAAGAAGAAAGATAACCCCACTGATCGTGCTCTAAAACCCTATGTTGTGGTTGACGATGTGTTATATCGAGTCATGAACAAAGATAAGAAACTAGTGATACCAGAAAAGGCAATCCCTGACATTTTACAAGAGGCCCATTCGTCTCCGCTGTGTGGAGGCCATACGGGATTTTCTCGCACTTACTCTAAAGTGAACGAACGTTACTATTTTCCGAACATGGGGAAAATAGTTAAGGACTACGTACGCTCTTGTGACGAATGTCAGAGGGTGAACATCCCTAGAGAAAAGAAACAAGGTTTTCTTCACCCTTTGCCGGTGGAAGAGGAATTGTTTTCCCGCTGGAGTTTAGATATTTTTGGCCCGCTACATAGTAGCGCAGGCTACAGCTATATCCTGGTTATGATAGAATATCTCAGCCATTTCGCAATATTAGTACCACTACGAAATATTAAAGCCCCGACGGTGGCTAGGGCCATGTTGGACGAGTTAATCACGCGTTTTGGCCCTCCTAAAGAGGTACTGACGGATAGAGGAAGTAATTTTTTATCAACGATAATGGCCGAATTGAATGACTTATTTGACATTAAACATGTTCGAACCGCAGCATTTAAACCGTCAACGAACGGGCTGTGTGAGCAATTCAACTCTGTCATTGCAAGTTTCCTTACTAAGTACACGGCTAAACAGCCTACTAAGTGGGCGGAATACGTCCGCTTGTGTGCGTATACTTATAATATATCAACCTCCCCTATTAGGAAATATTCCCCATATGAGATTGTCTTTGGTCAAAAGGCCAGATTTCCCACTCAATTGGACACCCCGTATCAATTCACGAAAATACAGGAACATCAGAAACAATTAAAGTTAATCCGTAAACTAGCCCAGAAGGCTATGACACATGCACAGCAGCAGACTAAATTACGCGTTGATCGCACTAGACAAGCTATTAAATTAAAGGTTGGTGACTTAGTATTATGTAGAGATTATTTGCCTAAGAAGGATATTTCTCCAAAGTTAACACCCAAGTTTATGGGACCGTATTACTTAAGGAGTATTTCTCCCACAAATGCTTGTAAAATTGAACTCGTAGCAAATCCTAACCACACTCAGATTGTAACTATTGAAAGATTAAAGAAGTATTTTCCCCGAGACAACTTACGCGAGCCGGAAGACTCTAGCGATAGTGAGGACGATGAATGTTAAGCGTAATATATAGGTCGCTCAGGAGACCTGGTCGCCTCAATTGAGACGGATTTAAAAAAAAAAAGAAGAAGAAAAAAAAGACTAGACGTATGATAACTAGTGCGTGTATAGAATGTCTCATATAGCAGAGCTTGTCTCATAAGGCTTATAGACCTCTAAAAAGGTGGAGTACACGTAGTCATGCAAGACCCCTGGCATACCGGAACACTTGCATACAGGGCTATGGATAGAGCCTGAAAAGAATACATTGTGACATTGAAAACAAACAAAAAGTGATAATATACTATTCATCAATCAGAAAACCATAAGTTACTTTCTGGAATCCATTCTCCTCTCCCCTCACTGCTGTAGACGGCATTAGACACCCATGGCCTACCATGAGTAATAGGCAATCATCTTAGTTGGCGGCGCTAAAAATTGATCTGAGGAGCAAATAAGTCGTTTTTAGAATCAGGAAAAAGTTAGACGCGTCACAGAAAAAGTTATGTCGGGTTGATACCGAAATGAATGTTTTGCCACCATATTGGGATAAGTATTTTTTTTTGTTCTTTGTGTGAATGTGGCCGGCCACGAATGAGTTACCCTTCTTCTTCTACTATAAGACTCCCAATATGCTGCCAAACACAGAAAACCTATAAGGAAATTAAGTGTTGACATAAGCTGAAAAGTAAAATATTATTAGTAGCTACTAACATTAATAGGGACACGTGTCTTTTATTGTATACTCAACTACGAATTTAAATAAACGTCGTGCAGATAAAACCTCCTCAGTCACAGTACAGGATTCCATCCGTTGCCGCCGCCTGATTATTTCATTTCTCTCTTTTGAGAAACTCGCCGCTCTCCCTCTTCTTGTCTAGGAAAGCGTTAACCTAGAAAATAAAGCAAAGTCAATATTGCCTGCTCTGGGTTGTTCCGCGACAAAACTTATGCCTACTTAGGATACACGCATGCTTACGGGACGTTTTTCCTGTGACCCAGGATATCTGCCTGTTTAAAAAAAAAAACGAAAAGAGAAAAGGGAAAGCTGGATTCCCCCCACCAGATAGTTACATAGGTTACTCCACTACCTACCCCATTTGTTTTTCCTTGAGCAATTATTATTTTTATTTTATTTTTTTTTCCGCGTAGTTCGGGCGGGAAGCATATTGGTTAAATTTAAAAAAAAAATAAAATAAAATAAAATAAAATAAAATAGAATAAAATAAAATAGAAAATGAAATAAGGGGAAATGCGCCTTAGTCTTTGACATGTTGTTCTCTGCTGCTGCTGCTCCATAGATATGAGTGAAATTTTGAACACAAGTGAACACAAGTGACCTTATGCTGATGTAAAGATGACCAATCTCTTAGCAAGGACCAATTTATTGGCGAACTACGGCAATGTACGAGCATACTGCGCATATTGTACATAATGTAACATTATGTCTTCCATTTTCTTAAAAGAATGTAAATAGCTACTTGTGTACTATACTCGCTACATTTAGTCAGTAAGATTTCATTACCTTTAAGTTATGCTCAGTTAATGTTGAATTATGATCAAGTATTAACAGTGATGCTCATTTTAGAATAATGTTTTCAGTGACGTGTATCAAAATGCTAGGTAGTATCATATTGTATCATTATTTCATTGTGGCAAGATAAACTTAAGTTAGTGTTAAGGCTACCATATGTATTTCGTACGAACATTTGGGGGTAGATTGATCCCCCCCCCATTTTTTTTCCTGTCCTCCCATCATTGGGTAATGGGCTAGAAACCGCTCCTTGTACCTAACTTGATTATATTACTATCACCATGTTATGTAAAGTCACGGTTACAAAAAGGACATCATTGTGGGCTATAGTGTTATTCAAGATGTTGTCCTACCACTACACCACTATACTCGTGTTTTTCAATCATCCTTGTGTAACTGCCTTCATTCAAGTTAACATCTTGGCTTGGCTTGATTAAAAGGCACACAACGCTATTCCTATACCACAGAATGGTAATAAACCACGCTATCAATAATAATAATAATAATAATAATAATAATAATAATAATAATAATAATAATAATAATAATAATAATAATAATAATAATAATAATAAAACACTGAAGGAGAATCATTACTTGTACTGAAATCCATACTCGAATAATAGAATCCTTCATACTTTACATGACCCATAGTAAGGATACACGAGCTCTGTCAAATTGTTTTAAATAAATTTGGTATAAAATAACTTAATTCTGTTTAGAATTACACTTATGATTATGCCCGCCAAAAGATTTAAACCTACAATTCAGAAGACTTTCAAAATTTTGGTAGCCCCCTTCATCAGCGGCCCTGTTTAATAGGTGGAAAACACTGCTTCACAACAGCGCATGGCGCACACGCACTTTAGGATATAAATGTAAAAAAAAACGTGATGGTAATTATCACTTTGAATGAAATAAATTGTGAAAATAAGCAAACAAAAGGGTATTCTTTAAAAATTAAAAGTTAATCGAATAGCATTTTGTTGATGCAACTTCTTAAAATGTTCACGGATACTGTCTCAACACTTGTCTTTCATTCTGCCTTAAAACTAAAAGCAAATCACCTCTTATCGGGTGACGGAAGTGAGTCCAGCTGTTAACAAGGACTCAGGATGTTGTCGCGTGTAGATTGTATACACACCAACATTTATAACGGGAAAATAGATAAGTAAGAAAATAGGGAAATGACGTCACAACGAAATGAATAATAATAATAAGGTTGCCTCATAAATCATCACGATTGGGATAACCCATAGTCTCAGATAAACAATTGATTCTTAGCGATCCCTGGTTCGAGCCCCTAATGGATCATTTCTTTTATCCTCTATCGAAATTATCGCTCCTCACGAGCGCAAGTTGGTATTTGAATTGGTGATGTAAAAGTAGGTTAGAATCAAATACTTTCAATGGACACTTAGTAGATCACATATCATCACTACCTACACTAGAGGTCCCGAGTTCGAACCCCGAAATATTTAATTCAAACTTAATATCGTTGTAAACATGGTCTCAATTACCGGAAATTATTGGCAGTTACGCAACTGTATCTTACGTTGAAAGGAAACAGATAAGTCGGAGATCGAGTCCCGACTCACGCACTTTCTGTATGAGTGACACCCACTGAACAACGTTTTTGTTTCTCCTTAGGGAATCACTTACTAAAGTCACAAGTAAAGCAACACGCACTTCTGATAATCACTGTTACATTGTAACTTTGGTCACTCTCTTTCATTATGATTTTTTTTTTGTTTTTCTCAATTAATTCAGTAGTAATAAAAATTAGTATGGGATGCTCCCAGGATATGAACTGTGATTTCGTTGCACTCGAGTTAGCACTCAACTAGGTTAACATTCACTAGTAAAATGAATTGATAATTTGACGTGAAGACATTGGAAACACATGCTTCAAAAATAATACACTAACAATTCAGGGAGATAGTACCTACCACCCAACAGAAGACCTCCCTTCATTGTCTTTGGAGAGGTAACTCTCCCCTTCTCCTCCCTGTGCGCTCTTCAAGCAAAGGATGATACGTATACTCCAACAAGCTGAAAAAAATATGAACCACAAAGTTAAGATCTTATTTAAACTCGTTGATTATCATACTTAATAAATTAACACAGTGCAATACTCAGCATCATACTTAATATTTAGAAATTAAATAAAGGTACCTTTTCTCTAAATCCAGTCATGCCTTAACTACCAAGTTCGTCAAAATTCGACTAAAACGTACCCGGGATACTACACTCAACTTCAGGTTCCCGCGTCCAGCCTATAATACTATGTGTGTGTGGGAGAATTTTTCGTTCCAGGTTTTTCCTTACAGAAGTCGAAGTAGCAGAACCTGCCCAGAAATAAGTGGTAAGGGTGAAAGCAGTGAAAGGACCTACTCCTTGGAAATAACTGAGTATTCATTTTCCTTTTTATATTTTTGTTAAAAGATAGTTATTTTTAATCACTTGATTGTCAATTCACTTTGACAAGGGAATTTGACATTTTCCTCTATTATTCTTCCTAAGTTACTTATAAAAAAAACAAAAAGGGATGCAATATAATGGATAAATCACCATGTGCCCAAGATAAGACGGCCTCCTCTGAGGGACTCGTTTATCTTAACTAACCTTATAGAATTAACAACCCTACAGTATTATTTTAAGAGACCTATAACGATTGAGACAACAAATTATTAGAGATTTAGCGAGACACTACAATTGTGAAAAAATAATATGCACGTTAACTGAGCATTTCTCAAGTGCTGGATTGCCCCATTGTGAGATACGTCTTGTCTTGAACACTATGAGTACTTAAGGTATAATAAAGTGTAAACCTAGAAATGCAGTCTCATTATGAAATCTTGCATGTTTAAAGTTATATCAGTTCTCCTTGATTGTGTTTTAGTTCAATTAGTTGCCAGAAACTTTTATTAGTCTGCTTTAGATAAGTTACAATTTTTGTTTTTAATTAAATTCATTAACAAATTTTGATGATACTTTGCAACTAATTTTCTTAACTAGCATATTTGCAATGGTATAATTAAATTTAATTAAATCTTGTTGAATCTCAACTCTGTTTAATAGTTCTGGGGTTTCCGAAGTAACCTAGATTCAAAACTCACAATCTTTGTTATAGTTAATTAAAAAAAAAAAATAAAGAAAAGGTAGATGATATTAACATTCCAGGGTATAAAAGATTGTATACAATAGACTTCTTGTACTCATGCATGAAAATCTGAACGACTGACCACTTCTTGTCTTCTAAATTAGAAAAACAATGCAAATATACTTATCTGACAATGCTGAGATGTCACTGGTCTGAAGCTGGCTTCTGTAACAGTATACTAGATGAAATCTCTCAGTGGCGATGTACAAGCCCCCTTGTTCCCTCTCTCCAAACATTCGTCAGCTGAGCTGATAATTTGCAAGCCACTTATCATTATACCAGCTCATTTCCGCCACGCTGGCTAAATTCAAACTTCCTTTTAACACTCTAGTTCTCAACCTGACTACATCTGAAAACAAAATATACGGTCCTGCGTTGTCATAACAAACCAGGTATTGACCCATCTTGTAAAGTACCTTGGATTTACCCACCATATGATTCATCACCCATTAATCATTACAGTAAGTGGAAAGAATATTTAATAATTCAGTTTCCTCCATCATTATCATTCCACCCATAACGAAACAAGCCGAGTTAGGTACATCAATCAATTTGAGAAGAACTTGTCTTACCGTGACATTGTTCGATCTTCATCCACAGTCACAGCTTGAACACAAGAGGCATCCTAACAATAATGTGTGGTCAGCGCACATACACTCAATTCTAGACTTCTGGTTTATTTGTTCAATGATACAAAATTGATTCTTGTAATATTACTACAATCACATACAATATTTAAACAGATTTCTGTACCTAGATCCTGACGATGTGTGGTCAGCACATTCAGGACATCTGAAGGAAAAAACATTCTGTATTCGACTTTTATTTTCGAATAACCTCAATTTTTGGGTAACCGTCGTAGGTTCCATCGGTCACTATAACTCTCTTAAAATTGATGTGTGGTCAGCCTCGTTAAAAAGAAATATATATAATGAACAAGTACAAGAAGGATTCAGTGGATAAACAAGTACTCTGCATAAGACAAGGTTATTATATAACGCATTAATGATTATGTAGCTAATAGTCTCTTTGATTGCAGATATATACCCATTGCCTACCCAGTGTGATGTCTAGAGTAAGGCCCCCCCCTGGTATCTGGAGGTACCCAAGGATCCAGATTGCAGCCTGTCAGCCCCCTCCAGGGCTGATCCAGAGGGATGATATGGTAATCGATTACTGTTATTGATCGATCCATCACTGTTTAGAAATGGGCAACAGTGATCTGAAATCTGAATTTCCATCCGGATCCAGAACTTTCTTTGTGCTACAAAATGTTATACATTCCTGCAGCGACAAGGAAATCTCGTTTATCTACGGACAGACTTCCATTGACTTACTTCAGTTCTTTGCTTACAGGTGAAAAACTCTTCTCGTATCAGTACAAACACAAAATTTGGACATGTGATAAGACTCAAAACTAAAAGGAATATAAACTCCTTTCAAATCAGCGTTGTGAAAAATCATAAGAAGATTGTAACAAATATCAAGAGACTTTACATATTTCTCCATATATGAAACAACTCAATTTCATTGTAATATCCACGATCTAACGGACCAAAAACAAGAAAGAAAACCATGGAAAGTTATTGTTTAAAGTTAAAATTAAAGTTCTATTGTTGGTCGTGTACCAGCACAGGTTTGTTTTTAGACATTTAAAGAAGCCTATATGTGAGTATAGTAATCGAGTTCACACATTTTCATTCCACCATGTTAAAGACCGTAAGTTTTGGAACCCTCTGTATAGCTATCTTTTGGCAAACACCGAAGCGAACAGGACAAGGAAGTACTTTATTAAATTATCCATTGCACATTGTATTTAACTGTGCCCAACAACAGGTCACCGTGACGTCATCATATAGAGTTATTCTCCGCATAACTATATCCCTTACACTAGGCATTTAAGATTGAAAAAACAGAAAAGTTCACCACAACGGAAACCGAGGCCTGTTATCAGTCAAGGCTGGTAGAATTAAAAGAAAGAACGGAACATACTTCCGGTGTGTTTTAAAAATATATCAACCATAGCTTATGTTGTGGTTAACTTTTGCGTTTAAAATCTATCCTATAAATCAACAAGATCCACTAACACGATGAAACATGATGTAACTTGACTTCGTAAAATCCCCTTTGTAACCGTAAAGAAATCCCTTTCGATTTCGGTGTATATTTAAGAAAAAAAATAAATTAAATAAAGAAGACATAACATACGTTCATACTATTATTAAAGTAATAAGAATAGGAATACTAACAATACTAACCCCCACTGACGTTCTCCTCTAATTATAAGGAATCGATATGAAATCCCCTGCAAGAAACCTGTCTTTTGGTATAGCAAATGTAACTGCATCCCTGATTATTAGATTTTGTATCTGACACTACCATAGGCCATTAGGGCATACACTAACACACTAACCATAGGGTCAGTATTTTAACCAGTCAAACTCCCCCCTTTGCTAACACAACCTCTCATGGATTCATGAAAAGAAGTCTAGAGTTGTTATATGTAATCCTTAGGTGTGCTAAAATGCGCTAATCGATTGTAATGTCTGTACGTTATCAGTATACGTAAATATCATTGTGTCTAGCGTAATGCATACCACACAGGATGAGAGAAACCAAATCGAGGCCAAAATAGCAATCAAGCTGAGTAGAAGTTTAGAAACACACATGTACATACTATGATTACCCTGTATGGAACAGAGCCATACAGTAAGTTTGAAATATATTACATTTTTATTGCATTATCAATATAAAGAGCAATAACTAATAATGTGAGACGCATTTTTGATAACAATAGGATGAGTTTAAGATAAAATGCGTATAGACGCATTTCTAACATTTACTAAGCATTCAGCAACTGTTGTAATCGCTAGTTGTTAATTACTCAAGTTATTTTACATATGCGATTTAATCATTTAGTATGCAATCACTTCTATGTTACAAGTAAATATATTACCAAATATATTACCAAATATGTAATGGAGTATTCAAATATCTTCAAAGGTTTACTTAAGGGAGTACTCCAATACTTTCAATACATTACAGGTTATAAAATCTTCATTTGATTCTGGAAAGTAGAGTATAGCCTATGATCGATAAAGTATAACTGGTATATAGAAACAACGTAAGAAATGTTGTTCATAAACTGTAAAGCACAACCCCGCATTAATTTAAAAAAAAAAAAAAAATCAGGCAACACAATTGAGTATACTAGTCTACATCATTACATGTTATCCCATTTGGCTTATACTATAAACAATGAGAACTACTCTTGTAATTTTATCGTTCATCACAGTCAAACTTTAAAGCGCTTCACGCTATTTTTTTTTTTGTTGTTTGAGTGTATATAATGTCAAAAATTCCTGCGACAAGCACATTTAACACGTATAACTATACTTGTACTCAGTACCGTAAATACAATGGTACTTAGCAAATCAGTGGACTCACAAAATCTTAAGTTTCTTTATAATACTAGAAGTTGTACTCATAATCGGTTCGAAGTCATGCTTAATAATATGGGTAGGAATTGGTTTAACAAAACAAAGATACTATTGTGAGTTCACACGAAACCTTTTGATAATTATCAGCTAGAAGGCTTCCCAGATTGTAAGGTTTCATCCTACATATTTTAATCTACTAGTTTATTAATGGAATTGAGTAACATTAAAAAGTACTCTAGTTAGTTAAGACGCATGAAATCTTACAATCCCGCTCTCTTGCAGTTTAGTCGTGCATACTCTCTCAATCCCTCAAGACAGTTTGTTTTTAGTTTCCTAGCGCCTAACGTAAGGCCAATTCTATATTAACCCTTTAACTCCCAGCAACTTGCCTTGGACGACCGTTGTTGTAAATGAATATAGATGCTAGAAAGACGACTTTCGACATTTTTTTTTTCGTTTATTTTTTTTTTTTTTACCGAGGTCGGCGGATAACTGTTACACAGTTGTGCCCCGTAGTCCTAAGCCGGACTCCCAAATTATAGGGCGAGACGCCCGCGCTTTTCAAATTGTGTGTGCAGTAAAGAAAAAGAGAGATAGGGAGAACGGAGTCAGGTGAGGTCCAGATTGAATTATCAACCTGATGCCTCATTGACACCAAACCACCCGCATGTAATAGTGGTATGACCCTGGCTTTGATTTCACTCAGGTCACAGAGCCGGGTCCTAGATGTACTATTTAGGGAATACCACGCAAGTGATAAATACATGCTATCTATTGTGTAGTTAGAGTTAGGTATAAAATAAAACTATAAAAATAAATGTAAAATAGGAATTTCAATCCCGGCGTGATAGAGAAAAATCATAGAAAACCCTAGAAGTCTTAACCACTATTGAGCATGCGCGTGAAGAAGTCTCTCCCATGCTCGATGAGGCTCGTGACGTTGCCTTCGAGCTACGTCAGAAAAAGCAGAAATGCGTGGGACGAAGCGCCTATATAAGCGAGGCTTGTCTGCCGCACCGGTTGGATTCTACGGACGGACGGCTAACAGTGAACTTCGCTTTGGTTAGGGACGCTCGTCATAAGAATCAGGTATGTGCTAAATTTTTCTAAGTTCCCCCTCCACACGGGAAGAGCACTTTGAGATTGTTTAGTGATCAATATGAGTTTTATTTTCAAGTCCCATCAATCTGAGACCACATTCCCTCTTCGAGACTTAACATTTTTTCCTTTCGGGCCAATGCAAGTTGCGATGTACAAAGTTCACACTTTACTATTTTCAATAACTCGCGGTTTAGCATAAAAACCTTCTAGCACCCATTGAGTATTATAGGGTTGTGCTCCCACTTGAATAATGTAGAAAAACTTCCAAGTTGTAACTCCAAGTAACCGATTTTGTTAAATTCATCTGTATTCTTATTTTTGTTTTTTTTAATAAAAAGTAAAGTGAAATGGTCTCTTTGATTCAATCAAGCGATCCCACCTAGTTAGATTCAACTCACAGTCTTCAAGTGTTACCTGGGTTTCGATTTCCTAGTACCAAGCTCTACCACTAATAGTGCACTTTCTCATCATCTTCGAACCAGTAGGCTAAAGACGTTTTCAAAACCGAGGCTATTAGGGAGTTGGACTCCGAACCAACTTCGTCATACTGGGTGGAGAGTGAAGAAGTGATCTCAATTACGATTTCACAAAGGAAAGTGTACAAAATTGCTACGCCAATCTCTGAACCAAAACATCATACATAACAATATATATATATATATATATAATTTGAAATACTGCAAACGAGCAATTTTCCACAAAGGACATAACGTTCTTGATCAATATATTATGATATGTCCATCAATTTTCCTAGGTGATTGAATAATCGGTGTTTTTGATTGTGTAAATAAATTGAAGATGTGCATTAAATTATTATAAAACACAAAATGCGGTTTTTAACAGTCATTCCCGCTAAAACAAATTGTTGTTCAGAGTAATATTAATAAAGATTTAAAAAGTGGTTAGGATATAAGTTTATTATATGTTATTGTTATTATTAGTAACATTACACTTGTTTCTACAATTATTACGTGCTGGCAACACTGCTTCTTGGTCTTTGTCTTGATGTGATTCTCTTCTTCTGGCGCATAAGGGTCATCATCGGCCACTTCTTTCCTGAACCCAAGGTGATCACTTTCATCATTCCTTTCTGTATAAACCAGCTAGCTGTCACAGTAATATTCAAGCCATTAGAAAAATGATTCCACCATCATTTTTGCAGGGAAGTTTATTGTGGTAAATTGACAACAATTTCAAAAACATCAACGTCCCCTATACCTGCAATTATACATTTTTTACAATATTAAATTGCATTACTTCGATATTTTTTTACCAGTCTCTGGAATATAGCTTTGTTACTCCTACCGGCTCATGAGTCAAATAATTTGATGCAAATATGACAATCGAATTGTCATGTCATCTGCAATCATATACAACACCTTTGCAAATCGAAATTGCCTTGTTTTTCTTTTCTCATTTCTTTGATTTTAGTGGGCAATTTTGCATTCTTTCCTCTCGAACAATCTCACTTGTTTTGATATTTTGTTCACATAATTGCTATAATAAGTGGTACGATACGAAGAAAATATCAAATATTTCCATTTTCTCTTGCCCTTGAACGATACTTAACAAATCGTTTACTCGCTGGTTTCAAACGATACATTCTTTCATATTATCTTTCTTCCCACTGTAAATATCCATGGCATAAGGAAATCCACTACTAAAGCACAACATTCAAATCTTATATCCGAAGCGAAAGTTGAGGCTGAGGTGGCTCAGTGGTAGAGCGTTCACCTCTGGAGCATGGGGTCCCTGGTTCGATACCAGCTCGCTCCAAGTGAACTTTCTGGTTTACAAACACTCTGTGCGTAGGTATCCTAGGGATTTTTCTACTTTCTTTATTTCACCATTTCATGCATTTCTCATCATCACCGTCTCCTGTAGCCTAACCGGCATAACCAAGAACATAAAACTCAAAATTTCATTTCATTTTTTTTTTTCGAATTGAATGTTTGGCATAATGTACGGTTGGCCTTTTGTATACATTTAACAAGAATGATATCCATAGTATGGCGTCGTAGATTCGTCAACGCTTCTGTTAGAAATCCTGAACTGTTGAAGATTATCGTTTAGTTCTTCGTATCTCGGCGGATAGAAGTCATTGATCAGGTAATGCAGCTGCTTTGAAACAAATGCAGAGTATGAGAATTAAAACTATCATATCTGTAATTTCGTGTGGAGAATAAACAAACTTGTGAACCAAAGATTTAAGAACAACTCAAGTTATTAATATAAACTTTGCCGAAGATTATTGGATTATATCATCATAAAAGAAATACGAAAGACGTTTTGAAACGAAGAAAAATAACGTACAATTTAGCAAGCGGAGGCAAAGAAACCTAACGTAACCAGACTAAAGACGACTCATTAAGCGTGTAGTAATCGTGGTTCAGTAGTCAAGGCGCTCGACCAGTAATATGGAGGTTCTTGAATCGAATCCACGTCGAGCAATTTTTTTATTAGGGTTTTTCATGGCGATTGATCGGCCATGACACACATTTTATTATATTCAGATATTTGAATACTCGGATGTTTCAACACTTGAACTATCAAATCTCCAGGAATAATAATAAACTAATAATAATTATTATTATCTCGTAGAAGATTACAAATTAGAAACTTATTATCGCTCAGGTCATACCATTACAAGCAGAAACGTGACATTTGTCAAAAAGTATTTCGGTTTAGTTTAATGTTGCCCACGAGAAGAGGAGTTTCTGATCTCATTTCTAAAACAAAATATACAAAATCGGGATGAGAATTAACATTTTACATTCGAGACGGGACAAGGCTAACTCAAATTGTCGTCTCGCTTTGGAGATGAGAATCAAGACGAGGCGAAAAGTATCGTAAACATTTCTCGTCTTATCTTGATTCTCGAAATTAATGTATGTCCACTCTTTAAGTAAGAATTGCTCTATAGACTGAATCTTAAACGTTATTTTGTTACTTTGTATTTCAGAGGTCATATAATTATAGCCTGTGAGCTATCACAGCTCTTATAATTACATCTGCATATCCTACAAGTTAGTTTATTATGTGACTTACTATTCAATGATATTCAGTTACTTTTATTACAGTTATTTTCCTTAAAACATAAAGTAGAATATTTTCTATATGAAACTTCAGTAGAACGCTTTCGTTTAAAATTTGGGTAGTTGCAGAGGTGTGTCTTGAAGGTATGGAACCCCCTCCCCGAAATCCCGACTTCTAAGTACGTTTTGCCAAATCAATTATTATTATTACTGAAGTGTCGTAAATTTAATGGTTCATCCTGTTCCACCCAGCTCCCGCCTAGTGGGCATTGTGCTGGACCAACACCGTGTGTGTAGGTTTTCTCCGGGTTCCGCTTCCTCCCACTTTCTTTATTCCAATATTTCTTTCATTCTCATCATCGACGTCTTCTTTAGCTTAGCCAGCATAATCATTATTTAAAAACAAATTTTCTTCGGGCTCTTGTGAGTTCAGTAACCCCATTTTCTACATGAAATTTGCCTGGAAACTTTTCGTTTAACATTTAGCTACTTGTAGGGACGTATACCCTATGCAGGGTGTATGTTCTGATGGTGCGGATACTTTTCAGGGTTCTCCCGTTTCCTCCCTCTTTGTTCATCACATCATTATCATCTATCTCTCCATCATCGTCTCCTTTAGCCTTGCAGTATAATCGTGGGATGTTTAACTAAAAAGAAAAAAGTAAAAAATGTAAATGAGAGTCGTTCTCCTCACCACATGATTGAAGATGAGACGCAAGTAAGTAAAAACAAGAAAGTATTTGTGAAAATGACTAGCTACTTCATGTAAGTGTCATTGACATGAGCATTTACGAAACAAATGTACTTAATACTGCACGCATAGCGTTTCTTAACAATTCGTGTGGACACATGAAACAGGAGAGTGGCTAGAGAATTATTTAATAGATCGTGTTATCCCATAAGGAAAAATAAATAAATAAATAAATAAAACACCTAGGTAGGAGTAAGAAGAAAACATAACTAGCATGGGTCCAGAAGTTCTTAGTTTAATGACTGAAAACTTAGAAAAATTGAAAGGTTAAAAATGAATGAACATACAATCGTAATATAATTGCAAATTAAAGGAAATCTTTGATTTGGAGTTTACCGTTCCTTTAAGCAGCAAGGCTATTTGAGAGATGGACCTACAGGTTAACGTAGAATCCGAACCACATTAGATCCCGCTGGAAATCTAACTCGGGTCTCCCACGCCAAATTAGTGTACGATAACTGCTTAGCCACGAGGGAGGTCTTAATTTAATTAGCGAACCCTTGAAATGCGAATAGCTTTTTTTGAAGGCAGTGTTATATTGAATTATACACGCAAGTATTGTGTAATTAGGTCCATGTCTCATATAGCCTCGCTGCTGAACAGGACACTCAACTCAACTCAACTAGACTTTCATCCTTGTAGAATTAATAAACTGGCTTATTATGTTATACTACATGTCTACTCCTTTATTTATAACAATGATTAGCCTATTTTCCAAGAGTACGTTGGAAGTTATTTTTCGTTAT
The DNA here is from genome assembly GCF_964235325.1 of Thermobia domestica. Taxonomy (NCBI): domain Eukaryota; kingdom Metazoa; phylum Arthropoda; class Insecta; order Zygentoma; family Lepismatidae; genus Thermobia; species Thermobia domestica. The sequence continues at coordinate 136,293,418 of NC_137460.1, forward strand.
TATTTTAATCTAATTATACTTAGTATTTTCCATCAGGAGACGAGAGTCGAGACGGGGAATATATTTTCAAATTTAAGAAGCAATGAGAAAATCTGAAAATTTTCTTCTTTCGATCTCGAGACAAGAATCGTGAAGAGAAAAAGAATCTCGTGAACACATTTATTGACGCAACTCTTAGAGATCCAAAATACTGTTTTAATGCAATATGTTTCACAATGTGGCACTTACAATTTGATAAAGTGATTCTACAAACATAAGGAACAGCGTTTATCAACGTTTAAAGATACGCAAGTAATTACATAATATGTCCAATGATAAATTTGGTTTGAATGCATTTATATCACATTCTTCGTGGACCTCTCGTTACGTGGAAGGATTTTGGTAACTTTAAAATGAAATTAAGAAAAAATAGGGCATAATTTTCTTTAACCTGAATTTAAAAATGAGATGAGACAAGGAAATATGTCCGAAAATTTATACAAGACAAGAACCTTACGAAATTTACAAGACGAGATGAAAAAGCCTTATTTTGAAAAATAAGTTCTTTGACTTATTTTCACAAATGATATTTTCTCAAAACGACTTAACCCTTAAATTCTGCTATGTCTTTCGAACACAGGTTCCACGCTCTGATGCACCACCCACATTTCTTCCCCGATAATTTCCGTCAATTCTCAATCAAGTGATATAACTAGAAAAGAGTTAATCTTAATGAGTTTTTGAATATTTAAATAGTATACCCTATTTTTTTAAAATATAGAAATCTCATCAACTGTCAAAGAAAAATTCGATCCCTTTTACGATGTTCTTGATGTAAAAATCGAAGAGAAGTGGTGAGTACCTATCATGGTATTCGACCTGTAAGAAAACTCAGTAGAATAATCATAAACAGATTATGTTCAATCATCAGAAAGAAAAAAGCATGAAGTTGTTGATCTCTTATTATCCCATCCCCATGATTCCAAGCTATTCTGTGTTTCGTCCCTCTTAAAATATTTTATTGTCTTTCTTAAATTTTTTTAGAATTTAACCCTCTTAAAAATATTATTTTTTGATAACTGACTATTACTTTTGTTAGAGTGTATGTAGTCACTGTTTAAAAGTAAAGAGGAGACGAATTCCAAGGTAGAGTGTCCCAAAATGTGAATGTATATATTTTACATTAACTACTTTTACTTCTCTTAATTCTCATACAAATTCAGAGGAGCCGTTTATGAAAATGTATGACTTCCATCACCAAAATTAAATTTATTGAGCTATTCAAAATCAATTATACATAACCTTTACCATGAACATTAATTAGCAGGAGACCTGCTTTTCTGTTTAGATGTGAGTTTCTTCTCTGATAGCTTAGACAATAAATGTAAACTTACAACAGGAGTATCTTGGCCATCCTGTCCCTTCTGAATATAGTAAATGAGACTATCACTAAGAGCAGCCTAGCGTACAGTAAACACAAATCTGCCGTAAATCTCCTTTGAATGCAGTGACGTAACTAGGGGAAAACGGGGCTTGTGACCCCGGCGCCGATTGAGAGGGCGCAAAATTGAGCAATTTAATTTTACTGACTCATCTACTTCTTCCAATGTTGATTTTTCTCAACTCCGTGTCTAAGATAGGTAATTCCTCAGCTTTATTGTTCTCTCTCATACTATCAAATGATAACATCAACTCAAAGCTCGTATCCTTCAAACTACTCAAATCAACTGTCACTGATTCCCTCTACACTCTAGTAATTTAGGAATGTGCATCTTCTTTGTCTACTGCTTTTAAATATTTTTCCAATTATATCCTTACCCCCAAGAGTGTATATAACTCCTTATAAAGATCAACTTGTCAAAAGATCAACACTAACAAGTCTCAGAAGCTTTTTCTAAAATATAGCTGGTGTTCTTAATGGAAGAAAAAGTGTTGACATATATACTGATTTTAGCAAAGCTTTCGACAAAGTTAGTCACTCTCTTTTTTCGTCCAAACACTCCCATTGGTGTTTATCAGTTCCGTACTAAATATCTTACAAAGATATTTCTAAAACAGACATCTGTCAGTTGCCTTACGTGGATTTCCTTGTACACCTCAGCTGATTACCTCAGAAGTACCACAGGGGTCTCACCTTGGCCTATACTTTTTCTGATATACATTAATGACCTTGCAGAAATTTTCACCATGCTTCCATTCTGATGTCAGCAGACATTGTTAAAATCTACAAAGTTATCTCTTTTCTACTTCAACAAGACATAGACAGTTTTTGTAGATAACGTTCTTGGATGAAAATGACCCGCAGTGTCTAAAAATGGACTTCAACAACCTTGACAAAGTCAAATATTGTCTCAACTTCTCACGCCTACTCTATAAAGAGAATGAAACTTATAATATCGCATTCAGGGTCTAATTTAAGTGTGGTTTTCTTATCACACTACACTTTTGGTTTAATGAGCACATCAAACGTATGAGTGAGCGGGCGTTCAAATTGTTAAGACTTCATTCGACGAGATTTTCTTTTTTCTCGACATTTGTATGCTTCACTCGTTAGAGCTATTCTCGAATATTGCAATACCATGTGGTCCCTCTTTCATATTGCTAAAACAGAACAAACGGAACGTTTATTTGTTAGAATGTTGTATAGGCCTATAGGGTAAACCACTTACAGTGACCCCTCTTGAATTCTAAACTAATTGACAGAAATACTTGAAATTTTGTACCAAGCAAATCAGAAGGGAGAAAACGTTTGACATACTCGACAATATCACTAGATTAGCAGTGTTGCCATCTTAATACAAAATTTTCCCCTAGTTGAGCCTCATATATATACATATATACGTATAAATGCCTCCACCCTCTTTTTCTGCACTTGCTTTGTTCTCAATAGAGTTCCCTCTCCCAACTCAGTGGTGTTTTCGGAAAAGAAATAGAAATATGTTTCAGTGTAATGATTACATTGAGTTTTTGTGTTGAAGGCGGAAGTTTAATTCCTATAAACATTAATTACCCATTTACGTTCAGTTCATTGGTGTCAAAACGGTTAATATAGACACTTTCGGCTCAGTGATTCTCGTTGGGAGCTGGTGGTTCGAATCCCACGTTAATCTGTATGTCCATGTCTCATATAAAGTCGTTGCTAATGCTCCATTTAAATACGACTTCCAATAGATGATGAGCCATCCCCGCTAATCTAGTGGCTAGCGCACACACCTTTGGTGTACGGGATCGCAGATTCGATTCCCTGTGGAAGTCTTAAAATTTGAATGCAATACAGTGGTTTGGATTCCATCTTAAACTGTAGGTTCAGGTCTCGGTGCTGAAAAAGAGACGCTAAATTCTAGCAAACCAATAGATGATGGCTACACCTTTTCCCATCTACGGATTTTAAAATTTTGGATGATGATAATTAAAATTGCAATAGGAATTCCGTCATTGCTATCATCCTATGGTTAGCGTACTCACCTTTAGCAAGGGAGACACAGGTTCAATTACCGGTGGGATTTCATGTGGCGCGGATCCCATGTTAAGCTGTAGGTTAACATATCATATAGCCGCATCATCACAGGTATTCTGCCATCATTGGCAGGTCACTTGCTGCAACTGAGAAGCTTCCATGCTCCAGGATCTTCCGTTAAGCTCTTCGTCTTCACATACGATTTCTCTGTTTTGATATAGTCCATTAATTGTAGTCTCCTTCGCCCCCTCCCTCTCTTTCCTGCCACCATACTCTCTAATAGTCCTTCATAATACAGTTCCTTCTTAGCCATGTTCTTTTCTCCCCCACCATTTCTAACACTCTCTCATTCGTTTTCCGCTCAAGTCAATTAGCCTAATTCTCTCCATTCTTCTCCACACACACGTTTTGAAAGCTTCCAGTCATTTTTCATCATTTTTAAGTAATGCCTCGATAAACTAAAAAATCCAATGGATTATATATATATCTCCTCTCTCTCTCTCTCTCTCACTATATATATATCCTCTCTCTCTCTATTCATATACACACACACACACACACACACACACACATATATATATATATATATATATATATATATATATATATATATATATATATATATATATGTTTCCAAATATGTTTTCAATCTAAAGTGAAGGATTTTTTTTTAAAATCGGACGAACCGTTTGGACTGTACACTCATTATGCGCCCAATGTTAAATGAAAATGCAACGTTGCCATTTACCTGGATCCACAACGTAAAGTAAATGGGAGCATGTTTGAAATGGGGAATGACCATCGACACGTTAATGTAAAAGACAGTCACTACATTCACTTATGTTGTGGGTTCAAGTAAATGGCAATGTTGCATTGTGATTTAACATTGGGCGCATAAAGAGTGTACAGCCCAAGGATCGTCCGATTTCGAAAATTTCTTCCCTTTAGATTGAAAACATATTTGCAGACGATTTTCCCTCTTACATTTTGTTGTAACTCTGATAATAACAGAGTTATCCTATGTGAGGGGATTTTTAAGACACCCTATATCTATATCTATATCTATATCTATATCTATATCTATATCTATATCTATATCTATATCTAAATATCTATCTATCTATCTATCTATCTATCTATCTATATATAATTATATATATATATATATATATATATATATATATATATATATATATATATATATATATATATATATATATATATATTAGCTTTAATTTTATTTTATTAGGATCATGAGCCAAAAGCCATTGGGGGTTCGAGTCCCTCTGACGAGCATGACGAACAGTCCTCGAATTATCAGGATTCGTGTCTCTGTCATATTAGAACAAGTTCAAACTTAGTAAGATTTCTTAGAGGACCAGTGAGACATATTTTATGGTTGAGGTAATCTAAAAAGAAAATGTGGCTAGCTTGTGATACATGTGGTCACGATCAAAGAAATAAAGTTTGATTGCATTATGTTGGTTTGAATTCCACCTTTGATTGATTGATTGAATTGGATTGGAATTAGCGTCCGTTTCAGCATCAAAGCTAAGTACGTATATGAGATGTGTACCTGGGATCTGAACCACATGAGTAGCTAGCTGAAATCGAACCCGAATCTCCGCACCACAGGCACGTACACTCATTATATAGCCCAAGGACATATTTGAGGAATATGGTTATCCATGTTTGCAGAATGGAATTTCACTTATTTTGTCCACAGACCCAAAATTTACCAATCTACATTCTTTCATGACACATAAAATGTTTCGTGTGAAGTATTGCACTGTATGGGTCAAAAACATGGGCATTACGCAAAAATGATGAGAAACGATTGGAAGCTTTCGAAGTGTGGGTGTGGAGAAGAATGGAGCGAAATAGCTGGGTCGAGCGGAAAACGAATGAGAGGGTATTAGAAATGGTAGAGGAGAAAAGAACAGTTTTAGGTATTATTAATTAGATATTAATTAGATATTATGGTCGCAGGAAATGGAGAGAATGGGCAAAGGAGACTACAGTTAATGGATAATATTGAAACAGAAAAATCGTACAGGAAGAGAAGGAATTAGCGGAAACCTGTGGAGCATGGAAGCTTGTCAGTTGTAGCAAGAGACCTAGCGATAACGGCAGAATACATAATAATGATGACATTCTTTCATAAAAGCTCCAAAAATTAAACCTCCCATATTTTTTCTATAAGAATACAGGACACCTCCGTCCCCCCCTCCAAATTTTTCAACATATTACATTTTTTTCCAACACATTACTTCAGCTATTTAACTCTCTTGCTACAATGCCTTTAATAGAAAACTCATCAAAGAGTCTTGTGCTATCACTTTACATATTATCTACATTTTCTATTAATTATATAATATTTTATTCATTTTTTGACCATTCAAACACTGATTTTAAAATACATCAAGTTAATGTGCTAAGATCTGAAAATTGCTTTCGCTATGAAATCAGATAATCATAGAATATGTGAACATAAGAATACAATCTATCTTGAGCTGGTTTGTCAGATTCATACATGTCCCTCATTAAAGATTTAAGTTTTAGGCTCGAGAAATTATGATCTTTCCTATTTTTCACCTTTATTGTGGGAATTCATAACATACTAAAGCTTCAATAATACATGCATGATTTTTTTTTAATTTCTCGAATACTTGTCTCAAAAAATATTCAGTTAACTGTGCACAAACCATAACCACAATTCTTACTCTTCATCACTGGAAAACCGTATTGAGAGCAGAAATGGGACGGGATTAAAATACGGGACATTTGCCTGTCCCAACTAAATTTACGGGGACGCGGAACATTCAGGTCCAAAATCGGGACTGTTCTGTTTTTTACAGGACGTATTGCAGGCTTACAAAAATGGTTTTGGGATCGAATTGACAACCATCAAATTTTTCAGTCAACCCAAGAAAATCTCTGCCAAGCTTCCAGCTGAAATTTTAGTATTTGAAGAAGTATCATTAAATGAAGCAAAGATGGTTTCATTCACGTGTTACCTGCCGTATTTCCGGAGGAAATACATGACCTATGTCACGCACAGTAAATTGCCAACTTCATGGAGTATTTAATTAAACGTCCATCTCTCTTTGTTTTCTTCGCATTTTCCTTTCAAGGTTATTGCTGCCCAGATGACGTTTCGCTGCGTTGAGTCAGTCCGCACCGCAGTGTATGTGTTTACCAGCGAGAGAGCGGAGGGGAATAAGGGAGCGTTTTTGTGTATATGTGATAAGAAGCCGGCAGTTCTTCTGTTGCTTGTGATCAGTGATGCACATATAACGCTCAACTACTGACGATTTATTATAACACAAAGTGAAAGCGAACTTGAGTGGAAAATGTCTATGGTTGTGCAGTACCAACCGTCCCCTTCGTCTTCGATATCGGACGGAGATGAAATTACAGTGTCCAGTGCCTCGCATGAAAGTCGCAAAATCGAACTGGAGACTTTGACAATCCTTCCCAAAAGACCAGCCATTGATTTGGAATTCCAAAATGTCTCATATACAGTGAGCTCTGGATGGAGAAAAGGTAAATATTTCCCAATGTTATACGATTTGTTATTACCGATCTTCCAATTGTTGATTGGTGATCAAAAGACTATTATGTTAACCCTGCTTGCAGCGTGAGTTCTCTTCTATTGCCAATGGACTCAAAATCTATCGGCCATTCTTTCGAGAAAGTCTCGAAAAAATGGAATTAAAGTCCTTTCCCATGGTCTAATGGTAGGGCATCTCTGGTGCATAAGGTCGCGAGTTCCTTTCCCGGTGGGAGAGAATATATTGACTCAAATGTTAAAATGAAATGAAATGAAATCTTTGAAATCTTTCAGTTTTACGTCCCACGGTTATGCCGGCTAGGCTAAAGGAGACGGTGATGATGAGAAATGGATGGAATGGTGGAATGAATAAGTTGAGAGGAAACGGGAGAACCTCGAGAAAATCCACGCGCATGGTGTTTGTTCACCACAAAGTCCACTTGGCTCTAGATGGAATCGAACCAGTAAATCCACACACTAGAGATAAACGCTCTACCACTAAGCCATCGCTGACTTAAATGTCAATATAAAACTGTAGGTTTCATCCTGTATACCCTAAATGCAGAAGAAAATGGATACATATCAATCAAACTTGAATAATAAGGTTTGCCATCAGTCGGATCACAATTTCTTCACCTTTTGTTTCAAGTTGGATTGGAGGAAAACATCCCTTTGCAAAAGCGAGCTTATATGATACGTGGACCTACATCTTAATGTAGAATCCAAACCGCTTGAGCTCTCACCGGGAATCGAACCCAGGTCTCTCGCTCAGAAGACTTACACGCTAAACATAGGGGGTCTATAGCCTTTTGTTTCAAAATGTTGTTCGAATGAACATTTTGCTCGTGTAAAATTCAATATACAAACTCATAATGCAATAAATGAGTGTAATGTGTTTCAGCGTTTTTGAAAATTTCGCTTCTAGAATAAAAAGGGGGCAATTTTAACAATTTTACAATTTTCAAATTTCCGACTTTGTATTCTAAACCTAATTCTCCCCGTGCTAAGAACGGGCACTTTTACATCTACTTGTTAGATTATAAACATTCTTCATTTAATACAGTAAGCATGTTTAAATAAACGTTTAACAGACGAACTCCATTTGTTAGGGACATGAAGTCATTTGGAGTGCCAGGGTCCCATTTGCCCTTCTCCCATGAGAACACCCCTATCAATAATATAAATAAATATGATTTAAATGTTTGTATAAATATGATTTAAATGGTTGTATAACACCCGTTGTAGTTTTCCCAACTTTTATGATGCGGAATGACTGATAACTACATGATGAAATTAGGAAATGAAAAGTATGATATACATTTTTTACGGTACATGAATTTATAAAACGAAACGAGAAAGAATTCTTGGCTCCGAAGCGAGATTGAATACTTCAAGAATCGAGACGAGAAAATATTATTATTATTATTATTATTATTATTATTATTATTATTATTATTATTATTATTATTATTATTATTATTATTATTATTATTATTATTATTATTATGTTTCGTCTTGCCTTGTGGGCAAGGCTAAAGCAAATACACACAATGTGAACATCACAAATTCAGATGGTCTGCTATAAAACCAGAGACCTCTAATACCAGAGCTGCTCTGGAGAACGTATGGTCAAGATAAGCAATTTCACTAATTAGTACTTCCTAACTGCTAAATAATAAGAAAGATAAAACTTTTAGTAGTTCACACTTGGCGGGCCCTTTGATTGCATGCGTTTTGATACAGTTCCACACTCATTACTCTACAGTGTTTGAACACTAGAGTCTTTCTTTTGGTATGGTAGTGAATATGCGACTTCCAGTGAACAAATTTGCTAAACCGCGTTTCACCATCTCACGTGGTTACTTTACTCCTCTAGTAGCTTAACGATTTTTTTTAAACGCCCTCGTATTATAAGTAGACACTACATCATTTACAACATAGCTATTGAACCGTCTCACAATGTATTTTCTTATGTCTCAGATTAACATTTAATAGCAGGTTTATTCCACGTATCTTTGTTCTGAATACTAATTCGAGACCTTTACTATTTATTTTTTAAACTTAACTAAATCCAAACCACATCTGAATTTTGATGGCCCATAACTCGAGAAGCTAAAGCCTTCACACCATATTATTTTGCATGCTTACTATACTCGTCAAGGTCTACCAGCATGCCGACTGTGGGGTAGAACGGATTAGATGCATCGATCGCCTACTATATATATATATATATATATATATATATATATATATATATATATATAATCCTTGTTATTAAATACTCTAAATGGGAGTCGTAAACTGAGCCAATCTTAAATAATCTAACATCCAAAATCCGAGAAAGCTTGTAAATTGTTAAAAATTACAGAAGTGGAAAATGTAATCTGTAAGTGTGCCACTAATTTATGATATCTTACATGTGCAACGAGTAATCACGAGCTATGTATGAGTATGTTCCAATTAAGGTTTACGTGACCGTAGAAGACCAAACATAAATACACAAATTACTGCAGAGATATTTATTTCAATAGACTTCCACTTCCACAAGAGAGAGAGAGAGAATTCCACATAATTCTCACATAAACTATTCACATAATTACAGATAGAGACTCCAGTACATGAGAGCATAATAGAGATTCCTAGATTAGTTATCCACCTTGATTAGATTGCAATCCTACATGATTTGTTTGTACAGAATCAAACCCAACAACACATATTTAATATGTAAGCATGTGCCATTAGTACGTAACACTACGTGTCCGAAGCCTTAAAGCCTCATTCCCAATATAAATCTATTAAATTACATTCCGTGACTATAGAGTTTAGGATCAGAGCGTCCATACAACTTCTAAATATAAATGCATTGATACTTATTGAGTCTTTTATTTTGCGATATTTAAGTATATATTCCAGAGTGAGTGTTTCATATATCTAAAGAGATCTAACCAACCATCCAGGGCCCGCGGTGGCTCATTGATAGAGCGTTAACCTCTGGTGCATGGGGTCCTCGGCTCGATCCCAGCTCGCGCCAAGTGAACTCTGTGGTAGACGAACACCGTGTGCATGGTTGTACTCGGGACTCTCCAGTTTCCTCCCACTTTCTTCATCCACCATTTCATTAATTTCTAATTATTACCGTCTCCTTTAGCCTAGCCGGCATAATCGTGGGACGTAAAACTTAAAGATTTCATTTCATTTCACTTCCAAGCAACCATCCTACATGAATACGCCTTAACATGATTAGAGACTCTACCGATAATAACATATTCATAAGAGTCCTAAGGATAACATACAATATACAGGGTGGCCCAAAAGTAGGTATATACTCCTGCATTGATCAAGTATAACATTCTAACTTATGGGTTTATTTCCTTCGGCTCTTCCGAACATAAGATGTAAGTAAAACACATTAACAACAAATAATAAAGAAACTAAGTCTTCCTGATGGATAACAATAAGAAATGATATAAAATGTAATGAGCTGATCGGTACGGTACTGTATGCCTACTTCTGGGCCACCCTGTATATCTCGTTTGCATAGATCCATAACAATTAAATATTCAAATTAGAGTACGCACAACCTTCTGTGGCATTTTGAGCACAGTACATTTATTCTGTATCACTTTGTACCTGTTCCAATTACCAACACTAGTAAATGATGGTTTCTTTGTTCTCAAAAAGAAATAAGAAAAAAAGTCAAACGATGAGTGAAAAATTACACAGAGAAATGATAATAATATATTTTGATATGTGCAGTGTTTTAAGAAAAGCATAAAAAGTATGTACGGGGACTGATTAATGTTTTGTTAAGGTGCTCCTCCCCTTTCATGTGTCACAATTTTCAGAACTCATTCGTAGCTATATGGTTGCCGTTCACACCTTTAGTGCCGCGGGTGATTAGGGTTCGATTCCCTGTGGGAGCTCATGTAGTTTGGATCTCACATTAAGCTGTTGTTCTACGTCTCACATAGCCTCGCTGCTGATTGGGATTTTAAACTCCAAATCAACCGACCATTCTTGTTACATTTTTTGTAATATTTTTTATAATTTAAAACTTATTTCCGCAATTCTACTGCTGACAGCACTAGTACTTACAAATTACTATGATATGTATTCTCGTTGAAGTTTCTGTTGAGTGAATTAAATTGAGCAGCTTGGAGAAGACAATAGTATGGAACAATTTCAAGCTTCCAAGTAAGCTGGAGAATAAATTACAACATTCCCATGCAATGCAATGCAGTAGTACATACCAAACAAGCTTCTCTGCAATATAGAGGTACATTTCCGTAAATTAAATTACCTACATACTCTTCTGTAGTCCGATCCCAATTCATTCCATCTAGTAACTCAATTTCATCACAAGAGGTGCTTACTATTCTGATCGACTGAGCAACTCAATTGTGGCGTCTACACTCTCAGAACGCGTGAGCACAAGATTGAACAACGTCCTATACCTAAACATATCGCAAACAATTCAACTCATAGCGTTTTGTAGTACTACGTACCCAAAATATGAATGAACAGTAACCTATAGTAAAATTGAATCCAGGCTTCTTTCCAGATAATTTTGTCCGAAAGGAGGGAAAGTGTTTGACAAAATCAATATGTAAAAAGGATGCACTGAGATTCTATTTGCTACGGAACATCTCCTACACAAGAGTACCGTGATTAGTCGCAGTTCTAATTTATCTTTGCCCTGGGGAGGAAGGGGTGTCTGGAGAAAACTCTGAAGCACCGTCTTATTTACACAGTGGGGTACGCAAGGAAGCTTTCGAAATTCGACCCTCCCCTTGAGCTAGCTAGATTATATATATATATATATATATATATATATATATATATATATATATATATATATATATATATATATATATATATATATATATATATATATATATATATATATGTATGTATGTATGTATATATGTATATACTCGTATGTATGTATGTATACAACATCCATAAAAATAATGCTTGCACCCCTTGAAACTCTGCTTACGTCACTGTTTTTACATGATATTATGAGAAAATAATAATAATAAAATGCGATATTCAAATATAAATACAAAAATCACATGCGCTCTGGATTATGAGTACTCTGGTAACCTTCAGTGCTGAAAACAAAATGTGACAATACACGTTTTTCAAAGGAGAGAGTAATATAATAGCAATCGTGTAAATACATTCATACATCCTCAATGCTTTTATGCTGTTGAGAAGCATGACAAGGCAAACGAGCATTCTCTGAGAGCCTGCCTGTGGCTGTTAAGGGATTAACGAACCTTTCTACACCATAACTGACTTGACCACTTTTCTTAAATATTGAGTGAGTCATCTACTTACTCCAAACTTTTACAGTAGACATACGAGTGAATCATCTACTTACTGCAAATTTTTACGATAGACATATGGGTGAATCATCTACTTACTGCAAATTTTTACAGTAGATATATGAGTATATCATCTTCTTATTGGAAATTTTATAAGTAGACATGAGTGAATCATCTACTTACTGCAAATTTTTACGATAGACATATGAGTGAATCATCTACTTACTGAAAACTTTTACTGTAGACACATGAATGAATCACCTACTTACTGAAAACTTTTACAATAGATCTAGACATATGAGTGAATCATCTACTTTCTGCGAACTTTTTACAGTAGACGTTTCAAGAGAAGAAATAATTTTTTGTACATGAAATTGAAGAAAAGGAAACAAGAAAGAAAGTAGGCAAATGATGTCATTATTGCGATATTATTATATCACGTCATTACCTAAGGTTCAGTTACTTTGCATTACTAAAAAAAAATGTTTTAAGATTATTGAGAATTACAACTTAAACAGAAGTACATATTATTATTATTATTATTATTATTATTATTATTATTATTATTATTATTATTATTATTATTATTATTATTATTATTATTATTAAGTACGAGGTCCTAGAACTAATGAGGCTGAAAATGTTTCCTCCACGTTTCTCGCTTTTCAGCTTCCTCTTTTAACTTCCAATAATTTCTTCTATTTTTTAAATTATCGATCAGTTGTGTTCTTCTTCTTCCTATTCCTCGCTTTCCTTCCATCTTCCTTCTTGGCGGCATGAAAAAGACAATTTCTTCGCAAGATGTATCCAGTTCAATTAGTCTTGCTACGAAGGATGCTGGATAAAAGTGTCCTCTTCTGCCCTATCCATTTTACAGACAATTGAAGAGTTTGATGCAATAAGGGCCTAAACCTAAAACATGCAGTTGGAGAAAAACGATGTTGAAAATTTAGGTAGTGTTCTTTTTTCTTACATAAAACAATGTAATATGCAGCATTTTATTCCGATATTGAATTGAACTGTTACCAGGAGGCTAAACAAGCATGGCAAAAGCCACAAATATGTTTGATGCAAAAAGAGTGTAAACTCTGTTACACCCTTATTACTTCAAACTCCTCATGTTATTATATCATATGATTACTTTATTATTATTATTATTATTATTATTATTATTATTATTATTATTATTATTATTATTATTATTATTATTATTATTATTATTATTATTATTATTATTATTATTTGAAATGGTAGTAATATGAATTTGGATGTTTGAAATCCACCATTTCATGAAATTCCGATGGCACTTGTTCTAAATATATAATTTTCAAACATTTTATTACATTATAGTAAAATAGTCTATATGGTATATTTGCATATGTAAGGTTCACTGATAATAATCAGTTTCATTTAATTTTCCAGATCAATTTGTAAAAAAAAAATCACACAAAGGAGAGAGAGATCATCGAATAAAAGAAAACAAAAACGTTTTCGTAAAAAATGGAAACCACTTTTAAAAAAACACTAAAAGACAAAAAAACAAAAAAATACTAAAAGGCAGAAAATAATAAAAGCACTAAAAAGCAGAAAAGATAAAAGCACCAAAAGGCAGAAAAAGAAAAACACTAAAAGCAGAAAATAATAATAAAGCATTTAAAATTACAAAATAATTTATTAGTATTATCTATAAGAAATGTAGGCTTGCTAGGCCGAAAAAATTATGCCTAATTATGCCTATTAATTTTGATATTAATTTTATGAGGCATAATATGTTTGACTTGGCACAACTAAAAATGTAATAATGAAATAGTTTATACTTTTAAGAGCTTTACTGTTATTATTTTCTGCTTGTTTTAGAGCTTTTAATATTTTATGCCTTTAGTGCTTTTCTTGTTCAGGTCAGTTCATATTTTTAATATGAAAGTTTTATTTTCTGCTTTTTAATGGCGCTTGTAGTAAGGTCAGTCTTATAAGTTTTTTTAAAAATAAAATTTTTCAACTTTTTCATTACCCAGTAATTTACTTAGATATCTAATGTAATGGTAGGAACTAATTTCCTATAAAATGTGTTTCCCTACGAAACATGAGTGAACACATCCGTAACATCTAATTATCAAAATTATTGAAATGTTTTTTGCTATAAACAATATTTCAACACTCAACCGAAACCGGAAATGGTTCAAGTTTATTATAAGTAAAAACCTTCCTTGGGAACGGCTCATTACATTAGTGAAAGCCACATGTAGTTTAAAAAATAACGAATCTTTTGCGCATGAAATAGCACTTGTATTCCAAATCACAGGTTATATGAGCCGCATCAGATTCAGCCTAAGGTTATTTGACAACTGACAACTGAAGCTAGTAAATGTAGAAAAAAGTATTGAAATTCTAATAGTGAGGTGCACGATACTGCACTGTGAAGATAAGTGGAGTTTTCGCAAAACTCTCCTGCATGTTATAATTTTATTTCGATAAAAGCGGAAATGCTGCTTAAGCACTTGAAGAAATTTGTGCTGTTATGAACAAGATACATTATCAAAAGCAACAGCTAAAAGATGATTCAGCCACTCTCCTTCGTGAAAATTTCGATGTTTAGGACGCTAGTCGCAATGGGCGACCAATCACAGAAAAAAAGTAATTACATTGTGGCAAAAGTTAAGTAAGACTGGCATGTAAGCAGTCATGACATCACCAAAGACGTTAACATAAATCACGGTTTAAATCATTTGGAGAAAGATATCTGTAAAGATGTTTTCAGCATCCCTGTTTATATGCAACACACATTACTTCAGTGATTATCTGGTTGCTGTATTCTATATATTTAGGAAATTTTTGTTTTCATCGAGAATTCCAGGAATTATTAGAATCCCAAAGTATGCTATGTTTAAATGTCTGAAGTCTTATAGAACGGCTATGTCCATCTGTCCACCTGCCTGTCTTCCTGGCAGAGGGACATCAGAGCAAAAACGGTGACATAACAAGAAGCAGTTTTTTGCAATCAATTCAACGTCTCAAGAATAAATTCTATCTTCTCCATTAACCTCTAGTCAAATCGGAAGTGATTGAAGTTAGCCATTTCCGGTTTCAACGTTTCTTGCCGTATAACGAATAGATAGAGAGAAGCGTTATTTTTTTTTTTCAAACGATTCAGCGTCCTAGGACAACATATCATGACCACCGGTAACACTCAACCGAAAACGGAAATAGTTCAAATTTATTATTACTTCCGATTTCAACACTGATTTCCATACGACGAAACCGGTAAAAAAAATATCGAGAAGTGGTTTCTCGTAATCAATTCAGTATCCCAAGATTAGACTCCGTCTCTTCCGTTAACTTTCTGTTCAGCTCGGAAGTGGTAGAGATCAACCACTTCTACTTTGAACGTTTTCCGCCGTAGAACGAAGATGGTAACAGATAAAGAGAAGCTGTTTATCCTCAAAGGATTCAGCATCTCAAGATAACATTTCATGAATATCCGCAATACTACTGAAACCGCAAGTGGTTCACATTTACTATTACTTGAAGTTTCAATATTGATTTGCATAGAGCTAAAACGAGAAGCTGTGTTTTTTTTTTTCATTCGATTCAGCATCACAAGAATAAGCTTCATTTCCTTCATTAACCGTGTATTCAAACTGGAAATTGTAGAAATCACCCGTTTCAGGTTTTAACATTTATCGTCACAGAACGAACACGAGTTTTCTGCAATCGATTCATTGTCTCGAGAGAACATGTCATTACCACCATCAGTACTCTATCAATATCAGAAGTGATTAACATTTACTAGTACTTCCGATTTCATAGAGCAAACACGAACAAAAAAGATATCGAGAACTTTTTTTTGGGGTGGGGGCAATCGGTTCAACGTATGATAGCTTATATATGGAACAATAGTGAATTCCACTTGCTGATACCTAAGTGGTTAGCGTACGTGCTTTTGGTGTGAGAGACCCGGGTTTGATTCCATGCTGAAGCTCATGTGATTTTAATCCCACATTAAGCTGTAGATCCCGGCCCTATCTATAGTAGCTTTGCTGCTGAAAGCGCTACTAAGTTCAAAATCAAATCAAATGAAATTTACTTAAGATACTATATAGAATCTTTTCATCTTACAGACCTACTATTCTACTTTATATTACTTTTAATTAAACATTAAGTGTAACACGAAATCGTGAGGTTCTGTGCATAAAGTACATGTCAATAATGAAAAAAGATCGGCAACGACTGGCATAAAGTGTCCAACAGGAGATTGTTCAAAATAGAAGGGAAGAAAGGAAGAGCATACTAAAGACGGTTTCGAAAAGAATAGGATGATTATGCACATTACGAGACACGGAATAATAGAGCTCCCTTGTGGCTCTTTGGTTAGCGTAAGAGAATTTCTCGCGAAAGATCTGGGTTCCACTCCTGGTGGAAACTCACGTGGTTCCGATTCCAAGTTAAGTTTGTGAGGCCACGTATCGTATAGGCTAGGAAGGAACGCTAAATACAAGCTAATGAAAGAATCATACTATTAGCTATGGAGAGAACGGCAGAAGCAAAAAAATGAAATGAAATCTTTCAGTTTTACGTCCCATGGTTATACTACGTAGGCTAAAGGGGAGACGGTGATGATTACAAATGAAGGAGGTAGCCCGCGTAGCGTAGTTCGGTGCGAGCGGTCCCGGGTTCGATTCCCGGTGGGGTCACTCGGTCGAAAAAGTGTAACAGCTTTTTCAGGCCAGCCACCCTGAATGAGGTTTTCCTGGGTTTTCCTCATTCACACCAGGCAAATGCCGGGGTGGTACCTAACTTATAGGTCCCAGCCCGCTTTCTTCCTTTCCCAATCCTTTCTTCCTTCCCTTTCCCCGGATTGTGTGCTCGCCGAGGGACGTCATCCCTCAAATCGTGAAGGGCTAATTGGCCTTAGATGCCGAAAGCCCACAAATCTAAATCCTAAATCCTAAATCCTAAGAAATGAAGGAAATGGTGGAATGAAGAAAGTGGGATGAAACGGGAGAACCCCGAGAAAACTCACGTACGCGGTGTTTATCCACCGCAAAGCCTACTTCGCCCGAATTGGGATCGAACCATAGACCCCACGCACTAGGGATAAACGCTCTACCACTGAGCCACCGTGGCTGCAGGCAGAAGGAAGAATATGCAGAGGAAGTTCGTGATTGAAATATATGTACCAAATATTACAATATGTAAGTAAGAAAGGCTACGAGGTAACTAAAACTTTGGCCCAGGATAAGGAAGGATGGAAAATTACATCAAACCAATTGAGACAGTTATATCTTAAGAACAAAGAGAAATTCTGTTAAGTTCTCCTCGCAGTAGCTATCATTAACGCTAGTTTGCCCATCCAGTGAGTTTTCAAGGTTGATAACCAAAGTTCAATCTTCCAATAACTGTGCATTCTGAGGCCAAGTAAAATTTTATTCTTTCTTTAATATAAAACATCTTAACTTTAGTCATGATTTGTTAAGACGTCACGAAATATTTGTTTTCTATTTTTAGCTCTCAATTTATTATCTTCCTTTTTTATACATAGTTTACATACGCTTTTACAACTCTACATACGTGTACTTAATATGCCGCTCTGCAAGAGAACATAAATTTTCCATTATTATTTTTATATGGCCTTCAAGTATGGGAATACTTCGACTGCGCGTGTTCAATTCGTGAAGCTAATTATATAAATCACGATGTAGCTGTGATGGTAGGACTTTATACGTTATACATTAAAGTACTTAGCAACATGCAACTTAGTGCCTTTTTATACACATCCATTGAGTGGCGCCACCGACGTTGCGCCACTGCTTGTGAAGCACTGTTGTAAATTGGAATGTTCATGCGGAGCAAACTGCAGTTGCTTGCTGCTTATAAGAGTGGACGCCACTGTCTTCTCTCGCCAACTTGTATCTGCCACTCTCAGTGTCCGCAACTCGAGAAGCATTGTCTTCAATGGCAGCGTTCATATGGAGTCAAAGAGGGTAGCCAATGTATCTTTTGCAAAAGATATAGTTACTTCGATTACCGATCAGAGACGAAAAGTGCAGAATTGTTTATGGTTTAAAATTTACCATTTTACGCCATGTATTGGTGATCTAGACTGTATTAAAACAACTATTGATTATTCCTATGCTTTGTGTGTCATCTCTCTGATTAACGCGTGTCTATAGGATGAAAGAAACCGAAACAAGGAAGTAAGATACCAGGAACAGATTCACCGCTTCCTTATATTACCACCACTCAACTGCCAAAATTATCCACTGAAACTCTCGAACCAAAAACATGCCCTTGCTTTTCTCTAACGTACCCCTGGGAGCTAACTAGTCGTGTATCATGTTTTGCTATTTGCATATTAATTATGTACGCATATCCCCACCCCTATTTTCTAAATCAAGAATTCCACTACCTATGTTTATTAGAGTTTATTTTTAATGTTCAAGCAGTAGAAAAATGTGAAAAACGGAAACATGTTTCTGACAGAGCGAAAACTATACTGATGGACTCGTGGCTAAGTGGTTAGTACTAGTGCTGTCGAAATCGGTTTTGAAAAACCGAAAACCGGTTTTTGAAAAAAGTGAAATTTTTGACGAATTTGCGGTTTTCGGTTTTCAGAAAACCGGTTTTCTCAAAAATCGAAAACCGCAAATGTCACAAATTCAACAGCACTAGTTAGTACTTCGCTGTTTATGCATCTCTTGGTTCGGAGGCCGGGTTTCTGCATCTGTTGGTTTTGAGGAGCAAGTATTAGCGACGATTTCTTAACAAATTAGGGTGACATGAGACAGTGGAAATGCTTCCACGAACTACGAACCAGTTACACGCGGAGTGAACACCCAAATTCTCGAAACAACAGCATGTCACACACACACACACACACATACTCAACAAGAAAGGTATGTTTATATGCGATTATATGTTTTTCTGTCTATTTCTTGTGTGTTCTGGCACAATACTCTAACTGTCTATTACAAAACTCAGAATTCAAAAATTTGCTTCCGTTCAAGAAGAGTTCTTGTGAGGAGTAACGTACGGACAATAGTAATGTTGCTCAACAGACGAGAAATTTCTCGTCTCGTCTCGAAAATGAGATGAGAAATACCTTTTTAAATTTTTTGATGAGACGAGATTTTTTAAGTCTTATGGGCAACACTAGTTCACTTAAGTGTCAAGATCTCAAACACTGTTGTAATGTTACGTGATTTATAATATAAAAATCATAAATGGTTGTACGAACGCATTTTTATTAACTTTTAAAGATAACACAAGTCATTTACACAATATACTCCAGTAAAAAAAATATGATTTTAAATGTTGTTATATCAAACCCTTTGTGTCGCGATACGAAAGGGATCTGATAATTTTTAGATGAAATGAAAGAAAAAAATTAGGACATAAGTTCTGTACATAACTTTAGGAAACGAGACGAGACGAAAATAAACTTTTTCGATAATCGAGACAAGATGAGACTAGGGACGGTTCAAGGCTACGGCAGAGGTCCTTCGTGGCTAAGCGGTTAGCGTACGTACTTTTGCCGTGGGAGACCCGGGTTCGATTCCCGTCGGGAGCTCATGTGGTTCGGATTCCACGTTAATCAGTGGGGTCCACGTCTCATATAGCCTCGCTGCTGAACGGGACGTTAAAATCAACTCAACTCAAGGCTACGGCACACTGGATACAATCTAAGAGTGACCTCAGAGAGTGGCACCGTGGAACATTTTTGTTAATGAAATGATCCCATACATTAAAATTAAAATGATCTCTAACACGACTATTATCAGAGAGAAAACTAACAGCTGTTTCTTTATCTACTTTAGATGGCGTCATTCTTTGTGTATGTTTATATGTGTGCTTCAAAAACCAGGGTTACAAAGTAGTTATTGTTATTTAATATATTGTCCAGAATATTGTGTTATTTGATTTCGCACATAGCGCCATTCCTACTATACTATCGCCTCGAGCGCAAGAGAGGATATTTATATTATAGAGTATTCAAAGCTACATTTTTTTAAAATTTACTTTAATTTCCTTTGCAAAAATTTGATATACTTATTCTGACTATTTTAGTAGATTCTTTAAAAACAAATTTTCATAAAATATAGGACTTTAGTGTTTATTGTAATTTTTCATTGGGTCTGTTTCGTATTTTCGAATTTCATTTTATTTCCGTTCTTTTTCGAACAGTATGACTACTAATAAATTTCTAAATAAATTTTCTCTTTATTCGAGGATAACTTGTATTAATAACACAGTGCAACAGTGAATTTTTTTTCTCAAAAGTAGGTGTTCTTTATGTATTTCGACCTCCTGAATTCGAAAATGACACTCAAAATATCCTATCACCCAGTGTTGTGGCACAAATCGTATATTTTGCCAATATTGATAACACATATTGAAGTATCACACACACACACACACACACACACACACACACACATATATATATATATATATATATATATATATATATATATATATATATATATATATATATATATATATATATATATATATATATATATATATATATATATATATATATATATATATATATATATATATATATATATATATATATATATATATTGAACACAAAACATGCTAAAGTAGAATATAAGTTTAAAACAACAAAATATTGAAATATGCAGACAGTAAACAGATGCTTACACAGAATGTGGTACAAAACATGCATTAAGCTTATTCATTCCGTGCTTTCTTAGTGGTTATGGCGTGGCTCCTGCTTTTCCTCTTATGCTGCATTTCCGGGTGCTCACAGTGAAGCATCCAATCGTAGTCGCCCATCAGACGAACATCCCAAGTGCCCTGGTATCCTCGTTCCATATCTTTGATATTTTGAGGGAATCTCTTACCCTGATCCTCACTTACAGCACTTAAATTTGGAGGGAAAAAGTCAAGATGCGAATGTAAAAAATGTAACTTTAAATACATTGAGCACTCCAACATTTTGAATTTCGTCAGCATGTTTTCAACTAAGTCGTTATAATCTGGGCTATGATTGTTTCCGAGGAAGTTTTGAACCACACACTTAAAAGTAGTCCAGGCTTCTCTTCCACGGTATTCACTGAATGAAGGAAACCTTCATCCAGCATTAGTTTGCGAATTCGGGGACCAGTAAACACACCTTCTTTTAACTTAGTATCTGACAGATTGGTGAACTTCTTACATAGATATTTGAAACAGTTCCACACTTAGGTAATGCCTTGACAAACTACTTCATTATCCCTAATTTGATGTGCAGAGATGGCAAGACTATTCTGTCTCTTTCCACTAGAGGGTCACACTTGATATTTTTGTCCCCATGAACCATTTCCAACCTTCGGGGCCACTGTTTTTGCTCCCAATGCTTGTCACGAGCCCGACTTTCCCATTCACAGATGGAACAAGGAAACTTGGTATATCCTGATTGTTGTCCTTGAAGCATACCCAACACTTCGAAATCACCGCACACCATCCAATTGTGATCTTCATCATGTACGGTAGCAAGAAGCACCTTCATCTTGTCATATGTTTCCTTTAAGTACACAGAATGGCCGACAGGTATTGAGGCATACATATTATTATTGTGCAGCAGAGCTGCCTTCAGGCTGCTTTTTAGATGAGTCAATGAATAGTCTCCAGTCACCTGGCACGTACGGAATGTTTAACTGACCCATCAAACCCATTACTGCGGCACATTAACAAGTAGTTTGAGCAAAATATTGTGTGAATATCAAGTCCCTTTGTCTCTAAAATGTAACTTACGTACCAGGTGCTAATAAATGTCTTTCACGCAATCTTGACCCTAAAATCTCTGCTTTGTTCTTTACCAGTCCCAGATCACGGACTAAATCATTTAGATCTGACTGAGTGAACAGAATAGGGTCCTCATCTATGCCTACTTCATACTCAGTATCATCTGTCTCCTGCAAGGTGTCACTGTCATCCGTATCTAATGTCTGCAGAGGCTGTGGTAGAGGTATATGCGGGCCATGTGAAACAGAACAAATTGATGAGCGAATGTTGTTCGGATGCTCAATAGTCTTTTTGTTTTTCTTGTTGAAACCAGTAACCTTACAAGAGCAGAAGTAGCGATCGTCGGTGTGATTCTCTTGCTCCCGCCAGACCATACGGATGTCAATTCGTAATGACTTCTTCTTTCCTGACGCCCACGCACATCTTCTACACACACGACCTGTAGAGCCCATGGTTCGATGATGTCGCATAGTTTCACTCCGAAATAGGCATGGTAGACCTTTTTGACAAAATCAGTAATGTTTCTTCGGTCTCTTTTCACCACAAGTTTACCACAAATATTACAAAATATGGTAGGAGAGTTTATACAGCCTCGGGTAAACATTGTACACTAATACTAACACGTACAATGACGAACAACACAATGACGAACAGGAAGCGCCATTTCCAATGTGACAGTTCGCTGTGAGGCGCTAGAGCAGCGTATCCCAACCGGTGTGCCGCGGCACACTGGTGTGCCGCGAATGGGCCGCTGGTGTGCCGCGAGGAAATCGAAACAAATTATTAATTCTATAAGAATCAAATTGCAAGACATAGGGGAAAATGTATATTTGTATTTCACATTACTATGAACCTCTACTATAAATCTACAATTTTAAGTTTCATACTGTTACTTTTCTGTACATTTTTAATGTTGGAAAACGTATTTATCATCGTTATGACCATTATTGCTTCTTTATTGTAGCAGACTATTTCGTAACTTAAAATTTTAAAAACTCATTCAATCCTCTCGGCAAAGCAAACGTGCATACAAATTACCTACATTTGTGTTTTAAAAGTATAGGAGATTGTTTATTTATAGTGATCTTCCCTTTTAGTTAAAGGTTAGGTACAGTTTTCGAAAGAGAAAGTACATTTTTTAAAAACCCGAGTCCTATATTTCATTGCAATTGTTTTCTGTTTTAAAATTAAAATGAAAAATAATGATTTACCACGGGGGGGGAAATCAGTGATGGAGCTTTTTTCTCTGTAAGGAGATCAGTAATCACATAAAAATACCATGGTATTTTATTTTTTACAAATAATATATATATATATATATATATATATATATATATATATATATATTAAATATATTGTATATAATATGGCTGTGCCGCGAGAATTCAAGTTACACCTATAGTGTGCCGCAAGTTGAAAAAGGTTGGGAAACACTGCGCTAGAGGCTCATACTGTCGAACGGTTGAAAGCATGCGCCGCTTCTGAGCTTCATATGGTGTTTTCGTATATATTATAGCCTAATATAATTATATTTCATTGTCATCAATTGTAAATGTAACCGATTTGTGCCAAAACTGTGGGTGATACGGTGCCTTCGGTGTTAGTGGTCCCGGGTTCGATTTCCATAGGGGGCACTAGGTTGAAAAAAATGTAAAAAGTTTTTTCATGCCAGTTATCCTGAATGAGGTTTTCCTGGGTTTTCCTCATTCACACCAAACAAATGCTGGGATGGTACCTAACATACAGGTCCCATGGCGCTTCCTTCCTTCCCTTTCCTCTGATAGTGTGCTCGCGGAGGGACGTCATCCCTCATACACGTGACGGGCTAAATGGCCATAGATCCCGAAAGCTCAGAAATCTAAATCCTAAACCCCAGATCAGCACAAGAAAGAGTGAATTTCACATCAACAACTCCTTAAGCTATATAAATAATCACAGAAATAATTTTAAAAATGCATCAGTAGTTAATATGCAGATGAAATCGTCCAAAGATTGGAAAGCCGTTATTTCTTGTCTCGTTTCATGGGTAACAAACACTACGTCGTATTAGCATTACAATAGCCCATAATAAGTCCCACTTGTGTTATCCTAATAACATATCAGAAACTTCGTGACTGAGTTTTGACAATATACCTTGCTAGATATGTATTTGTTTCTTATGAATTTGATCTAATTTTTCTGCCATTTTATTAAAGGAATCACGATAGTTCATTGGTACAGTGTTCACTTCTGCGGCATGGGTTCCTTGGTTCGATTCCGTGCTACACAAGTTTGTGATGAAGAACATCGTGCCCGTGGATTTTCTCGAGTTATGCCTTTTCTCCTACATTCTCATCCCCCCCCCAATTATTTCATAATCAATCATTTTCATTATCCTCATTATGCGTCTCTTTTAGTTTATAGAGCATAATAGTGGATAATGCTGCCCATGAGAAGTACAGTAAAGCCAAGATTAGAGGTCTTCGCGGATATCCGAGGTTATCTGCGTCAAAATGGGTATCTGCGGGTATATGTTTCTTTTCTGTGCGGATACAGGATAAAGTTCCGGATATAATATTTGTAATGATGGTGGGGTGGAAAGAGCACTGAGAAACGTTTGTTTTGAATCAAAAGTTTTAAAACCGGTTGAAAAATAATTAAAATCAAAATAAGTGTGTTTGAAGCTTGTGACACAGTGACAGCAAAAGGACAAGAAATGGCACGAGAAGGTTATTCTTTCATTTCTCTTTTCAATAGCTATTTAAAATGTGTTTAAAAATATTTTCGAAATCTAATTATTACATACAGATTATGTAAGTTGTAAATATTTTGCTACCTCATTATCTGCGGATGAGGGTGCGGATAGAGATGCTGCGGATGCGGTACGGATGTGGATGCGATGTTTAATATACGCGCAGACCTCTAGACAAAAACAATTCGCGGAATTCGTGGCAAGAGCACCGCGGATAGCTCGAAGAAAGACTAAAAATGAGGTGTAAATATAGAAAAAAAAATCAGCATAAAAACTCTTTTATTGCACAAAAAACAACAAAACTTTTAAAATACCTTTGTTCTACATCTAAAATCACTAAAATAAAGAACAGTAAGTAAAAAGAACAATGCTTTACTGTAAACCTGTCAGTAATTTTCGACCTTCGCACCGTAGGACGTATTGTATTTTCTCGGTTGTTAGCTTGAATTTTTTAGAGGTTCATAATTAACCCTCCAGTGGTCGTCCGCGGATTCTTACTCCGCAGTGAACAAGGAGTGCAATATACTACCACGCAGATCACTCTTCCGTATTATCGTTTTTCATACCTTACAAGAATTGGCTTCTGCTAATCAGAGTAGAGTTGCACTTTGAAACGTGCACTATTGTTGGAAATATTGATTTTTACAATGCAATTTACAGGGTGCCCCAAAAGTAGGTATACACCCCTGTATTGATGAACTATAAAATTCTAGCTTATAAGTTTATTTACTTTGGCTGTTCCGAACTTAAGTTATAAGTAAAAATACATTAAAAACAAATAATAAAGAAACTGTGTACCTGATGGATAACAATAAGAAATAATAATAAAAAAATATGTTGATCAGTACGGGACTGCATACCTACTTTAGGACCACCCTGTATTTTTGTTTTAGATCATACAGTATGTTTCTACTTCTTTGCGTACGGAGTGTCAATCCGCAGCGACTACTTATGAAAAATGACTGACCGCGATTGCATTAAGGTTAAAAAAATTCGCGGAACTCCTGGATAATCGTGGCTTTATTGTATATTTCTAAAATCCAAAACGAGACGAGACAAGACACTGACAATTCCCGTCTCATTTCGATACGAGAAACTTCACGAGTCTCGTCGGTAACACTAGTTGATTTAGTATATAAATCACTTACAATGTTATATTTTCATTATACAATCTGTTTTCTTTAGCCTAGAGAACGAACACCGTAAAACATTGACGTAAATAATATTTATAATAATAATAATGATAAAATGTCTATCTAATTTGCACTGACATCACAACAAGTACAATTATCTGCTTTTAAGAGTACTTGTGACTGTTTTGCTTCATGTAGTTTGTCCTTCACTGTGAGAACTTACAGGGTATTTGAAATTCAAAATTTATACGATAAACATCAGTTGTAAATTTCATATGGTTGGTAGATTGTCCTTCATCTCTTGGGAATGTTATATTATGGGAAATGGCGTTTCAAAATATCTATTATTACATTCGTTTCTCTTTTGGATTATCATATGGCGTCAGGTGGTGAACAAACAATTAAAAATAAGATTGTGTAATTTAGATATTACGAAATGCAGAGATTTAAGTAATATGTCATCATATGTGGTTCACTTCTTCTTTAGCTGACCAGCCATTACTATTTTGGAAATAAATAAATTTATACTAATATTGAAAATAGCCTTTGTGTATCTCTATCGGTGTTTGTGTGTTATCAGATTATCGCATAAAAAGAAGCCACTTGGCACCAATAAATTTTGTTCACAAAGAGAGCTTCACCATATTTCATAACGTACGAAGCCATTTTTTTATTTTTGTTCTGGGGGAGGTTAGGGGTCAAATTTTGTACAAAAATTATAAATAAAATACACACGCACACACACACACACACAACCTCTATGTAAATCAATTTACGCTTATAAAGGAAAATTACTACGGATGCGCACGAGACGAGTCGAGACAGGATTTTCCTGACAAAATTCGAGTCGAGACACGTCTCTTCCAATAGAGAAATATACATTTTTCGAGTCGAGACATCACTTTTACAGCACATTTTCGAGACGACACAGCCACAAATCTTGTCTTGTGCGCATCCCTAAAAATTACTAATATGGAATGTTGTAAAATTACATTTTTATCAATAAAAATATTATATTTTCTTATAAATTTAGCTTAAATTTGTAAAAAAAAAAAAAAAAAAAAACAGCAAATTCTGTAATCCAACCTAAGGAAATGAATATCAAGTTACAAACTGAAGGGTAAATGGTTTACAGATTTTTTTCCAGTGTAGTGAAACCAAAGAGTTCCCCTGTAATCAAGGTTGCATATTTTTAAGGTATTATTAAATTCTTTTGCATTAATCTTAAGGGTAACCTATATATTTTACAACTTTCTTTACTTTCAAGGATTTCGCATAAACATTAGAATTTTTTTCCTCGTGAAGAATATGTATTTCAGCTAGTAAGTAATAAATAAATAAAACAAGTGTTTTTAGCTGTTCTCCTCAAGTAATAAGATGTATTATGTGTTTCGTACATTGTACTAAAAAAATTCAGGTAGCTTTGCAGAGAAATCATCGTAAATTTTACAGATCTTTTTTTATATATACCAGAACGGATATTTCGAGTTAAATTTCAGTATTTTAGTACAATATTGTTCAGCACTTTCAAACGCTATTTTCACATGTTTGAAATTGTTAACATATTTCTAGTAGCTCAATGCTTATTAAATTATAACAAAGAAAATCACTTTTAAAAATATTGTCTATTATTTCCTCTGGATTAGTCGTAAAATGACTTGATGAGTTAGTAAATGAGTGAACAAATGAAACCCGTTTCCACTATTGCATCTTCTGCATATGTCGTTCTAAGACTCGTATAAGAAAAATCTTTCTGGCGTCATTTATGCAATTCAAGCGTATCTGTTCTTTACACAAAGATATTGCTGTAAATTTTCCGGTGAAAATGTGATGTCTCCGATTGCCAGATATTTCACCGGAAATTTTCTGGGATTTTTTTTTTTTTTTTTTGTTTCTAGAGAGTACAAGATTCGAACTAATTTCGTTCTTGACAGATGACGTCAGATCAGTGTTGTCAGAGGTAATATTTTTATGTTTTTACGTGAAATTTCTTTCATGTACATTATATTTTTCAACGAAATCAAAAGGATAAATTGAACATAATGAAATTTGTGTGAGAGCAGTCGTGTGTATACTCTATGCCATTTTGCATTGAATATTTAAAGCTATTTTGTAAAACTCAATGATTCAAGTGACTGCTAACTTATTGTCATAATTGAAAAAAAAAAAGAACCTTAAACATTAGAGAATATTTTATAACTTTTAACCAGGAGTGTCATTTCAGATTTTGCTTTGGGGGGCAAGACCCCTTGATATAAGTAAAATTTCGCGTTTTTCACATTTACTAGCTACTATTCTATTGATAAAATCTATATACATCTCAAACTCAGGGGGGCAAATGCCCCTCCCTGCCCCCCCTAAATGACGCCCCTGCTTTTAACATTGATAAGTCATCAGTTTAGGTTCTTTCTTCTCTGCAGAATGTCTATATTTTATACGTATTTTTTCTAGTGTTATATCGAATCACTTCGTGTGCTTTTTTTTTTTTTTTTTTTGTAATTTTTCCATTTCTCTCTTCAGATCTCAACAATCACTTCAAAAATCGTATACAGTAATGAAACAAGCGAGAATTGAACTATGGATGCGCGACTTCTTCTTCTTCATCATTAAAATACGTACCCAAAGCAAAATGTAGAGACATTGCACGCAGTTAATTTGGAAAGAAAGGTACCAGCGGTCTTTTCCGGCAATAATGTAATAGATATCTTCCTAGTAAAGACTGTATCATGTTTTTCTAATTGATAAAAGGAAAAAAAAGACATTTTAAATCATATGTGTAGGTCGGATATCTAATAATAATAATAATAATAATAATAATAATAATAATAATAATAATAATAATAATAATAATAATAATAATAATAATAATAAACTTCATCGATAAAATGAAGGTTGAGACATGTTAATGTCCCGACAGATCCAAGTTGGAATCGGAACATCTTATTAGAAATCGGGAATGTTCCGACAAAATCGGGACTGGTGTTAATCCTGTTATCCACTATATGAGAGATTTCATGAATGTCTTAGTTCTCAAATACTGTTTTTAGTGTCACATTATTTATACATAAAAACTATAAGTTGATAAAAGAAATTGCACGAACATAATGAAGATGTATTATTAAAAATGTGTGAACATATTTTGAAAAGTAAATGCAAATAAAAACCAACCCCGTTAATAACAGTTAGTATATTTTAGTTCCCATAGAGAGAAATTTCCTTTATTGCATCAGGTTGATAGAACAACAAGCTTCTTTCCATTCAAATTCATGTTCATGATAATTGAATCATCAATAATTATGCCTTCCAGTGAGGCCAACTCATGGGGAAAGTCCCATTTTGTGGGATTTTTTTACATACATTTTTTTGAAAAGGGATTAAAGGGAATTTTGTCGCAATTATAATATAGCAACATATATGG
Source organism: Thermobia domestica (assembly GCF_964235325.1). Taxonomy (NCBI): domain Eukaryota; kingdom Metazoa; phylum Arthropoda; class Insecta; order Zygentoma; family Lepismatidae; genus Thermobia; species Thermobia domestica. The sequence continues at coordinate 136,322,769 of NC_137460.1, forward strand.
GATTTTTTTTCTCGTATATATGTATATACCTCCTCGACAGCAACAAAATTTTCTATAGATGGGGGGTGGCGGAAACCGGTCAGTCCTCAAAAATCATGAAATCAGTGCAAATTCTCAAATTTTGTTACAGCAAAATGTATTCATGCTAATGCATTAGTAACTTTTGATTTAAAAATAAATAAATAAAAACTCCAAAAAATAGAAATCGTTCTTTAATATTTTTTAAAAGAAAATAATTAGCAGAAATAAATAACAAAAGAAATGAGAAACAACGAACTTGGGAAATGTTTCACAGAAAATGATAAGAGAATAATCTTCTTATAATGTCGTTACGTTCATTAGAAGGTGGTGGGTCAAAGGCATAATGCAAATACTAAATTCTGACAACAAAATGTATTTGTTTCCGTTAACATTTGATAAACGCAGATTATCGAAATTTACGAATAATCTACTGATATAGTATTGAAGAAGGTTAGTGACATACAATGGTCTCATATCTATCTTTCTATCTACGAAAATCCTGTAATTAGTGTAATGTGCGAAATTTAAGAGCAAAATGGAAATTTTTGCCTCTCGAGATTGGATTTTATAACTTTTGGATTTGGCACCACTGATATTGCTATACCCTAGTAGCAAAATTGGTTGACCCGCGTTGGGAAAAAGGTTGCGATGGGACATACCAAGGATGGCCCAACGTTAAGTTTGGCCATTTTGGTAACCATTTCCCAACCAAAAGAGCGGTTCCCCGACATTTAGCCAGCGCTGAAGTAACGTATTTCTTGGTTATAAAAACAGTCAATTCTAGAATTGTTGCGTGAAGGTCGGGAGAATAGTTGGTTGGCCAACCAGACATTTAACCAACGTGGGGGCCAACGTACGTTTTCTCCGCTCCACCGTTTTGTTCAAATACCACTCAATCCCCAATGGTGGGCCAACCAACCTTGCTATCAGGTTAGCGACTATCTTCTTGCAGAAAAATCATAGGTACCTGGAAGGAGAAAACAAATAGATGCTATTTCATTTATATACAGGGTGTTTCAAAACAACAACAACAAAAACGTTTGCGAGGTGATTCCTGACACCAAGATAAGACAAAAAGTATAGACCTACCAGGGTGCACAAATACTTTCTTTCAGAGTTATAGATTGCCGAAAACATGAAAAAAAATGAACGTTAAAGGTCCATAGCTCCAAAACTATGGGAACTACCGTAGTCAGGTCAAGACTTCAGTTAGGAACTAATATGTGCGCTATCCAAAAATACATGCTTCACAATCCTATGGTACTTTCGCAACAATTTTTATACAGGTAGTTGGTGAGTATTTCAAATTATATGACTGTGGCCAAACTCCCTCTATGGAAATTGTTGCATGAGTACCTTAGGATTCTGAAACATGTATTCGGTGTTGTTTTGAAACACGCTGTATATTATTCTAGAAGGCAAGATTTCAAACATACAGTATTATGTACAGTAACTATTGGTCCTTTTTCCTTTTTGTCGAAAGAGTGAGGAAAAACCTTTTGGAATCTTCCATCAGAAAAACCGGTCTTTAAGTAATATTCTGAATGTGTTTAACGGCAGAGTTCAGTTACGATATTTGTACTTTTGCATCACAACTGCGCTGAAAATAAAAGTATTTTAGGCTATTACCATGTTGAAGTCCATGACCGTTAGATCTGGAACGAAAATGACCTTGTGTCAATAGCAGAAACTGCTTTGCTGCTGTCATGCATGACTCTGACAATAATTTAAAGTAAAATACAACTTGGGGAAATTATTACCTAACCGTCTTCTTCGCGGAATACTTTTTTTTTTTTTTTTTTTTTTGTCATCGGATAATTGTTAGCATCAAACAGTGATGAGTGGTGTTGCTGGCTGTATTCTTCCGTGATAGCGGATGTAGTTTCCTGTCTTTTGTTTTTGTGTGATGTTTGGATTTTCCCAATTACATCGTACACACATTGAAGTTGCAAAAATCTGGATCCGGGTATGCATTCTCGATGATCATGTTCTATGCTCTAATTTAAATTTGCTCAGATTAATAATTATAGAGATACAATATTAATATCAGTTCACTACTTTGTAATTTCAGTAACCACAATTTTTTTTAAAGGAAATTGCCATGATACCAAACCGTTACGTATCAGAAAAAAAGTGATTATCATTGATGAAATGTGTACGATTGCTGTTAAAGTTCAGTGAACCAGATTCCCTATTTTGTATAGAATTTTGATTAATCATTAAGGTAACAAAAAATGCTCCATGCTCCAAAAATGTACTAATGAAAGATCTGAAATGTAGGACTTTGCACAAGGATGTAAGGAACCTTATGGAATAACATAGTTTCATCATCGATACAATTATCGATAATATAAGTCTTGAACGAGTTGAAACATGAAATAGCTGTAATCGGCATTATGATCTTTACGTTCGTTGTAAACTATCTACGTATGTGATTTGGTGTGATCTGTGTGTAAATACTTTTCAAAAATAAAACATTTTGAAAAAAATCAAATTTTCAATCCTTTGCAGCTTTTTTGCTTATTTGTTACAAATACGTCATAATATTTATGGGGGCAGACTAGTAAATATTTTTCAAAATCTAACAATCTTTCTTTTGCCCGTTTTTCATAAGTCAATACAGATAATGAAATGTAACTTACCACAATAATAGATAATGTTATTTTACACTCGAAAATACGAATCGGAAGAATTTTCAGTGTTGCCATCCATAGAAATTACAGTGTGACCAAAATTTGAATTACGCAAAAATCTAGGTTAAGCCAGCTATTAGAAAAATTAACTGAACGGTAATTGGTGATTTATCATGCTGCCTTTGTTCCTTGTTAACTACTTTTTAAATAATGTTTTATTTATTTGTAATAACTTATTTATTTTATAACAACTTGTGTAAGTTATTACAAAGTAAACAAAAATATTATTTAAAAAGTAGTTAACAAGGAACAAAGACAGGACGATAACTCATCAATTACCGTTCATTTTTCTAGTCGCTACCTTAACCTAAATTTTTGGGTAATTCAAATTCTGGTCACACTGTAATTTCTATGGATGGCAACATTGAAGTTTCTTCCGATTCGTGTTTTCGAGTGTAGAATAACATTATCTATTATTGTGGTAAGTTACATTTCATATTGTCTTTTGACTTACGAAAAACGGGCAAAACAAAAATTGTTAGCTTTTGAAAAATATTTAGTAGTCTGCTCCCTTAACACTGAAGTACATACTGCGAATGTGCATTCAGATATCGATCTCACTTGCGTAATTTCCAGTGTTAGAATGTCGATGGTTTTTTATCTGTTTCTTCGATGAAGAGAAACGTTGCTTATTACTATATGACCTGGTTTCATTAAAAACTGAGTGAATTATAAAAACATTAGTTCTTGCTTCTTCTTCTTCTTTTTTATTTTTCTTTCTTTTTCTTTCTTTTTTTAACCAATCTTCTATCATGTCTGTCAAAACAGAAAGAACATTTTCAGTGTAACTGTCTTTTCTGATAAACGTCCATGCGTTTGTATTCAACAGGGATGGCTGGTTTAAAGAAACTGTTTTTTTTTTTTTAAAAAAAGCCTGGTTTAAACCAAAAAAATAACGAAAATGCTTTAAATCTTGTGAACTTCATGGTGGCGTTTCTACATATCAAAACATCTGCATTAGTTCTATCTCCTTTTCACCATTTAATCAAGGTGTGTTCACTTCTCGGTCGAACCACAACCCTTCTTTCAAGTGTAAACCAAGTAGCGATTCGGATGTCACTTTAAGCGAAAGTCTTCTCCTTGATAACCTCAGTATTACATAAGGATGTTAAGCCTAAACATACGAAACGAAACCAAATTGTATATTTTTGCTTGCCTGAATACCTGTTGTTTTATAAAGATGCCAAAGTTGCTTAAATAAATTGATAGAAATTGGCAAAACTTATTGATTGCCTGCATAGCTTCAAACATTAGCTTGGATTGGACTTTCAGTTTTAATTTCATTGAATGATATGAAATAAAATCCTTGAGTTTTACGTCCCACGATTATGCCGGTTAGGCTAAAGGAGACAGTGATGATGAGTAATGATGAGATGGGGAATGAAGAAAGTGGGAGGAAACGGGAGAACTCCGAGAAAACCCACGCACACGGTGTTTGTCCACCACAAAGTTCACTTGGCGGGGGCTGGGATCGACCCCGGGACCCCAAGCGCCAGAGATGAACTCTCTACCACTGAGTCAATAATTCTTTCGAGAGATTTTTGCAGTAGCAGAGCAGGATTGCAGAGGGAATTTCAGGATTGCTAGTGTAGTAGTATCCAGGAGTTAAATGAAGGAACTAGAACATGGAGTAAAATATTGCATTTATTGGTTTAAACCTAGGGTGTAAGTTGTCTGCCAAAAATAAATTAGCTTCTGTAACCAAGATGTTGTACGGAAATATAGAAACAAAGAGGAAACTCTTGTCTTAAGGTTGGAAGTGACAAGCTCCATAGCCATGAGCATTTATTTGTTAAGTAAAAGAGACGAAACAAAAAGTAATATGTGTGGTTAGGTGAGTAGATTTGCGGACTGGTAGTTCTAATACTGTTTTGACACCAGATCGAATCCCATCCAATTCTATCCCATCTTTTTTCACAAAACATTATAGAAAGTACATAATTTTCATGTTATTAAGAACCGAAACAATATAATAAGGAAATAACTTATCGATAGTATCCTTTATTCGACGTATTTATTCAGGATTAGAGTACTATTGGTAACAGTGATTATTTTCAGTTTATGGTCTGGTATGCTTACACCTCTCCTCTCCGTTTTTACACAGCAAATGAACTTCAACTCACTTCGAGTGTGTCTGTGAGCCAGGAACAAAAAAAAAAAAAAAAAAAAAAAAAAAATGCGCGACCTGCAGCCTTACAGTTACAGCGAATGAAGTAGAATAGCTTCTTGTCATGAAAAAAAATCTGATGTTAAATTATTGTTCTAGTGTTTATGTGTGTTTCTCTTCACTGTATTGAGTCTCTCTCTCTCTCTCTCTCTCTCTCTTTCATATCCACAAGTGCAAGAAATGCAATCATAAGTCTACGTAAGGAATAAAGAATGTTTTCTTTAAACAAAACTAAATTATACAGCTCTATTTGTGAGGAACATGAATGCTTCCAGAAGATGCCATGTATATTAGCTATAATCATACGGTTCTTCTGAATTATACAGTAGCGTGAAAAACTGATAATAAAATGATGGAACAGGCATAAGCTTTTTTTTTCTATCGCGACAACACATTAAATATAACAAATTAAATTTTTGGGATTACAAATTATCACTTTACGTGTCAGTGTATGCCTGTTCGGTTTCACATTCGAGCAACAGAAGAAGAAAGTGTGGTGATAGTCATAAAATCGAATACGAGATTTCAATGAATTCAAGTTACATGGTCTCTATCTATCGAAAAATTGATTTTTCGATGTCCGTCCATCTATTCGTCTGTCGGCTCGTCACGCTTTTACATGCACTTTTACTATACTCAGAGGCTATACTGTTCAACGTATCTGGACCGAATTCTAGACATAATGTTTTTATAACATACTATCGTTTCGAATTTTATATCCTTCGATGCCCAAAAATAAGGGTGAAATTTACTGAAGGTTGAAAATTTAAAATAATTCAATCAAACAATGATTGTCAATTCCAAAGGTAAAAAAAGTGAAAAATACAATGCCAGGTTAATTAGTGGTCTCTAGATAAAGCTATCGTACTAAGAAGTGACTGAGATACCAAAAAATGTTATAATCACTGGCAGACATGTTAGGAGAATACAGTGGCGTAAGAGAGAGTTTAATATTGCAAATCATGGATAGTCTGCACCTTCGTTTGAGGGCGAGTATTGAAGACTGTAGACCTACATAGATTTGCATTGAAATGAACATTAAAGCACAATATCTGTTTAACATTGCTAGGGCCTTGCGGACAAGTTTGCAGTGCAATTGACGGGGTTCGATGTTGTAACGATCCTAGCGAACTTCTGAGCCTTCCCCACTGTACACTGTAAGTTAAATTCCTGCTTAATTAAAACTATATTTGTTTAAATTTAAAACTTTTGACCGTTATCACTTGCGCATCACGGACAGCAATTCACCAGCAATTCTTTGTTTTCGCCCTTGTTTTAGCTCATAAATGTCTTTGTTCATGAGCTCATTCGTGGCTAAGTGGTTAGCGTACTCACCTTTGGCGTGGGAGACCCGGTTTGGATTCCCGGTGAGAGCTCACGTGGTTCGGATTCCACGTTAATCAGTAGGTCAACGTCTTATATAGCCTCGTTGCTGAAGGGGACGTTAAACTCAAATTCAATGTCTTTGTTCATAAATTTATTTGTGTATGTTTTACATATATGTGGCGTGGACATTAAAGTTTAATTTCTACGCCATATGTATGTAATTACATACACACCTATAGAACGAACACAGCAAACTTGGGATATCTATATTGTTTGCGAGGGCGCCGATTTCTCTGTAAATTTGGGGGGAGCATTCAGATGCAGAAGGTACATATATGAAGATTTTAAAGACAAATTGCATTCAAATTATGCCAAATATTGTATATTCATAAATACAATAGGGGGCCCACATCAGCTTTGGAGGGGCCGGGTCCCCTAGGATCGGCGTCCTTGATTGTTTGTGTATGGAAAATCATCACGCTGCGCTGCACGGAAGAGCCATGTGTATGGAATTTAATACATATGGCAGTCAACGTGTTAAGAAATGTATAATAATAATAATAATAATAATAATAATAATAATAATAATAATAATAATAATAATAATAATAATAATAATAATAATAATAATAATAATAAACAGAAAACTGTGCGATCATTTACACGATTTATAAACACAAGTTAATATTTATTAAAACATGTAAGTACAATGGAATTAGGTTATTTCTCTCTGTCTCTGAAGGCAACAGTCCTTATTGTGCCAAGGCATAGAAGAGAACTTGTGGCACTCACGACCTTGGGGCGGTGTGTGGTCAGCACAACAGATCCCTTTGTTGTTAGTCCCAGCTTTCTAGACCAGATGCTTGTATATTTCCGGTAGAATTTTCTATTATTATTAAAGTAAATAATTATAATCTCTCCCTCAATGTAATACTTGTGTTTGCTTAACCAGACAGCTGATCCATGGAAGAATCGTTGATAATAATAATAATAATAATAATAATAATAATAATAATAATAATAATAATAAATAACAGAAACTCGATAAATATTCTTGCGAATAATAAGAAAAAGTTTGCGTCACACTCTTTACTTTGCTGGACAAGTTGTGTGCCGCGTTATATTGGTTGTAGCACACTGGAATATAGGGCATGGCTTTTTAATTTTTCCCAACTATTTCAACTGCTTCAAATGGATCTATTAATAATAAGAGTGTGAATTTAGTCTTCTCAAAAATAAGGTTCGCGAGAATTTCATTAAAAAATAATATACTCAGAATTTTATATAATACAGTAGTTTGTTTTATTCGAAATTACTACTTCCTGCAACTGTTTTTTAATTGAAATTATTTGAAATGAAATCTTGAATAAAATGGTCGAATGAAGAAAGTGGGAGAAAACGGGAGAACCCCGAGAAAACCCACTCACACGGTGTTTGTCCAGCACAAGGTTCACTTGGCACGAGCTGGGATCGAACCAAGGACATCCATACATATGTATGTATGCATGTAAGGTAAGTTATTACTGCTTTTCTACTAGAACAAGACCTTTTGTTTGCTATTAGTATGCAATAGCCTTTCCCTGGAAAGCGTCTTAGCTTTCTCACCTAGAAAATAACCTGGTTACACCTCTGAACTTTAGTGACTTTAAAGTTGCTTTAAGTGATTCTGAAGTCAGAAACTATGACGTTCAAAATGTATTTTCCATCACTTTTCAGGCGAAAGAATAGGAATAATGATAAACTACGAAATTGGAAACGGTTCGTTCAAGGCAAAATGCATTACATCGCGTGTATATTAGCATATTTCATTACACCAATACGTAACTAGGGTGTCATTATAGTAATAGACATTGCATAAGTGGAAGACCAGTTTTTTATTTCTCATTTCAAGCACTCTACTTAAATATTTTTTTTAGCGATAAGTGGAAGATTGCTTTTCTTATTTCAAACATTTCGTTTAAATATTATAGATTAATTTTAATGGGACACCACTTAACTCAGTTATTATAGCATTTTTACCCTGGTGGCACACTTAATTTGTTCTGTGTAGGATAATCGGCAAGGTTCGAAATTAGTAATTGCAAAAATATATAAACCATAATTGCAACGTATATTAAGCGTGTGTTGGCCAGCCCACAATTTGCGATCATTTATCGAACAGTTTATATCTCGTATTCCCAACCGCAATCATACCGCATAGGGGCTACGCCGGCAAATACTCGGCAAAACGACTAATCACAGCAGATGGCCAACGTTGGCAGTATGCAACTCTACTGATTTCTGTGCTGCTAGGTTGTATCAATTGAGCGTGTCAGTACAAATGGAATAACACATTAAATGGTTGTTGTAGCTTCAGTGTTAATATTCAATTCAGAAGATCCACTTATCTTTACTGTTGCCTATAAGATGAGAACATTTTTTCTAGTCTCGTCTCGAAAACGAGAAGAGGACTGCATTTTCAAATTCGAGACGCGAGGACAAATTTTTCGAGTTTCTTGAGCAACACTAATTTATCAAAGTTGTAGATTTCAGACACTATTTTTAATGTTATATGATTTATAGTAGAAAACTAGCAATTGACAAACTGACTTACGAACACGAAGATTAATTATCAGCGTTTAAAGATATGAAAGTAAACACACAATATACTCTACTTCAATAATAAATATACTTTAAATGTTATTGTATCATACGCTTCCTAAACCTTTCGTAACGAATTCTCATAGCATTTATATTAAACCAGCGTCAATTACTCGCTTCCTTAGGTTAAAATTAAAAGAAAAAAAAATAGTAATATGTTTCGTTAGTTAATTACTTTTTACTATTACTGAAGCCTCTCAAATCGATAGGAACAAAGGAATTATGATAAAAAATAAAGTAATAGTAATCTATTAAATAAGAATTAAATATTACCTTTGTGGGCTGAATTTGGATTTAAACAGCATCGGAAGTGCCCCTGTTCATCTCAGCGACCCTGAAAACTATGGATTCAACACTAATATCCGTTGTTATATATATATATATATATATATATATATATATATATATATCTTGGGGTAGTCCAAAACCAAATGCAAAAAAATCAACATGTTCAAACTAATCTTCCACAAGACTTCCTTTTTTCCTCGAGTCATCAGCTACTTACCTGCAAAATTTCAGACCTATTGCTCAATTTTTACAGGTCGCTCCATATTAAACCTTTTTGTTTTTGTAGTATTACCGATGATCTAATGCTAGAATTTTGGGAGTTTTATCTTGACCGTTTTGAAAATATAACGTATGCCTACCTCCGTATATACTCGTTCATTCCAAAATTTAAGGTAAATATATGCTGCACTATAAAAATATTAGGTAGGTAATGATTATACGCCCCACTACATTCCTGTATGCTACATAAAATGTAATTTAACACAGTAACTGTGCTAATAACCGGATAGATATAAGTTCGTAGCTTTCATTATGATCATTGGATGGCGAGATAATGCTTTTTTCCAAGAAGTTTGTGAATCATTAAAACAAATGGCTGTGGTGATGATGTAGTTGAGAGAGGTATAAGTTTCATCCAAAAGTATAATGAAGCCTTGACAAAAGACGAGGAACAGAAGCAGATTAGTCTTCGATTGGTTCAAATCCATCGTAAAAATGTTCCCGCTCCACTGAAGAAAGCGTAATTTTTAACTTGAAAATACAAACACTGCCATTTGGTTCTGAAAGGTTTGACAACAATTAACAAAAGAAGGCAGAATGGAACAACCTGTAAATATGACTTAATTGTACTGAAATTTCGTTAGTTATTGGTATACATCAGGAGGAATAAAATATGCCTATATCATTGGCAATAATAGAATGCACTTCGTATCGTGCAACAATTAAATTGTATTTTTTTTTCTTTTTTGACAATAGTCTCCATAGTTATCCAATACTGTCATTCATCATTCACCATAGTGTCTCATCATTCTATGGTCATTAAGTCAGAATTTGTTTGAAGAAACACTCTACATATATTGTAAAGTTAGATATCAAATAACACAACTCATGCTAATGAAGTTTGGTTAATACGTAGTCACAAAATGAAAAGTATAGTAGTAAACAGGAAAGTTTACTTCTATGTCCCGTCAAAGTAGTGTTGTTTTCCAAAAGCAGTGCATGTTTAGAATGCAGTAACAAATGCTTAAAGCTTTGCAGTTGGTCCTCCTTAGGTGTAGTCTTGCTGCAAGATTGCCTGCACTTTTGAAAATGCTAAATAAAACGCCACCTGTAACGGAAATCTTAGAATTGAAAATGAGAAGAAATCTAATGCAGTAACCAAGTTGGATATAAAGGGGGATAGTTCAACAGTCTGGTTTATTTTTCAGTGGAAGAGATCCTCTGAATAATCGTAGCAGCATGGAGTAGTGCATTATCATGTTACGAGTTTTCCCAGTGAGAAGTGTACCCTTTTCATATTACCCGGCGTTTTGCAATGGATAAAAAATATGCGAGCAGGGTTGCTGTGCAACTGAAGAAACAAAACCTTGTGACTCTTGTCGTGTTGTGGTGGTTGCAATGGACACATGGAAAAAGTGTCTTCTACTCGCCTTGTTAAGACAGACAGAATGAAATATCAAAGACACATATGGATTCACTTTTTTTAATATATATATATATATATATATATATATATATATATATATATATATATATATATATATATATATATAGAGAGAGAGAGAGAGAGAGAGAGAGAGAAGTGGTATCTTGAAGGAGATTTTTCTGTACTCTTTCCACAATTGATAGACTTGAGCAAAATAGCGGCCAGGTTCTAGATATTGAAAATATCATCCCAGTATTCACCTGTTGTGACTGAGAAAATCAGAATAAAATCATGTCAGGATAGTCGGTAGTTGAAATCTATTCCAGAATCCCATCCAACACTCAACCACTGAGCACAAAGCTGATCTATATTATTATTATTATTATTATTATTATTATTATTATTATTATTATTATTATTATTATTATTATTATTATTATTATTATTATTATTATTATTAATCCCTATACATATTAAAAATTCGTTTTTTGAAAATTAAAAATACCTATTAAAAAATTTTACTCTTGTGTTTGTCATACAACATTTTGTATGATTAACTCACAAAATTTGATGTTTTCTTACAAATTTGACAATATACTTATATAACAAATTCTGCTTTTTTATTGAGAAAATTGTAATTTTTCACCGTAAGCAGATTGTAACCAGGCTAATGACAATAAACTTCATGCAGTTAAACCACTCCTTGGAAACTGGCAGAACATCCTCTCGCTCTAGTTGTCTAAAGGGATACTCCTGGCGCGTCTCCGTACCGGACACTCTCATCTGACGCATAGTTATTTGCTGCGGGATTTGAACCCTCCGTATTGTGAAGAATGTATTGTCCTACTGAGTATTCGGCACATTGATATCGAATGTCTCGAATACTCAGAACTCAAAGAATGTCACGGACTGCTTTGCGCAATTGATTGTACCCTGGCGGATAACATTAGTTTTCTTGAACGTGTTCTTGGATTTGTCCAGGCTTTCAATCTTGCTCACGTTCTCTGAGCACTTTAGTTCTTTATTCCGATTATCGCTGCTAAGATTTTTACCTTTCTCTTTTTATTATTTTTTTCTATTTATTAATATTGTTACTTGGTTTTTCTTTCTAATTTGCAGCACCTGTTTTCTTATATCTTTCTCTGTTTATCCTGGTATTTTATTTCGGGCAGTCCGTGCTTGAAAAGTCCTGAATATCATGACGGGGAGAAATAGCGTAGCTGCTGGCATCTCAATTAATCATTCATTCAATGCAATTTTTCACTATTTCGAACTGGTAATATACAAAAATAGAATATAACATATTTTACAGTGCCTTTTTCTGTTAAACTACTCACTGGTTGAAAATGACAGAAAACGAACAACAAAAGCATTGTATTATGGGAATCTATGGTTGCCAACAGCATCCGAAAACATGCATCATATACTGCCTCCTTGGTCATAACCTTGCTCAGTCATATATGTTATGTTAGGATACAAAGATATAGAAAACAATAAACAATTTGTTCTAGTGTAAGCATGTCTAATTATTTCAGTGCGACCCGCGTAAGAAAATACTTGTTGCAGAAAAACAAATAACACTAGCTAACAAAGGTTTTGTTACATAAAAGGAAATACCTGTTCTGAAAGGAACTTTTTGCGCTGAATTCGAATATGCACTCGGTTTTTCTCCATCACGTACGATTTTCCCGTAACAGAGGGATTTTCGGGAAAATCCCTCAAAAATTTCCCTTTTCGTCTATTTTACACCCCAAGATCTTGTCCCCTTGCATATACTAACATAGAAATTATACCTAAGTATACTTTGATTCATATTTAACAAACCCTCCAAGTTTCGTAATAATCGCTTTATTCTTTCTAGAGAAATAAATATGTTTGTATGTATACTGTGTGTACTGTTTATTGCACTTTATAGTAATGCTTTCAGATCTCTTAAGTTGAGGTAAAACGTTTTGCTTTATTACCACAAACACATATATAAAATATAATACAATATAATTTACAAGTGCGGACAATTTACAATAAACAATAATACAAATGTATCAAAAGGTCATGAAAAGACAATCAAAACTATCACAATATATGAAACTTCCATTGGGTTACAAAAACGTACACTACTTCCTTCTTTTGTAAGAAATGTTGCATTCTCTAACAAGACCCCAACAATAGTCCCCCATCATTGAAGGATCCCATCGTCCCTGGTACCTTTTCTCCATTGCCATTATATCTTGGTGGAATCTTTCCCCCTGTTCGTCGCTGAGAGCACCTAGGTTAGCAGGAAAGAAGCTGAGGTGGGAGTGCAAAAAGTGGATTTTTAAAGACATCCTACAACCCAACTCTTTGTATTTCTGTATCATGTCCTGTACGATTTCTGTGTAACTCTCAGCTTTGTTATTGCCCAGAAAGTTGCGCACAACACACTTAAATGCTGTCCAGGCAGCTAGCTCAGCACTGTTTAACTTGCTGTCAAAGCTATCATCAAGCATTAATTTCCTAATTTGGGGACCAATAAACACTCCCGCTGAAAACTTAGCATCACTCAGGTTAGGGAACTTATCTCGCAAATACTTGAAACCTTCACCAGATGTGTCCATGGCTTTGACAAAGTTTTTCATAAGTCCTAACTTGATATGAAGTGGCGGTAGTAATATCTTATTAGGATCTACCAAAGGAGCGTATTTGACGTTGCATTCTCCAGGTATGCAATTCACTCTAGGTTCCCATTCCTTCACTTCATAATGTTTGTCATCAGCTCGGCTATCCCATAAACATAAAAAACATTGGTACTTCGTGTAACCGCACTGCAGTCCTAATAAAATACCAACTACCTTGAGATCACAACATATTTGCCAACAATGGTCCTTGTAATTTATAAGATTTAGCAAAGTTGACATGGTGTCATAGGATTCCTTAATCTTCACTGAATGCGCAAGTGGTATAGAAGGTTTTTTATTTCCATTATGTAAAAGGACAGCTTTAAGGCTGACCTTTGACGCGTCGATAAATAACCTCCATTCTTCTGGAACGTAAGGAATTCCTAGCTCCGCCATCAACCCATTTATATCCGTACATACGCACACATTATCTTGCATTGAGAAATAGCTTGAAAATTGAACATGCATTTTCCTGTACACTGATATGTACATTTCTGCATCCAATAAGTTCCACTGCTGGAGCCTTGATCCCAGAAGTTCCGCCTCTTGTTTTGTCAGGTGCAAATCACGGACTAGGTCATTAAGTTCACATTGCCGGATGAAATGTGGCTCGCGAACACAGTCAGGGATGAACGTTGGATCCTTGGATGTACATGTTGATGTCGATGGTTCATCAAGGTCATGATTATCATCAGAGTCTTTTGGCCATATCTCTTCCCAGTTGGTAGGGGGCTCGGGAAGTGGAAGTTCATCCCCGTGCGGAATAGGTCTAATTGCGGATTTAACGTTGGGATAACTTATTGTGTATTTGCTTTTTTTAGAATGTCCCTTAACTACTGTGAGACAAAAATAACAATCATCCAGATGGTTGGTGGGTTCTCTCCACACCATTGGTACAGCTAATTTCATGAACCTCCGTTTCCCTTTGGCCCATGCAAGTTAAGTGACGTAGCACGACGCACAAATTATGTTGGGTGCCCAAGTTTTGTATTGTTTGTGTTTGTAGTAATAAAGCAAATCGTTTTTACCCCAACTCAGGAGATCTGAAAGCATTACTATCAGGTGCAATAAACAGTGCACACAGTATACATACAAATATATTTATTTCTCTAGAAAGAACAAAGCGATTTTTACGAAACTTTTAGGGTTTATTAAATATAAATCAAGGTATACTTAGGTATAATTTCTATGTTACTATATGTAAGGGGACAGGAGCTACGGGAATAAAATATCTGAAAAAGGGAAATTTTTGAGGGAATTTCCCGAAAATCCCTCTGTTACGGGAAAACTGTACGTGATGGAGAGAAACTAAGTGCATATTCGAATTCAGCGCAAAAAGTTCCTTTAAGATCAGGTGATTTTTCTCATGTAACAAACAAAAAGTTTAAATTTGTTAACTAGTGTAATTGATTGAAATGTAAATATTTTTCTACTTTTTCTGATGCATATCATCTTACAAAACTCAAACACGCACAGTCTTGTTAATAAAACAGGCCACCTACTTCTCTTCGAAAATTTCTACACTCTTACCTATAGTTGGAATCAAATCAAACAACTACGTATTTTCTTTGACCAATTCAGTTCTTCACTTACAGCCAAATTTATTGCACTTTTCTAGAAACGGTTATCACAATATCACGTTCTGAAGCAAAATGGGTACCTAAGTTTTTTCCTTAAACAAGACTGTACACCTAGTAGCAATTTTGATTCTTTTTTCAGATGTGCACATACAGTAGAACCCCTCTCGTCCACCCTCGCCTGGTCCGCCACTCCGGTTGATCCGACTGTGCTCGGGTCGAACTTGTCCCAACTCGTCGATAACTCACGAGGCCCATTGTTGTTTACTGCCGTCGCGACATTGTTGTTTACTTGCTGTTACCGCTTGTCCGCTTTAGGCTTCTTTCATATTGGTGCGGCGATTTGATGTCGCCGTTCGTGGCAGTTTGCCGGGTGAAAAGTGTACCCTTTCATATTACCCGATGTTTTGCCGTGGATGAAAAATATGCGAGCAGGGTTGCTGTGCAACTGAAGAAACAAAACCTTGTGACTCTTGTGTTGTTGTGGTTGCAATGGACAGATGCAAAAAGTGTCTTCTACTCGCCTTGTTAAGACAGACAGAAAAAAAAGTCAGATACACATATGGGTTCACTTTTTTTTTTTTTTTTTTTTTTGAGCTGTATTATTTGGAAGGAAATTTTTCTATACTGTTTCTACAATTGATAGACTTGAGCAATGTAGCGTCCAGCTTCTGGATATTTAAAATACAATCCCGGTATTCATCTGTTGTGACTGGGAAAACAAGGTAAAAGTCCTTTCAGGATAGTCAGTGGTTGAGATCTACCTCAGAATCCCAAGTGAATACTCGACCACTGAGCCCAAGGCTGACCTGTAGGCATTATTATTATTATTATTATTATTATTATTATTATTATTATTATTATTATTATTATTATTATTATTATTATTATTATTATTATAGTATTTCGGGTTTATTCTTTTGTTTTAAGCGTTCCGACTATTGACTTAAGTCTACCCTTTGGGGATCCTATGGTACAATTTGTACCATACGCATTTTTCATGGTACATTGCGTTATTTCTCTTCTATTTGAGCTTTTTCGTTCGGTTTCTTTTTCTTTTTTTTTCAAGTTCAGAGGCATTGTAGAAGACATTATATGGTTTCAGACCTTCCTGCGTCCAGACATAGGAGGTGATGACGTCATAAGTCTAAAATTTATTTTTTTTATTTACTACGCCTATGTTCAATATTTTTTGGCGGACTTATTTTTCCACGTAGAAGATTGACAATTTGCACAAACATTCAGCCCACCGAGTAGTATTTACCAGATTTTTCCAGATTTGTGAGTTGAAACAGGGGGGAACCAGAGGGGCAAAGGGGTGAAAAATGGAATATTTTTACCCCCCAAATCCCGTTTTTTCAGGATTTTCCCGCCTCACATACATGATGGGGACACGTGAGTCATACCGTCTGAAAGGCAGTTCCATTCTGAAGAGAATGACGGTCGAATAATTATCCGAGGGTAATTAGGAACGTCTCAGTGAATTTTTTTCAAAATATACTTCTATATAGGGTAGCATGGGGCATTTTCTGAATTTTATTTTTTAGCGGGCTTATTTTTGTACCTAGAAGATTGAAATTGTGCACAAACATTCAGTCCACCGAGTAGTATTTAACAGATTTTTTTCAGATTTCTACGTTAAAATAGGGGGGGGGGTCCAGAGGGGCTAAAATTTGAAAAAAGGGAAATTTAGATCAAAAATCCCATTTTTCGGGAATTTCCCGCCTTAGATACATGATGGAGACATGTGAATGGTACCGCCTGAAAGGCAGTTCTATTTAGAAGAGAATATGGGCGACACATAAACCTAGGGTAATTAGGAATGTCTCAGGAATTTTTTTCCCTGAGATCATAGTGTTTTTTGGTAATTTGGGGCATTGTGGAAATTCTTGATAAAATTTCTCCCGCCCTTACTATTCAAGATAGAAACTTGAAATTTGGCACACACATTCAGTATACCAAGTACTATTTATCAGATTTTTTAGATGGCTACGTTCACACAGGGGGAGGGGTCCAGGGGGGCCAAAGTTTGAGAAAAAAAATTTCCCTCCGAAATTTTCACTTTGACATCATTTTCCCCGCCTTTTGGTATATGGTATGAGCATGTAAGTGGTACCATTTGAAAGTCAGCTCTATTCTGAAGAGAATGAGGTATGAACCATGATCCTAGGATAAATAGTGACGATGCAGTAGCTGCTTGGCTGAAAGTCTAAAAAATAGCTCAAAAAGCCGGGATCCGGAAAGGGAAGAACTATTTAAGAAATTACAACCATAGAAATGTTAAAGATAATTATAAAATATATAAAGTACGGTATACTTATCAAATATCACATCATCAACTCTCTCTCGGTTTGTGAAAGCACATTAAGGAATTATTATTACTAAATATTAATATTGCTGATATATTTGATATCTCACACACTCGGCTTACAAATTTCTAATGAGAGCTTTCGTATTGCTACAACCTCAGTTTTGGGCAAATTTTAATTGAATTAACAATTAGCAATTAATCTGTAAATTTAATTGTTAATTGCAATTAACAGTTGAAGTAAGTAATGGTCAATTGTTAATTGCAGTTGGGCATTAATAAAGTAAAATCAATTGCAATTAATCAATCGATTGAAGGTAATTGCAGTGAAAAGTAATTGCAATTGAATTCAGTCATTCAATTGCAATTGAAATTAATTGGCAATTAATTCAATTGCAATTGATCTCCACAGCAATTACTTTCAATTGATTGATCAATTACAATTGATTTCCACTGATTAATTTTCAACACTGTAGTTCAGAGAGTGCGTGGGGCAATGAAAACTTTAGCCACGATCAACTGACCCACCACCCATCGTGACCCACTCTGGCCCACCACCCACCATGAAACACTCTTACCCACTGTGACCCACAGACCCACCAAAACCCATTGTCATCAACTCTGACCCATGATTCATGCCCTCTTCTCTACTGACTAAATAGTTTAAACTGGTAATAAAACAAGGCTATGAAATTATCAATCATCGGAGTTTGAATTTCTCCGATCAATCGTTTAAGCACCGATCTATTACAATAACGGTGGATCTGACCTTTCTTATATAAATAAAATTGTTTGTGTGTGTGTCTGTCTGTCTGTGTGCGGCCTGTGGACCACACTGAAAATTTCCAAAATTTGGTCACGGGTACCTTGGCCTAGGCCTCAGATCAAGACGTCCATTCGTCTCCAAGAGTTTTTTTTTCTTTCAAATTTCGAACTAAAGGGGTCTCGGGAGGATGTTTACCGGGATCGGCCTGGGGACCAGATAAGTTGACCGAGAGTTACCAAATTTTGGTCACGGATACCTCTGAGGCGTTTTCCGGGACATGTAAAAGTAGTAGATACCCCAGACCTCTGATACCCAAAGGGGTCTCAGGTGGGCGTTTTCCGGGACATGTAAAAGTAGTAGAGAATGAAAGATATTAGTGTCGATTTCATAGTTTTCGCGGTCGCTGAGATCAATGGTGAAACTCAGATCGCATTAAATTTCAAATTCACCCCTATTCGGCTGCGGGCCGGGGGTCATCGGGGGGGGGGGGTGGATACCAAAACGTAAAAGTAATCCAAAATGACCGATATTAGTGTCAAATCCATAGTTTTTCCGGTCGCTGAGATCAATGGTGACACTACCATTAGCGATGACTTTCAAATTCATCCACCATTGTATGCGGGCCTTGGGTCACCAGAGGGGGAAATTCCGAGACATGTAAAAATAATCGAAAATGACCTATATTAATGTCAAATCCAAAGTTTTCGGGGTCACCAAGCTCAATGGTGAAACTGAAGACCGCGTTTACTTTCACATTTAGCCCTCATCAGCATCAGGACGGGGACATTATAAAGTGGATCACAAGAAATGTAAAAATAATCCACAATGACCGATATTAGTGTCAAATCCATAGTTTTTGTGGTCGCTGAGATCAATGGTGATACTTTCATTATCGATGATTTTCAAATTCAGCCACCATTATATGCGGGCCGGGAGTCACCGGGGATGGAGAATTGGGAGACATGTAAAAATTATCGAAAATGACCGATATTAGGGTCAAATCCATAGTTTTTGCTGTCGCTGAGATGAATAGTGATACTCCCACAGGCGTTGACTTCAAAATACAGCCCCATCGGTTCTAATACATTCCAAAATAGGTAATAATAAATTTCCCTCAAAACTAAATATCCCTTTTGCGAGAGTTGGGCAGTGCAGGAATTTCTGTTCTGCCTAAAGATAAAATTAGATAAAAATTGCGTTACAAAGTGCTAGAGGGTCATTAGGCAAAACAGGAAGGAACCTTATTCCACCCATCATCTGTAATATCTTTCGCTCCTTGGTTACTTTTCCTGACGCAGTACTTCTATCATGTTTTCATGATATTGTTCCTTCTTAGTCAATGTTGCAACTAGCTTTTCCTTCTCTTTTCAACTACATCTAAAATTGTTCCATATTCCATTATTATTTCCAATAGCTCCTGATTCGTTTCCGTTTGACCCACCTCATTTTCTCTATTCCTCTTCATGCACACATTTCGAGAGACTCGAATCTTTATTAATCACTTTAGCATAAAGTTCCTACTTCTGTAGCATAGAATGGAACATTTTACATCGATTATTTCCTTAACTCTTTATGTAAAAACGCACAAAATATACTTGTGCTAAACGCTTATCTTGCTATTTCATTCCTTGCTTTTATTTCATTTCTGCACTTCATGCACCACTAATACTACTCAGGGACCGAAAATTTGTCACGTGTTGTACTTTCTTCCCTCCATATAATATAACGGGGAATATGGACCCCATTCCGTAACGGTTTGCGTGAACACAACACAAAATCTGGATTATAGCATCCGAATGAAGCAGAGCAGTTATAATTTCTTTGGCACGTTTTGTGTCGCAGTATGCTCCGCAATTTCGTTTTTCGCGAAGGCTGGTACGGTATAAGATCCTATATTTGTTTAGAAATTGATTTAACTAGTATCGAACTGTAGTTGAACGGGAAAGTTAATCTGATTGACACAAGGATGTTATAAAATAGAGGATCTGCCCATACGTATCTTCATCATATGAACTCAATGAAGCCGAAAAACAACCGAGCATCGTCTAAACCCGCACGTCTGATTGGCTACTCTCGCTTCCGCCATGATTGTTGGCTCGAAATATTACGATCTTAGTGGCTCGAAGTGGGCAGAGTAGGTGTGGTGAAGCTGTGACGTATGGCTTCACGATTGAGTTGTATGGGCAGATCCTCTATTTTATAACATCCTTGGATTGACATTACTTTTAAATTTAGCATTGAATTTATTTTAATTCCAAACACGTAGATTTATTTCGTACCAGCCCTGCAAATCACAGTAAAAATCTATTAAAGTTGAACTGTTATGACTATTATCGCAAACTAAATCACATAGTTTGTATTTCGTTGACACAAACGGTTACAGAATATGGCCCTTGGTTACAAAATGAGAGTGAGTGGGATTTCTGACCGATTAAAAGAAAGGAGAAAAACTCAACTTTACAGCTTCAAGGCTAAACAGGTATGTGTTTGGTTGATTCTTTTCCTTTTCTTTTTTCCTAATGCATAGCATCAACCAGCCATTATTAGTTCAAGGTTGAACTTGCCCTGCTATGCGAAAAGAAACCTGTTCTGCAATCTTGTATCCTCCCATTTCAGAACTAAAAGAACTGACCATTATTATATAAGAAAGTTTAAGATGCAGGCTTTTGTTAAGCAATTATCTTTATTAAGTTCTGATTGGCGAACATGGTTCTTTTTTTTAATTTATGGTTGCAGAAACATACCTGTCATATTGAACAGGATTTAAAGAAATAAATAGTAGCTATCCTCTAATTTGATTGAATAAGATCTGGTTGAATTCGCCCGAAATTTATCACCGAAGAAGTAAAACACACTAAAATGCACCCTATATGTGTTAATATTCTCTTATTAGGATTAGTATCCTCGCTTTTTTAAGATCGTAATTTTTAATATCCCCCACCTCTATCTTTGTTTACCCCACATTTTAAGGGATTAAGGCCCTTGGTTTCCGTACGAGAGGTCCCAAGTTCGATTCCCACCTGTGCATTGTCCTACAGATAAAAATGAGAGTAGAGCTCTTGCGTGACTAAATGGTTAGTGTACGCGCCTTTGGCGTGAGAGACCTGGGTTCGATTCCCGGCGGAGCTCAAGTGATTCGTATTCCACGTTAATGAGTAGGTCCCGTCTCATATAGCCTCGCTGCTCGCTGAAGGGACATTCAACTCAAAAATGAGAGCGATGCTTCGAATTCCATTTTAATCAGTGGATGCCACCTCATATGATAAAGAGGGGAGCACGGTGACTGAGTGGCAAAGCGCTTACTTCTGATGCCTGGAGCCCCTAGTTCGATTCCAGGACAAGTAAGTTTGTGGTGGACAACATCGTGTCCGTGTTTTTTCCCGAGGTAGGCCTACTCTCGTTTGCTCACACAATCTCATTCCACCATTTCTTCATTATCATTCATTTGTTTTAATCATCGTCTCCTTTAGCCTAAAGGGCATAATCGTGGGACGTTAAACTGAAAGATTTCATAGGGTAAACATATTTTAATCTTGCGTGAATCGATCAGTTAATCTAGACTTATCCAGAAATCTGTTTCGCACTATCGTAACCAAAAACATACTGGGAAGGTCTGAAAGGAAAAAGATCTTGTTTTCACTCAAGTTATTTAATTAAAATATCGTTTTCTTTATTAAGTTTAGTGTCTCATGATTATGTTCCAAAATTAAAGGAGACAGTAAGAATGGTAATAAACGAAATACTGGAATAAAGTGAGTATGAAGAAATGGGATAACCTCGAGAATATCCACAGATACGATGTTTGTCAACCACAAAGCCCAGTTTAAGCGAGCTGGGATCAAACCAGGGGCCCTCTAACAACGGAGGTTAGCTCTGTGCCACTGAGTCAACTCGACCTCTTTAAAACATCGTATACAACAAATGTAAAGATATAATCTTATTAAATGATTAAAATAATGAAAAATTCCGAACACCTGAAACATGTAAAATGGAGTAGATAGCGAAACAATTGTTTATACGAGGGCTATCCAGAAAGTAGATTACGTTTTGGAATAAAAAATCAACAAAGTATAGGAAACAAATTTTATTATATACAGATGAAAGCCACACACAAATACTACTTTTCGACATAGTCACCATTCAAATTAAGGCATTTATCGTAGCGATGTACGAGCTTGGAAATTCCTTCGTCGAAAAATTCGGCCGCCTGCGACTTCAACCACTTCGTTACCTCTTCTTGCAGCTGTTCGTCGTCATCAAAACGCTGCATAGCCAGCCACTTCTTCATTGCTGGGAATAGGTGGAAGTCGCTCGGTGCCAGGTCGGGACTGTACGGCAGATGAGGAAACAACTC
Source organism: Thermobia domestica (assembly GCF_964235325.1). Classification (NCBI taxonomy): domain Eukaryota; kingdom Metazoa; phylum Arthropoda; class Insecta; order Zygentoma; family Lepismatidae; genus Thermobia; species Thermobia domestica. Next base: position 136,345,208 of record NC_137460.1, read on the forward strand.
CCACTGAAAAGATTCAAGAACTTCACGCGTGACATTTGCCATGTGGGGCTGGGCGTTGTCGTGAATCAACAAGATCTTAGAGCTCAACATTCCTCTGCGCTTGTTTTGAATTGCTCTTCTGAGGTTTTGCAGAGTTTGGCAATACCTTTGAGCGTTTATTGTAGTGCCTCTTTCCAGGAAGTCCACCAAAATCACACCTTTTCTGTCCCAAAAAACAGTCGCCATCATCTTCCTTGTCGACATTGTTTGCATGCATTTCTTGGGTTTTTGGGGAGAACCTGTGTGCCCCCACTGCATTGATTGCAATTTCGTTTCACAGTTCACGTGTTTCACCCATGTTTCGTCACCAGTAACGATGCGATCGAGTAAAGAGTCACCATCCTTATTGTAGGCGTCCAAAAAGTGCAACGCTGCAGCCATTCGCTGATTTTTGTGGTCCTCTGTCAAGATTTTCGGAATCCATCTTGCACAAAACTTGTGGTAACCAAGCTTTTCGCTGATGATTTCGTGCAACAAACTTCGCGAAATTTGTGGAAAACTCAAAGAAAGTTCCGTTATTGTGAACTTTCGATTTTCACGGACTTTAACATCGACTTTTTCGACAAGTTCTGCAGTCACTTTGCTGGGTCTCCCACTTCGATCTTCGTCGTGAACATTGGTTCGGCCATTTTTAAATCTTATGACCCACTGTCGCACTCCACCTTCAGTGATAATGTTGTCCCCATACACTTCACACAGCTGCCGATAGATTTCTATCGGTTTACAGTTTTTTGCTGTCAGAAACCTTATTACTGCACGCACCTCGCAGCTCGCGGGATTTTCAATTAACGCAGACATTTCAAACCGTCACAGTATCTTAACGGAGCACAGCACGAACCTCTCACTAGCACGGCTAGATGCCGACTGAGCTGCGCAACGCTCTGACCCCAAGATGGCCGCGCTAGCCCCGCCCCTAGCGGACACAGATGAAAACGTAATCTACTTTCTGGATAGCCCTCGTATAATTCAGGAATCCTGCCTGATACCAATCCACCAAGGGTTTGAAGTAACAATGTCAAGCTTTGGTTTACTGGATATCTCCATGTCTTGTCATCGTCTCGTTTCCCCTAAAGTAGCGTTCTCTATGAGACGAGATATGTTTTCAAATTCGAGACAAAAAACATGACAGTTCTCGCCCTGTTCTTAAGACGAGAAATTTCATGAGTCTTGTGTGCAATACTAGTTTATCCAAGTCCTAGCTCACAAATACTGCTTTTATATTAGAATGATTCATAGTACATAAAAACTGTAAATTGGTGAAATTATTCTACGAACACAATGACGAGCATTTATCAGAATTTAAAGATAAGGCAAGTCATTTACAATATACTCCAATGTTATTGTACGACATTGCGCATTCCTGCAGAAGTATTTAAGACAAGTGCACTGCATTGCGATCATTACGTTTTCATAAATAGGAAAATCATAAACAAATATACTGAACTTTAATACGCTATACACTCAGTGTCTCTTCCAGCCTTACTTGTGCAAATGGCCACCTCTTCCCGGAGCTAAGATAAATTGAACTACCATTACATGTCATCAAAAAATTCTTTTACACCACACGTTCTTTAGTAGCAAATAATGGCTCAGTTCAGCACATCTTCTGTTCTCTTCTCTGTAAAAAAAATCTCATAAAAGAAATACAAAAGACCTTATAATACAAAGTTGAGTCATGTCTTGTAATTTTCTGGTACACACACAACATACATGTATTTATTACAGTATAATGAAAGCAGGTCAAAGTTCAAAGAATAGCATCTAATGTTGGACTGTCTACTGCTACCTTCCTATGAACTCCCATATCGATACTCCACGTGTTCTTATAGAGAAAGAAGTCAATCAGTGTTGTTCCTGCCTCCTGGTGATTGGTGAAGCATCGTGATTTCAGGACTTGGGCCAACGACAGACAGGTAATAATCCGAAGGGGCAAGGTGAGGCAACGCAGCAGTACAATGCCATCAAGTTTCTCAAATTTTTCTTGCGTTTTTTGAAGCCAAGTTCGGTTTTGCGTATGGTTGCCATATTTCAATAATTGAACTCCGGGACAATACTAAATTACGAGAATCTTTGAAATGCTTAAAATGAAAAGAAGGATTATATACTAATCTACTTTCTTCCATTAGATAGAGTTGTTCAAGTATTACATAATCACATTTTTAGTCATTTTAGAAAACCTTCTCCTTCTTAATTAAGCAAACTTAAGCAGATGATTTTCCCCCTCCCTGGTAACCATTTTTTTTAATTTCTCAGGATCTGTTATGTTTCTTGGCCTTCAGAGTCTGTTCTAGCTTATTCAAGGTATGATGTTTCCTTTCACACATTTTGTCTGCTGTTCGTGTTGTTTGCTTTTTTTTCTTCTTTTTTTGTAGAACGGGTAATTCATTGACAGTATGTTCTGGCTGCGTTGAAGAGAATAATTATATAGTTAATCCTTTGAAAAAAAGCAAACTATAATATCCTCTTCTTTTCTTCTTCGCTGAAATTCGGGACATTTACGCGTCCCGAGAAATATTTTCGGGACGCAGATCTCGATTCCGTGATGGTCCCGGATTTTCCGGGAATAATGGAAACCCTAGATTTGCATTATCCTGTTGAAGTAGGGCGTGCTGACGGTTCACCATTGCAAGATATTTTTGGCGTATGCAGCATACATCCGCTCCAACTGTTCGGAGTAAAAGTCAACATTGTTGGTTCAATCGTAAGAAACGAACTCGAAGTGAATTACTCCCTCGTAATACAGTCACGAAACAAATTACTCTTCAGTTGGCAATATTCTTTTCTTAATAACTTTACAATAAATTAATCTATTACAGTACCGATTTTGACAAGTTATCAAATTATGACTATCCTATGAATAACAACAAAAAGATTCAAATTAATTAATTTGTTCCCGAGATATTGGCAAAAGAAAATTTGTCAACTGTCAAATACTTTCTTTTCCGTGTGTACCATCTCACACAGAGCATGACTTTGTGCTCGAAACGGTCCTGTTTGACGATCGGTTTTGGAAATCGGTTTTTGCTCAATCACTGTTTATACACATTCGAATTTCGGGAAAACACCCAATTTTCGTCTCATATAACCCGTTTGCGGAAACGCATATCAGGTGAATTTTGCATCAGTTGTCAGCACACATCCACTCTCCTATGGTTCTGAGCTAGGGTTAACTGATGTATCACAGTGTGGCAGCTTCTGATGGTTTTCCTGGGTTTGTAAAAGTGACGCACTATCATTGACTGGGAAATGCCACGTTGGTTTGACAATCGTCGTGTGCTGGGGGATAGATTTTCCTCAACAAGGTGTCGTATGGCCTCAGAATATGTTACCCTGAGGCAGCCGGACCTTGTCTGATCTTCCACATTTTTACAACCTGCACGAAATTTCTGGAAGCAACGAATAGCTACGCAGTACTTCACTGGGTCTTGGTTTTTCGCAATAAAAATCTTTGGAGTTGCTGCCGCAGCGTTTTGCCCGATTTCGAACTCATTCAGTAACAGTTCATGTATCAGACGTTGTTGAACACTCCTCATCACAAAACAAAACAAAACAAAACAACAACAATAACAACAAAAACAACAACAAAAACTAAACACACAGACTAGCTGGTGTTTTCCGTGTTTAATAGACCATTTGTCATACTATATCTTCGGCCAAATTGACTTTGTACTTATGGCTGGCTGATCACAGCGTATACATGCGTTTGCTGTTTGGATTGTGAAAATATTGCAAGACTTATGATTGCTCGGTATATTTTTTTTAAAAAAAAATCGGTTGCCCGTTTTCAGCAGTATTTCTAGTGTTCCTCAGGATGGTATCGATTCCATTGCCCGTGCATAATGTAAATTCTACGCATGTTATACCATTCAGTAGCTATATTATTTATTTATTAACTTTTAACCTTCCAGTAACGACAGGAGTGAAGGAAATATGATGATCGTGTAAAACATCAAATTCGAGATTTTAACCGATTTGCAGGATGGCTCCTACTAGTGTTGCCCACGAGAATACATAAGACGAGAAAGCTTTTCGTCTCGTCTCGATTCTCGAGAAAGCTTTCCTCGTATCATCTCGAAATTTTTCTCATTTTGTGCATTTATGTCCTAATTTTCTCCTTAATTCCTCCTCCTGAACACTCTACCACTGAGCCACCGCGGCCCCAAGAATTCGAGTTATCGATGTTCAACTGTATTTTATACATTAAGATATCATTTTCAACTCTACACTGTAGTAGAAAGTAGTTTTTCTGGGAAAAGTACCGAAGAGTGAGTTGTTTCCGGACGATTTTCTCTCAAACAACTATGGCGATTTTGTCCCTATCTTATAACTAAATGTTTCATTAATAACCTAATAATTACTAACTCACTTTCCTGGAAACTCCACTAAGAATAGTTTATTCTTAGGGATTAGATTTTTCATACGATTTCCTCAAAATAGGACTCATGGGATTTTGTTTCTATTTAGGGATGCACACGAGACGAGTCGAGACAAGATTTTCCCGGCAAAATTCGAGTCGAGACACGGTTCTTCCAATAGAAAAATATACATTTTTCGAGTCGAGACATCACTTTTACAGCACATTTTCGAGAAGAGACTGCCACAAATCTCGTCTCGTGCGCATCCCTATTTCTATTTCATACACAGACACTTCATTAATAACATTCATGTATGACAGAAGTCATTTCTCATTTTTAAAAAAATCCACGAAGGGTAATTTATTTTTGAGAGTGAGCTTTTTCTTTCGAACAAAGTATTCCGAAAACGTCTTATAATTTTGTTCATACACTGGTACTTCAAAATATATATGTGATAAATACTGCATTACGTGATTAATTTGAGAAATTTGTATGACAAATTTTAGTGTAGTGGTCCGTACCTTTTATTTCTATTTAGTTTTTGGGACCGCGTTCGCTGTGGTAATCGTTTATCTCTGGTGGATGGGGTCCTTGGTTCTATCACAGCTTGCGCCCAGTGAGCTTCTTTCTGGTGGACAAACACCGTGTGTGGGTTTTTTTGAGTTCTTCCGTTTCCTCCCTCTTTCTTCATTCCACCCCATTTTCATTCATTTCTCTTCATCACCGTTTCCTTTAGCCTAGACGGCATAAACGCGAGACGTAGTACTTAAAGATTTCATTTCATTTATCGCCAAGTGAACTTTGTGGCGGCAAACACCGTGTGCGTGGGTTTCCTCGGGTGTTCTCCCGTTTCCTTCCACTTTCTTCGTTCTACCATTTCATTCATTTCTCATCATCACCGTTTCCTTTAGAATAGGGCATAACCGTGGGACGTAAATTTCAAAGTTTTCATTTCATTATTAAACATAACATTCTGCTTTAAATTCATTCAGAAGTGAACACGTTTTCTCTTATGAAGGCATAATTCCAAGCAGTTTCTATACATAATTTATTTGGTGTAAGGGAAATCTCATTCATTACAGTAAACATTTACGTTCATACTCACTTGTGGATGTCGCTAAGGCTTCTTTCACATTATCCGGCGATTTGCCGGATCTGTTTCCGGCAGTTTGCCGGATGAGAAGTGTACCCTTTCATATTATCCGGCGCTTTGCCGTGGATGAAAAATATGCGAGCAGGGTTGCTGTGCAGCTGAAGAAACAAAATCTTGTGACTTTTGTCGTGTTCTGGTAGTTGAAATGGACAGATGTAAAACGTGTCTTTTACTCGCTTTGTTAAAACAAACAAAGACAATTTAGAGACACATATGGTTCACTTTTTTTTTTTTTTTTTTTTTTTTTTTTTTTTAGAGACGTGGTATCTTGAAGGAGATTTCTCTATACTGTTTCCACAACTGATAGACTTGAGCAAAATAGCGGCCAGGTTCTGGATATTTAAAATACGATCCCGGTATTCACCTGTTGTGACTGGAAAAAACAGGATAAAGTTTTTTCAGGATAGTTGTGGTTGAGATCTATCCCAGAATCCACTGGCGGATCTAGAAGGTAAAAACTGGGAGGGGGGCTGCCAGACCACAGACTATGAGAAATATATCATGAGTTTACTATAAAGTTTCAAAAATGTATAAATAATAGCTTAAATTATTTTCGTCACCCTGAAAAGTGGGAGGCATAGGCCCCCCGGCCCCGGCCTAGAATCCCAAGTCAACACAACCACTGAGCCCAAGGCTGATCTGCAGGTATTATTTATTATTATTATTATTATTATTATTATTATTATTATTATTATTATTATTATTATTATTATTATTATTATTATTATTATTATTATTATTATAGCATTCCGGGTTTATTCTTTTGTTTTAAGCGTTCCTACTATTGATCAAGTCTCTTTAAAGCACTGCTCTACTCCCTGTATTCATAGGACTATTCAAGAAATTACAACGATAATAGTGTTAAAGATAATTATAAAATATATAAAGTACTAGCAGCGTTCACCCCGCTTCGCTGCGGTCACCCCGGAACGCAATAAACTTTGTTACTTAGATAATTTTTACTTTTTCGCTTTCAAGTGATATGATAAAAACCATAGAAGATTGCACTAATGTTAACATTATATCGCCTGTCATTTATGTTAACCCGCCCCGCTTCGCTGCGGTCACCCCAACCCGCCCCGCTTCGCTGCGGTCATCCCGGAACGCAATAAACTTTGTTACTTAGATAATTTTTACTTTTTCGCTTTCAAGTGATTTATAGCGCCTGTCAGTTATGTTAACCCGCCGAGTCACAGGGTCATGCGGGTTGCATATAAATACGTTTATTTTTATACCTATGATGAACTAATAACAAAGGATTTGTACGTATGGACACCTGAATGGTCAATTATCTCAAGACACTGGTAATTGAAAATTAAAGTGATATGATAAAAACCATCTAGGGTCCACATCCTAACAACCCCCCAAAAATGAAAGAAATCGGTTCAGCCGTATTAGCGTGATGAGCGGACAAAGGATTTTTTGTACGTATTGACACCTGATTGGTCAATTATCTCAAGACACTGGTAATTGAAAATTAAAGTGATATGATAAAAACCATCTAGGGTCCAAATCCTAACAACCCCCCAAAAATGAAAGAAATCGGTTCAGCCGTATTAGCGTGATGAGCGGACAAAGGATTTTGTGCGTTCTCTTTTATATATATAGATGGTATATATATCAAATATCACATCATGAATTCTCTCTTGCTTTGCGAAAGTACATAAAGGTATTATTACTAAATATATAATATTGCTGAAATATTTGATAATGTGTATTTCAATTTTGGGGCACCACAAATTTATAGAATTACAAGCTCATTTGCCCAGTGCTACTAGGATATTTATTTCTCCCAATCTTCTATTACATAGAAAAAATAATTTATATTGATTTGGACTCTTTAATCAACGACCTATGGATTTGACACTTCGGTAGTATCGGTCGTTTTCAATTATTTTTACATGTGATTTTTTCCCATATATTGTATGTAACAAGTTTGGTTAAAATTACTCCAGGTGTAATGGGCTAGAACATAACCACATACACAATGATACTCCACACACACACACACACACACACACACACACACATATATATATATATATATATATATATATATATATATATATATATATATATATATATATATATATCCTACATATGTATGTATGTATATATGTATGTATGTATGTATGTATGTACAGTATACAGTGAAATCTGTTTATGTTGGCCACCATCGGTTCCATTGATCACAGGTGGCCACTAATTGTGATTGGCGTATTTTTAGAATAGGATCTAATATATATAGAGTAATCATAACAATATTCAGTACTAGAAAAAATACTATAGTATGTTTAATCTTTTATTCTTTTTGGCTTATTAATGAGCTACAAGTGGTTCCCTAAGAACAAAAGATGTTTTGAGAAAATCTTAAGGGAATTCATATCTCAAAACCTCCACTACCTTTCGACAGGCCGTCAGGAGCCAATAGTTGACAATTGAGATTGTTAGCTTTAACCTTGAGGATTTTCCGGAATTATTAAAGCTCCCCACTGATGAAAGGAGCCGATATAGCTAATGATTTTACCAAAACAGACAAGGTAAACAAATACATACAACCATTTTCTGAATTCCTGTACGTGCTTTTTATCATTCACATCTTCCTTCACCACCCCTTTGTCAGGGCAGTGTTCTGACCATTGATCTCCAAGAACAAATTATGGGAATCTATGCTCCTTGATCTCCAGTCACAAATGCAGAACATCCGCCTTTCATTATGGGAATACGAAAGAATTAAGAAAAATATCAAAACAGTATTTTGCGTGGTCAAGATACGAAGGTAAATTTATTATTACCATTATAGGGTAAACATTGCTTAAATGCGGCCAACTTCCAAGATAGACAGGTGGCCTATAATTATTACTGAGTAATAATTATCGAAAGACTTATGGGAAAATGCAGGTTCAAGATGAACCGGGCCAAGATAAGCAGGTGGCCAACTTAGAGAGGTGGTCAAGTTGACAGGTTTTACTCAATATACGTAAAACACACGCATCCATATTATCGCAGCCACTCTCTACTCTTTCCTGGCAACACTTGCTTCACACTTGCTTCCTCCCCCAACACCCATCCGGTAGTTTGCAGCGTATATGTGAAGAGCTTTATTGCTTGCAATGCCCCGCTTGGCTATACACGGCAATCTGCCGTGCCGGATTCTAGCAGGGAGATCCGACTGTTTTTGCTCGCCGGATAAATGTCCGGCGACCGCCGCACACATGTGAAAAGCTCCATTGGTTGCAATCTCTTTCTACCTTGTCCGGCAGTTCGCCGGAAACGGATCCGGCAATTCGCTGGAAAATGTGAAAGAGCTCTAAGGGTTTAATCGAGAGACCAGATGCTGTAGTTCCTGCGGTAATGACTTTCCTTCACTTCCTACGCATATCCTGAATAAGTGTTTGTTCTGTATGTAGCAACATTTGCATCTCTTCATATATGATGTAAAATTGATATTAAATGAAAATACTGATGGAATGTTGTCAGGCCTATTCATTGAACGAAATACTAAAGGTTTGCAGTATTGATGTATATTATAAATTTGTGCTATGATCCGACATTGAATACAGCCATAGAGGTCGTGAATGGTAGCAAGTGGAATATTCCACTTGCAGCACATTACTCACTTCCGTAGAGGTGGAAATTTACGTCGGATTCGTATCTCCAAAACGGAATACAGATGTTCAATTGTGTTCAAAATCGAGGATTGGGCGTGCAAAGTGAGGTGTTCAACTTCGTACCGATGTTCCTCAAATTACGCCGCAAAAGGTATATTATTAGCCTGGAATATCGCGTTTTTGCCCGGAAACAACATCTGGATACACACGGTCTCCTAAAATTACGGCATAATTACGACTACTGACGCGACTGATAAGCGTCAGCAGAGAACGCACTGAAAACCTGGTTATTCTGGCCACAGCTTTACAGAGTCACCGTCTTGTTTTACGTTCGAGGTATTGCAGGCGTCCTCCATAGTATATAAATATGGTCCGTGGTTTGAAATAAAATGAAGAATGACTCATTCGACTATATCACACTTCCCAGTCATCAGCGGTCCATGTTGCACGTTTGAGGCATCATTGGCGTTGTGCTAAATCATTATCAGCCGTGTTCCACGTCCAACCCGACGTCGTATGTTTATGTGATGAACTTGCAGTGGATTGTGCTTGTGGACACAGACTATGGGAATTTCTGCTTGAGTTCCTCTGTCTCTTGCACGTTGCATCACAACTGCACGATGGTTCCTAGTGTGAATCCACTCTAATGGTAGACGCAATTTATCACTGAGAGTTTTCTTCTGACCACTGTTTCTTTTCGCCAATATTATTTTGCCGTAAGTTTGATAGCCGTCGTCACTTTGGACATTGTTCTTCGGAAAAAGCTCAACATACCTATTTCGTTGTCTTCGCACCACATAATCGAGCGTCAACTACTTGTCCTCTTTAGAAATCAGAGAGGTCGTCCATTTTACTATCACCGTCTGTTCAGTTTACTGCAGACTGATGTTGTACTGGTCGTCACGTACGTACAGCGTTGCCAGACTCATAGCTCGGAATTATTCCAAAACCTGATCGAAATTATGCTAGATTCGGTCAAATTATGCTAGATCCTCATAATTACTAATTCAGGAGTTAAAAAAAAAAAAAAAAGGAAGCTGAGATACGATAACGTAACTTAAAATAAGCAGAGCGCAAGAATGCGTGGATAGAACTCAATACTTCACGCACCAAAGCTTTAACTCAACTAAACTAGTGCAGTCGTAGCCAGACTCAATTGCGTATATATCGTATGGATGAATGCAAAGTGTTTGTTTACATATTTTGAAAGAAAATTACCTCCCAGCATAAGCGGAGTTGGGAATTGTCTGCTGGGGGGCAAATTTTTGGTCGGTCTCGGACCTTTCATTTCAGAAAGGAAGATGGTCATGAAGTCAGAAATAAAGATTGTGAAGTTGTCAAAAAGTTGGGGGGAGAATGGCCCCCATAGCTCCGCCCATACCTCGCAGTTAAAGGATTAGAAAACCCTAGGTGGAGCCACAAAAAAAAAAAAAAAAAAAAGCCCAAAGCCGTTTCTAACCTACTTCGGAAAATAAGACTACCTGTATGGTTTACCGACTGTATGAATCAATGGGAGAGGATACATTTCTGCCATTATTTTCCTTCCCGCGACCAACTTCTTTCTCATCTCCAGGTTTTACGGCTTTTTGATAAACTTGCTGAATTATGCTAGATTTGGGCAGGATGCTAAAAGCAAGATGCTAGATGCTAAAGACATGCAAATTATGCTAGATCTAGAATCATTATGCTAGATCTGGCAACGCTGCGTACGTAGTTTACCTTAATACCCCACCCACACCACCACCAACAGCCTGGCGCTCTAGCTTCCGCCTAACTGTTGCCAACCTAACAATGTTTCTAGTAAATTGATAAGGATATATGTATATACAGCGAAGATAGAGGCATGAAAAAAAAAGTGCATACATATAATGGACATACTGGGATGATTTTTTTCTGTTTTTCTTATATTAAGCATGTTTCCAGTATTTTAACGCTTCTAAGCAATTTTGCCTTCATGTACTCTCTGATATCCTACGGTAGTTGCAAACAAGCTGTAGTTTTAGTTGCAAATTACATTCATTACAGTATTCCTCAAAATCCTCACAAGCTTCAGTGAAGTTCAAGGTCTTGCAAAAGAGTTATTTTTGCTTTCTTCCTATTTAAGACAAATCATTATATGGAAAAAGGTAGAAACTATGATTAAGCAAGATTATCTTCCTCGTTTCATACGATTTTCACATATTATTTTTACAATAATGATGTTTGTAAGAAGTGCAATATCAAAAAAATATATTCTGTTGCAATTAAATTTATACCGCAGCTTCGTTGGATAGGTGTACAAAAATTATTGCAATTACGGATCTGTACAACCACTAACCTTGACAAATCAGTGCATCGTGGAGCATCCACGTCACTCACATAGAGCCTTTATATATATATCTCGTGATATTGAATCAAACAAGCATGTGTTGGATGCTTTTTTTCCGCTTTGAGGAATTGTCTGCCACGCTGCTTGGATGCAAGTCCACAAGACACCAGTATTGCCTGCTAGAAGACAGTGACGAAGAAAACCCGACAAACTATGTTCATTAGGCGTCATATCAGGCGACCATGTAGGCAGGGAAGTAGTAACACCCTAGTGACGTATTTCACTTTCTTGCCTCTCCAGGAGCATTAAAAAATGGCGGTGGAGAAAATTTGAGACAGTAAAGTGAATAATCTAATTTTATAAGAAATTGTAGAACTCCTTATAACCCACCCGAGAAAGAATATGAACAATTAGATGATCAACCTGCAATTATCACAATATACGGGGGGGGGGGAGTCTGTAGTTTAAATTACCAAATATCAATATAAAATCATTTATCCTTCATTTTGTAAGTTGATATTTCCTTAGATTAAATTACGATTTATTTATTTATTTATTTATTTTAGAAACTTACAGTAAATTTATTCAGTGAAATTTTCTGAAAGAAACGTATGATCTCGGCTGCTACAGCTTCCCTGATGTTTTGATCGCTTGTGCCATTGCCCTCAATGTATAACAGGCGAGATCGCATGTTGAAATTGTTGTTCGAGTAGTGTGACAATCGAGAATTCACACTAGGAGACTGCGAGCATCACTATAGGACTAGATAAAGTAGAACTCGTCCGAAGACAAGACTGGATGCTACTTATCACGCCAGTTCGTGAGCCTACTGTAACAGCCTAAGGGGTTTCCACTGATAGAATTAGAATTACACTAGTAGCATACTTATATGCATAGACCTGTACTCAGTGCCGGATTTACGTATAAGCTAAACAAGATATAGCTTAGAACCCCACTCTCTTGGGGGCACCCAAAAATTTTAAAGTCAAAAACTGGCTGTAATTTAATTTCCAAATAATAAGAGAAAGCAAATAAGATAAAAGGCACGTACAACAACGGTATTTTGTACAGTATCGTTAAACATTGAAGTAATGAATATGCCTATATTCCTCTAAGTAAGAGTATGAAAATGCACTAATTTAAAATTATCCCATTTTTTTTTATAATTTTAATTAAGCAGCCCTATTTTTGTATTAAAGTAATTCTTGAAACATTAATATACAACTCCACAAATAATTATCCTCTTTATTGAAATCCATATATTTTTAATCAATTAATGTGTATTCCTTCTTTGTAAATAGACTAACCTAATTTTCAGAATTTCGGAGTTACCTCTCTATACACACCCATCTTAGATATATAATTACGTGTCTGCATCGACTGTTTGACACCATCTGCTGATTGCTCAACTGACCTTTACATTGGCTTCCATTGATCCAGAACTACGAACATTTAGTGATGGAATTGAGTCGGTATGAGCCGGCATGGCATCCCGGTAGTAAATGACGATACCAAATTTCATACCAGTTATAAATAATAGAAAATAAGCTCTACTACAGGCAGTGCCGGAATTAGGTTTTATGGGGCCCTAAGCTATTGAAAGTAATGGGCCCTTTATATATCTAGGTTTCTTTTTAGCGATAAAATGTCGCCATTGTGAGGGTTTGAATATATGCTATATGCTAATTTATAAACCTAATAGATATCTAGATATGTTTACACATCAAATATGTATTTTATTAACTTACATATTGGCCAACTTACAACATTTTCAACATGTTGCAAAATTCTTTATAAGAAAAATGCAGACTCATAATCTAGTATCTGGAAGCTTTCTATAACATGGAATAATAAGAGGTGCCAATATATTACGCAACCTGCAAATAATTATACAGGGCAAGTCAAAATGATGGACCCGATTTCAGAAATGTATTATGTGAAATATCGCACACGAGAACAGCAATGCCTTTAACTTGAATTATTATAGCTTCATACCACTATTGCTGACACGATAAACATTGCACACAACCATCAATAGATAATTGTTTGTTATGGTTCCTCCAGCTGGGCACAAAAATAGTTCTTTAAAATATTTTTGCTTGTTGATTTAGGTCAGACGTCACCATTTGAGATGCAGAATTATAGAAGTTGGCCTTCTTGTTTCTTGAATCACTGTGGAAGAAATAGATTCATCTAGATTTTTAATCAGTTTCTTCCTAGGTAAACACAAGTTTTGCATTGGACTTTCTATTGTAGTATGACGTGTTGCAACCTGCAAAGAAATAGTTCAATAAAAAGTAAATACTTACTGAAATGCTGTTCATCTTTATTCTTGATGTCAAGGAAAGAGTCAAGAAAAGTATGCAATAATTTCCATGTTACATCCTGCAACTAGACATTTGCATGCAGTTCTGCAATCCTAGTTAGTACAATACTCGTGCCTTGTGGCCCACCATACCGTTCAACGTGTCAGAAACAGGTGCTAAACTTAGGCCTATGCTTTTTATAAGCTCAAGAAAGAAAAAAAAAGTGAACTTCCTGCTCTAAAATGAGTATTGTTTACTAGAGGGTAAACTGCCATTTTCTTGAAAATGGCTGTAAGGATTTTATTTATGTTTATAAATCAATATTTCGTATTTACTTACTTATAGTCTACTTACTAATTAGTAAAATTAGTATGTACTCAGTTTTTTTTTTCTGCCGTCCTGTTTCATGCTAACGAAAACATAAGGAAAACACACACCTACTGCAATCGTACTGTCGATTGATTTTGAATTTTCCGTCCCTTTTAGCGCCGAGACACTTACAGCTTAACATAGAATCCGAACCACATGACCTCCGCCGGAAATCGAACCCGGGTCTCCAACACGAAAGGTGCGTATCCTAACCGCTTAGCCACGAAGGAGCTCTATTTGGTGTTACAAACTGAATAATATTCACCTAACACTAACAGGCGAAACAAATTCGGCGGTAAAGGGGGATAGGAAGTCGTTCGGAGGATTGCGTCTCCATTTGCCTTCCGGTAGGTGTAATACACTGACTTTCCTAACCATTATTACTGATATATTGGACAGGGTTGATATAAAGATGGCTCGTTTGCTGATTAGGTACTTTGTACCCATGGAGTGAAAATAACCGACCCTTTCCAATATTCCGATTTGGAAGCTTTATCTCCTACCAGTGTTGCGGTTGTACGATATCAAATCAGAAAAATTGTACGAGAAGACCAAGAGGTTAGCGGAAGATAATGAAGGATGCAAAGAAGACACTGTTCATACAATTAATTTCTTTTGCCGTTGTGCTGCTATTTGAGCACGGTGTGATGTCTCAATTCTGTTTCTGCCAGTTCTGTTAAACAACACACACGTGGCATGTTGATATGAGAACGTTCTCCATAGAGTGTCGTTCTCCATAGTGCAAATATTTCCAGTAAATTCTTATTGCTGAGAAAGAAAGAGCTCAAGGTAAATTATTTTCAGACTCGTTGTGCCTTGAAAAATAGCAGTAACAGGTCAAGGGAAATTGTCTTACTGGCGATACTCGCATGTGGATATATATTTTGTTATATATTATAGCACTATATATTTACCACGTGCTCAACAAAAATGCGTAATTTTTTGCAATAATTTCCACGTTACATCCTGCAACTAGTCATTTGCATGCAGTTCTGCAATCCTAGTTAGTACAGTACACGTGTCTTGAGGTCATACTCTTCAACGTGTCAAGAACATATATGATTTTTATAAGGGTTTTAAAAAAATCTACCCATTCTTTAAACTGAGTGTTGTTTACTGGAGAGTAATTGCCGTTTTGTCGAAAATAACTACGGATTTTTACTTATATTTCATAAATTAATATTTCGCATTTACTTGCATGTACTTAGTAAAATTGGTATTTCTAAGTACTCAGTTAAATTTGTTTTACTACCCTCCCGTCTCATTTTACTTAACATAATTACATGCTAACGTAAACATAAGGCAAACACACATATACTGCAAGTTTTCTGTCGGTTGATTTTGAATTTTGCGTCCCTTGTAGCACCCAGGCACCTACAGCTTACCGTGGGCTCCGAACCACATGAGCTCTCTCATGGGAATTGACACTTCTCTGGTAATTTAAGAAAAATATGGTTTTCCTAGAATTGCAAAAAGTTATGAAACAATCTCACATACAATTGCTTGAAAAAGAGAATTTATATACAGTATAGTGGTTCAAAAACATATCCATGCATCGATAGTTTCTGATGGATGCCTATACATAAGATAAAAACAAACTCTACTAAAGTCAGTGGGGGCACAGTGGATCAAGCACGGTAGAGCGCTTACCTCTGGTTCCCGGTTCGATCCCCGCCCAAGTAAGTTTGTGGTGGACAATATCGTGTCCGTGGGTGGTACTCCCATTTCCTCTCATATTCTGATTCCACTAATTGTTCCACCATCACTCACTTGCCCTATTCATCGTCTTCCTTAGCCTACAACGGCATAATCGTGCGACGTTAAACCGAAAGACTTCTACTAAAGACAGTGAAGATGGCGACACAGTATTAGATATGGGTAGCCTCTTTTATTATAGGCAACCAACATTTTTCTGTTATTGTGAAGGTTGCATAACATTTAGGATATGTTATAGATTTTAAACAAGATATGAGTAGCAAAATCACCGATACCCGTGAAAATGTTAACGAATATTGACTCCATTAATCGTTCTGTGTGTCTGTTAAAATATCATGTGGAGTAACGGACAGACATACGTATTGACAGTACAATCTTTTTAAATCTCACTCCGTGATCCTTATAAATTGGAATTATCGATTCATACCCAAATACATCTTACTTACAATCTAATCTTGTAAAACAATAATATAACAGACATTATATATTTAAAAGAAATTTTTTGAACTCAAAAATGTTGGAACTCCTACAATGAATCAGAAAATCAATAATTTAATCAATATTGAATCAATATTCAGTATTCGAGTGTACTCTTAGCACATATTCTTGCCTTGAGATTTTGACGTGACTTGAACGTACTTTTAGGAAATTTACGGGAAAATTTTTGATCATTTTTTTCCAACAACAGTTTTGGGAGCACTGTGACTCAGTGGTATAGTGCTTATCTCTGGTGCGTGGGGGTCTCTGGTTCGATCATCGGCCAAGTAAGTTTGTGATTTACAACAACGTGTCCGTGGGTTTTCTCGAGGTACTCCCGTTTTAATTCCATATTCCCGTTTCACCGATTCTTCCGTCACCATTTACCTTAACCATTCATCTCCCTTAGCCTAAAGGGCGTATTTGTGGGGCATTAAATTGAAAGATTAAATGTTTCCAAGAATAATTTTACAAAGTTTGTTCAAAGTGCGAAGTATATATGCTTTTCTGCCTAGCTATAGTACTCGCGCCGAGTCATGAAGCTTTTGCTCTAAACCAATCATAGAAATATTTTGCTTGAGCTCCAACACATCGGAAAACTTCGTTACAATTCGTGGAGCCGCTTCCTGAGCGCACACATGGGAAAACGTCAAACAGCTGAAATTCACCAACAATGTTGCCAAACTTTGAAGACATAGTAAATGAGTATTTAAAAAAAAACATTTAAAATTTACCAATAATAACACTGCACAACAATAACCACTGTAACAATTATTCTAAAACAGTAACAATAACACGAATAGTAAAAACGAAAACATAACGCAAGAAAAAACAATTCACAAAACGGAACTTGGCGCCAATCCGACAACACTGTACTCTAGAGAGATGTCTTCTGTGTAGCGCGAGAGAGGACACTGACAAAATTTGATGGGTGGGGGTTGACGGCCGGAACACACCCTCGCGTTCTATTGGGTGGTGAAATTGGTAGATCTAGGTCAAGCTTCATGACTCGGTGCGAATACGATAATATCTTAAGTGTTGTGTAGAATTTACATCTGGGCTTTCTGGTGGAGCTAGAAACCATGCAATAACAATTACCCGGAATTCATCGCAGTACACCTAGGATCATTATCTTGTTAGTAAAAAAAGACTTCTTCATGACCCAGTTTCTGTATAATGCTTGGTAAGAAAAGATTTGATTTCTTTAGAAAGTTGGCGTCCCTTTTCATCACCGAAACAATATGAGACGTGGACCTATAGTTGAAGCTGGAATCCAAATCACTGAAATGGTATATAATTTCAAGGTTTCTGTACCGGAAATTCCTGAACCCGTGCGTCAAAGGCGTACGCGCAAGCGTTAGCCTCTAGACTAGAGGTTGAAGGCTTGGTAGTTTGGAGTGCAATATACAGGGTAGCCCGAGACCGAAACAACTATATTATTACTGATATTTCAATAAATATTTGGTAACATATTCATGGGTTTCTCTCATGCAGCCTAGAATTAAAAATGATGTGTCAACCATTTTTGAAGTGAGTTAAAAAATAATTTTGAATTTCTTGTATTTTTTTTCTGAATTCAATCGATTCTTTTCTAAACGATGGGATACAAAAATGATGGCGTGTAGGTTAGATCAGTGTAGGAAGATGACAGTACACAGAATTGTTAATGATATTAACATTATCATGAATCCCTAAACTTTAATTTTGTTTCATTATAATATTATCTCAAGAATGATTTAAGATTAGGATTTAGAATTTAGATTTCTGGGCTCTCGGCATCTATAGCCATTTAGCTCGTCACGTTTGACGGATGACGTCCCTCGGCGAGCATACTATCCGGGGAAAAGGAAGGAAGAATGGATAGGGGAAGGAATGAAGTGGCCTGGGACCTATAAGTTAGGTACCACCCCGGTATTTGCCTGGTGTGAATGAGGAAAACCCAGGAAAACCTCATTCAGGGTGGCTGGCCTGAAAAATCGTTTTACACTTTTTCGACCGAGTGCCCCAACCAGGAATAGAAGCCGGGACCGCTCGCACCGAAGGCAACAGCGTTAGCGACTACGGTACGCGGTGCCACAATATCTCAAGAATGAGTCACATGCAAGGGCGCCCATGTTGTGGTTTCCGAGGGGGGGCAAGTATAAGCAACGTTTCAAATATAGTTTCAAATGTTGCTGTAACTAATGTAAAAATTCTATTGGGTTTTCGATTTTCTCAAGTAAAATTTCCTCTTAGGGGGGCAAGCGCCCCACCTTTCCCCCTTGATGGGCGCCCATGGTCACATGATACACCAATCGATAGATCACATTGAGTGGCTGACATTTTTGAGTTAATATTCTTATGAGTAGTTTCCGAAAAAAAAATGAGTATTATTGAGCTAAAATCTATGTCTTCTTGCCAATTTTAATTGATAGTTTTTTATTCATACATTGTGATGTAAAACTGTCAAGTTGTATGTTGTGTCTGTTTCTGTTTCTCTTTACTTAGTAGTGAGGCACTCACCGGTTGTCTAGTGGCTAGAGTGTCCGCGTTCAGTTGACGGGGTCCTGAGTTCGATTATTCCTGGAAGAGCCTTTAAATCTTAACGTAATACCGTGATTCGGATTCCATCTTAAACTGTAAGTTAATGTCTTGTATAGCCACGGTGCTGGAAGGGAAGTTAAAATTCAATCCAAACAATATTAACATACAGTCCTAATAATAGTAGAGATGCAAAAAAGCCGGCTTTTTTGAATCGATGGTTTTTTTCACATAAAAAGCCGGCTTTTTTGGAAAAAAAACGAGAATTTTGGAAATTTTGGCTTTTTTCAACTTCATGATTTTTCTATCTAAATAGCTTTCTTATAGTATATTCTATAGTTAGATAAAAATTCCATGACCTGAATGTGATATTTCGCTCTGAAATTCACCATCAAGATGGATGGAACACATGTTTTACGAATTAAAGCTATCATGAAGAATGTAGTATTTGAGGGTAATTTTAGAGGCTATTTAACTTTATTTTAACTACTGAGTTATCGACATCTTTTTTCTTCTCTAGTTTGTCATCCGTGTTTCATTTCTAAGAGCTTTTAGTACTCTAGCTTCTAGCGCAAAAGTTAAACTTGCCCGTTTTTCTATTTATCCGTCAAAGCGTACCTTTTCAATATATCCGTCAAACCGTACTTCCACATTTTTGTTATACAGTAGCTGTGAAGTGATTTAGCAATAATTTTCCGGACACAACCTTGAATACCAATTTATACAAATAATCAGTAGCGGATTTAGAAAAGTACTGTAGGAGGGTTTTTTCTGATTGTTTCGTTTCCTAAAAAGTCCTAATTTTATTTGGGAAGTGCTTGAAGTATATGAGTACAGGCATAACTAATATTTCGTTTCGTTTATATGTTTAGCAATAATCTTCCGGATACAACTTTAAAAATCATTTTATACTGAGAATCAGTGGCGGATTTAGAAAAGTATTTTGGGAAGGGTTTCTTACTAATGTTTAGTTTTTTTAAACATTCGTAATTTTTATTTGACAGGAGCTTAAAGTTTATGAGTAAAGGCATAAATAATAGATATTTCGTTTGTTGCAGACATTCCGTAACTTTGGGGAACGGGCTTCAGTCCGAAAGACCGCCCCCCTAACCTTCGCAAAACCGTCACTGCTGGTAATTAGTAATAATAACGATTTAAAAACAATAAAAAAGGAAGTCGCCCAACTCACAGTACACGCACTATTTCTACATTCACAGATGGAATGAAGAAAAGCTTTGTCAGAATGGTCGAATGCTGGTTGAATCCCGGACTTCCCGATAGAAGCGCAAAAGCTAATCACTCAGTCATGTTTGTTGTGCAGTTGTATTTAGCTTAACTTAAATATATTCCGTAGTCTTTTTTTTGGGGGGGGGTAGGGGGGGAGTTCCGTAATGATATGTTGAATCCCTCTTGTTAAAAATTCAGAAAACTTGAGGATTGGGTAAACTGTGATGGTGGTTCTATAAAACTTAACTGTAGAATTTCAAGAATATACAGAATCAAAAGCTCTAGATGTGCAGCCTTTAAGTGTATCATATAAATCTAAGTATTTCTCTTATGTTTTATTTTAATTTTATTTTGTTTCAAAAAGAGGGTATGGAATATTTTGAAGTAAAAATACTACATACTATTTTGCTAGTTATTTGTGTATTCTTTAAAAAGAAGTGTTTACTTTTAGGGTTGGCTGATTTACACCAACTTTTTTTTTTTTTTTTTTTAATAACTGGTTTAAACCACAAAAATAAAAAGAATGAAAAATGCGAATCGTGTGAACTTCATGGTAACGTTTCCAGATATCAAACTACCTGCAATAGTTTTATTTCCCTTTCACCTTTTAATCAAGGTGTCCCATGTTCAATTCTCGGTCGAACCACAATCCTTCTTTCATGCGTAACCCAAGTAGCGGTTCGGATGTCAGTTTAAGCGAAAGTCTTCTCCTTGATAACCTCGGTATTTCGTAAGGATGTTAAGCCTAAATATACGAAACAAACCAAATTGTATATTTCTACATGCCTAAATGCGTGTTGTTTTATAAAGAAGCCAATATTGCTTAAATATATTGATAGAAATTGGCAAAATTTATCGATTGCCTACGTATCTTCCAACATTAGCTTGAATTGGACTTTCAATTATATCTACATACCGGTACTAAATTTGTAATTTAATACCTCAGTTTTAGCGTACTGATTATGATATGTTGACCTTTAAATTTTACATGCAAAGCAATAACAGGATTTTCCCGTTATTGTCTTACATTTCAAGTAATGACGGGATTTTCCCAATGGCTAGGGCGGGAGATTCTCAACTTAAGAAATTTACTGACCGCACTTGTTTAAGCTTATGGGAGTTCTTCCGGCATAACCCCGCTGTTGCATAATAACATCAAGGCGAAACAAACTTAGGCTATTTCTGTGAATATGTAATATAAATACATAAAGCAAAAAATCTAAGTCAAAAAAGCCTGGTTTAAACCAAAAAAGCCTGGTTTAAACATCCCCCCAAAAACGAGTTTTTGGCATTTTCAAAAACAACCACGGTTCTTGCCAACTCTGCTTACTTTTGTATATAGGAGGTTAAAAAATTCTTATTATATACATTGGTTAATCCTGTGGAATTCATAATGTAAATATGTTGAAGAAAAATTGTTTGAAATATTGTTTCGAAATTCATAGTTTATTTTCGATGTTTTATATTATTATCAGCATCAACCACTAATTAAATGATTTTTTGTGTTATAGAGAAGCGATACAAAGTCTGTTTTATCAATTTAAAGCAGTATTTTGAAAAAAGCTCAAAATTTCCGAAGCAAAAAAGCAAAGCAGAAAAAACCGAGTTTTTTTCCAAAAAAGCCAGTTTTTTTCCGAGCCCTTGCATCTCTAAATAATAGTGACACACACACATATTCCTGATACTGATATATATACAGGGTAGGCAATAATTATGTACATGATGTTTGACTGATTGTAGTATTTATAATTCTGGACCAAAAGTTTCGATATGGCAACACTGTGTATCCTCGGAGTGGGCATAACGGTCAGTGGACTTAAAGACCGTTAGTGCATTTGCACACGGCAACGATAATATCGGTGGAACCACCGATAATGTCGGCTGTGAAATCGACTTCAATGTATTCAAATCGTAGCTTGCACACGCCACCGATATTATCGGCCGATCCTCCGACACGTAGATGCTGTCGGCCAAGCTCCCGATACTGTCGGCGGCATCGCCGACACCGATTTTGTCGGGGGCAATGTTTTCTTATGATTGGATGCACACGCCACCGATAATGTCGGCCGGCCAGCGGGTTAGATGAAGAGAGTGAGTGACAAGGCGCTGTGTATTTTTGTGTCGTTTCTTGTCTTTGGAATTTTGTTGTTTCCATTTTTTTCTATTACAATTGTATAATATTATTATTATTATTATCTTGTCCTATAAACAACTTCGGAACAGCTTATTATTTTTTTACAGTTTCTGTTTTGGAGTAACTAATTCCCTTTATCAAATAAATATAAAATGTGGGAAGTCTGAAGAGTACTGGTTTCCCTCTAATAGCTATTACCAAATAGAATATAGGAATTTAGATAACCAATTTCTTGATTATTTTCCACTCCTTTTTATATTTTTGTTCTTTCGCTCTCTCTCTCTCACACACACACTCTTTGATGGTATATTTTTTGATCTATTAATACTTTTAAATTTTAATACATTCTGGAAATTAATTTAAGCGTAATTTTCAAAGTTTGATACACTGTGAACATAAGCATATGGAAAAAATCCTGATTATTATTACTTTCTTTTATTTTCATCAGAATTGTGTGCAGATCACTTTTTCCGGTTCCACTCAATAAGCAATGATTGAATAGAATATTTGTTGACAAGTCAAAGTAGAATTATTATTATTTTGAAACGAAACCAGCACAATCAAACACCCTTTCCAAAGCTCCAAGGACAAGTTACTCATTTGGCATTTTGTTGATTGTGATCTCAACAATAGGGATGTGACTTCATGCTTCACTTGTTGCAGATTTTTTCTTTCATTTCCATAACTATCTCAAATCCCCCCTTTTTAAAAATAATTTGTGGAATGGCAATTGAAAACAAAGACCAAAGCTATGTATCCAAGTTTTCCCTCTCCCCTTTGTACCGGGATCGACCCCCTGATAGAGTTCTGCAGTTTAGCTACAGTGACTGAATGAAAAGGTTGTGTATTATTGCATTCGTATCTTTCTAGTTTTGCTTAGATTTTTAGAGATGGCAGGAATTTTTCCATTCGATATTTTAACCCTTATTGAACTTGTGGAATGTAGATCTTGCATATGGGATAAGATAACAGACTCTTTCAAGGACAGAATTGAAAAGCAAAAAGCATGGCGAAAAGTTTATGCAAGCCTTGCCCAGGATTTTGAGTTCATGGTCAAAAAGAAACGAGAAACGACAGGTATGTATGCAACAGCTCAAATCTGTCTTCAACATTGTGGAAGAGGGGAGGGGGGGTAAGATCGTTTCCATATTATATATATAGCGATGTTCAAACTATTTCTGTAGTCGAGAAACAATGCTGTGGAGGATCAGGGGAGCAGAGTTGTCTTCAACATTGGGAGGCGGGCAGATTTGAGGCTTATTCTGAGTGGACATTAATTTCATCTCACTTTCCTTTCTGGCGATCGGACACAATCAAATTTCTCTCCCAAAAAAACACATTTCAAATCGGATTATTAAGGGGGGACAATCTCCCCAGTTCCAAGATTGGAGGGGACATGTCCCCTTCAACCCCCTGGGATTTGCGCCAGTGTATGTATGGAGCAATGTAAAACAGAATTACTAATTCGAATCTTATCATTTAATCTACTATGACATTAATGTTAATTGCATGGAAAACAAAATTATATACGTACAATATGTAACAGTGTTCGAACAAAAATTAAAACTAATATAGTTTGCAATGTATAGCAGCATCAATTCTCATCGAAACGAAAATAATATGTTTACAGCATCTATTTAAAACGGCACTGTTAAATCTAAACATGTTTAGGCATAGGGCTATTTTTTCTAAGTTTTATACCGTCCTCCACACCTCTTCAGAACAGTTTTAGTAGTCCTTGTTTTAAAAAATAATTTTCCCAATTATTATTTTTTTTATTTGTTTTCATATATGGAGAATATTCTTTTGTGTGTGTGTCGCTTACTTCGCTCATCACCGGCAACGATATTGTCGGGGCTTCCACCGATATTGTCGGCGACGTGTGCAAAGTACGCCGACACCGACACCGATATTATCGGGGTTTCCACCGATATTATCGTTGCCGTGTGCAAACGCACTTAGTGTATGGCAGATAGGATGACGAAACGATTGTCTGTAACAGCGTGTGCGTTTGTATTCTGCAACACAACTATTACGCAGAGGTGAGACGGAGGATGGCAGTCGAATTTGGAGGAAATGGCCCCCTCTGTGTTAACAATCGCAAGAATAAACGATAAATAAAGAAGAACAGACAATAAACAAACTACTTGAAGGTACCACAGAAGATTGCCACAGGATACCAGTACGGGTCTGTCACGTTGCTTGTAACAACGTCGCTCTTCCTCTCCAGTCATGTATCGATTTGAATGATTAATTGATGGGCCATGCTAAGGGGAACAAAGATTAAAATTCTTGTAAGGAAAGGCTTGTGGGTAATGTATTTATGTTTAATTTTATGTTCAAATTATTTTGCTAGTTTCTTTATCGCTGCTTTGAAACATCATTATACATAATTATGGGCCATCCTGTATAATATTTGTGCATTTAAGCATTGGAAAACGAGTTTTTTTTTTTGGGGGGGGGGGACGAGTACAACATCCTTGAACCTTTAATATTATTTCTTCTAATTTTTTTTTTCCAGTTCGAAAATCAATTTTGCATTCTGTGAGTGGGACTTTCAAATCAGGAGAGCTGTGCGCCATTCTTGGATCTTCAGGAGCGGGGAAAAGTAGTTTGCTGAATATTCTCAGCGGATACAGGTAACTTTCTCAAGTTGAATCTACGGTTAGAATAATTCATATTTCACGTTTTATTTAATGTATAGAATTCAGAAGTTTTAAATGGAAATTTGGATAAAATTTAGAACTTCTAAGTACAAATATGTACAGAATTAAGCAGATTTAAATAAAAATTCATAGAATTTAGGCGTTCTAAATAAATACAATACATGCATAGCATGTAAAAGTTTTAAACGAAAATATCTATAAAATTTAGAAGTTTTAACTGAAAGTATAATTAGAATTTAGACGTTTTAAATAAGTACAATGAATGCATAAAAAATACACATAGAATTTAGAAGTTTAAAATACAAATATCCTTAGAATTATGGGCATTTCTTGAAAATAAAAGTTAACAGAGACGACTAGAACAAAGAATGCTTGTGCATCTACTAAATTTATCTCTAAATTCTGACTGAGTTAAATTTGAAGTTACTTGGGCTGCTGGGATCGGATTTTTTTTTTTAACCTCTACCAGCACAATTAATTATAAGGTTCTTCAATCGCTGGGAGGTCACCTGTGATACTTCCTGCATAGATCTTTCAATATACTATGACCCTTAACCCGGCGGCACTGGCACCAAGTCTCAAACCCGTAGCACTTGTTTTCGTAGCCTGTTACTAGTAGCTGGCCGTTGTTTTCTGATTGGGGTTCAAGTTGAATTTTTTTTTTTCAATGGACACTTTTGAACCTTGTGATAACACATTGGAACTTTTGAAATATTTTACTAAATAATAATTGTAATTCTACCATATTTTCATAACTCTTCAATTCTTCCAAAGATATACTAAAATGTAATATTTGTATTGCAATTCGCAATATACCTGTTTAATATAAGTAATACAAAATAAAATTATCAACAAAAAATAATAAAATAAAATAATAATAAACAAAAATTATTAGGTAAAGATTTAAAATTTAACAAATGAGTCTGTGAAACTAAGCGCCAGTGCTCAAGTCACATTAACAGTCACCAGTGCCGCCGGTTTAAGGAACTTTGTCTTGTTGTAGGAATTATACCATAAATACCATCCAATAATTTTATATTTCCCTACCATTCTTGTTTTGTTTTTTCATCTTACCTTCTACCGCGTCACTCAAGTATGATTAATTTCTGTCTAATTTCTCAAGTATTAATTTCTCTCCAATAAAACCCTAACAACTTCTAAAATTATCAATTATATTCTTTCAGCCCTATTTTTTTTAATGCTTCTCATTAGTTAAGCATTTCAATCAGTTAAGTTTTTCTATTCTCTTCAACATAAAAATTTCGTAGAATTCGAGTACAATTTTTTTCACCTTTTCGCAATGTGCCCGTTTCTACTCCTCAGATGTAATCCCCTTTTGTAACTCTTCATTCAGTAACTCACATATCTAGATAGTGTGCTTCTCGTTTTAATCATCACGATCATCTTAAAAGCACTTCACTTTTCGTATTTTGTCTTTTTTACTTTTCGTTTGCATTTCATACTTTCGTTAATAATATTGAAAACTAGCCATCTATTCTGAAAGTTTTGATCAGACTTCTACAACTGTCACAGCCTCAACAATCCCAGCCACCCATAAACCCATAAACCATATCATATTTATTTTAATCTCAAATTATTTTCACAGATTATCTTTTCTGATATTATGTTAGTTTTCGATTTAGATTCCGCAACGGTATCTATGTCATCTGAAAATCAAATATCCCTGCTCTTCTACTTTCTATGAAATTAACCTGTTTGTTCCCTGATCAAACTCTTCTTTGTTAGACTTCTATAATAAATAATATCGCTGAAAGACAAAATTTATGTGGAATATCTTTTCCAACTTCATTATCCTATATCATTCCTTGTGTTCCAATTTTTAATGCTTGGTTCATATGTAAGTTTCTTTCAAATTTCATCTATCATCTTCTCAAGCTTCTTTCAGATTACCTAGTTCAAACAGTTAAAAGCATTCTCTAAATCAATAAATAATACATATATTTCTCTCTCTTCGTCTGGAAAGCTTTCACCTACACTCACTGTAAAAAACGAAAAAGAAGATGAAGTAGCCAGAAAGAATAGAGGGAATGAGATGAAACTTTGCGGGTTGCAGGGCCATACAACTTTATTGCTATGAGTACAATATTAGATCAATTCCCCTTGGGCACGGATACATGAATTAATCTGGCTTGGAAGTGAATCGTAGAATCGTCGTATCATTATCTGATGCAAGTCAATTCGCAGCTGCTTAGGGATGCGCACGAGACAAGATTTGTGGCTGTCTCGACTCGAAAATGTGCTGTAAAAGTGATGTCTCGACTCGAAAAATGTATATTTCTCTATTGGAAGAGCCGTGTCTCGACTCGAGTTTTGTCAGGAAAATCCTGTCTCGACTCGTCTCGTGCGCATCCCTACAGCTGCTGTATGTAACTGCACCTCGGGATCATGCAGATCGACAATGAAGCGGAGCTGCTTTCAAACGTGTTCAATTGGGGTGAAATCAGGGGACCGTGTTGGCAAGGAAAAAACCTCAACATGACGTAGACAGTCCATAAACACACAGGCCATGTCTGGTCGACCTTTGTCTAGTTGAAAGATTGTACCAGCGTGCTCTTGCAAGAAGGTAACACGCAGACGCAGAATATCACCCACGTATCGCTGTGCCGTCAAAGTTCTGCAGATTACTACCAGAGGTGATCAAAAGTCATACTTGATGTCTCTCCACACCATGATGCCAGGAGTAACGCTAGTCTGTCGTTCCACAACATTGGCTGCATGTGACCTCCCCCCGTCGGCGTCGCCACACACGCACACGATGGCCATCTGTCGTAATGCAAAAGTGAGACTCATCACTAAACACTATCTGTTGTCATTTATGAGGATTTCATGCTTCCTGAATGCGACACTATTCCACATATTGTCATTCATGCATTGGTGTTAATGGCAAATAATACAAGGGGCAATGGACTCGCAATCCAGCTGATACTAGCGGTTGACACATGGTGCGAAATGACACAGGGTATTGTAGAGAGTCTATTACTTGTACCCGGATGGCAGACACAGACGTTACAGTGTTAAGTAATGCTTCACGCATACTGCGAGATCTTCCCGTGTTGTGGTCTGTCGTGGTCGATCGGACCTTTCATGTTGTGCGTTGTTCTCTTCATGTATCTGCTAACTCCAACATCGGGCCATAGTGACATCGAAATGCCTCAGATGTTTGGTAATCCCACGAAACGCTCAGCCAGCCTCGTGCAACCCAACCATTCGGACACTCTTTCGAACGCCGTGAAATGCTGATAATGCTTTCTAATACGTCGAAGACGTATTGTGTTTTTTCTTGCCTTCCGATCCACCGTCCTAAAACTAGGTTACATTTCATCCGTTAACCCTTTATTCAAACCGGAAGTGCTAGAAATTAACCATTTTTGGTTTCAACCTTGATCACCTTAGAACAAAAACGGTAACAGATAGCAACAAGCTTTTTTTTGGTTCGATGCAGCGTTCAGCGTCTGAAGAAAAGTTACTTCTTTTCCCTATATATCTCTACTAAAACCCGAAGTAGTAGAAATTTACTAGTACTTTAGGTTTCAATATTGATTTTCAGAGCAAAAAGAGTAAGAAATTGCGAGTATTAAAAAAAATGGATTCAGCGTCCGAAGAACAGGTTAGAACCTTCTTGATAGTATCACTCTATTGCAATCACAAGCTATACTTGTAGCTACTACTTCAGGTTTGAGTATTGAGTTTGCAGAGCCTGGAATTCTAAATTAGGTTAACACTATGAAACAAAAGTCGCTGTTTTGTTGTATTATTTCATCGAAGTTATGTTAACATTAAGTTTACATCTTTTAGTATTTCTGTTTTTCATTTTATTTTAAATTTTGCTAGTCCATTTGTGAAAAGCGTGTGTCGACTGTTGGCCCCTTCGTGACGGGAACGAATAGCCTCGATGCTGACCTCCCCATTAAATTTAAAAAGAATAAATGAAATGTTCGTTAACATATTTTGAATTTGGAAGTCACCATGTACAATTTAGCTTACAAGCTTCTTCTTGTAAAGAGAAAAGAAGTTATTGTACACTTTGTAGAAAGTTTGCTTCTGGTATGAAAATCCCATTTCCTTTATTTATTTTAACGAGTCCGTTGTTCGTTTATTTGACTGTGGAACAGTTATTAAATTTCTGTTGGTTTCGCAGTTTAATACGTGGAAGAATAACAAAAAAATATTCTCGGAAACAATACCTTCAAGTTTTTTTTTTTTTTTTTTTTTACAAGCATGAAAGTAATTTACAATTGACATGAAACAGATGTTCTTTAGAGTTTCTCCGAACTTAAACAAGAAAGAAGAAGTCGCTTAGTTATTGTAATTTTTCCCCTTAAGCAATACGAAGCAACAACCAGTTTAATTTTCATGTGTTGTTATGTAGTTGTTCATAAAACATTTTGCACTGAATTTAAAAGTGCATCGCCATCAATGTATGTGCAAATATTTAGTTGGTTACCATCTTTATCCAGCGGACCATTTTTTGTCGGAAACGGTGTGGGGCTGAGAGGGGCAGCTTCATTCATCATTCCTTGGCGCATCCTTTATTTGCCTACCTCTCAGTTGCGAATACTGCTGTCGAACTCGAGGCTGGTTGATGGGAAACTTGAAAGAGGATGAACAGTGGACATCTTCAACTGAGAGAAGTGGATGTGCACTATTCCGTCCTAGCTTTAGTATCAGTTCAAAATTTTGTTTATATTTTGTATAAACTTTTAAAAAATATTTTAAAAAATACAAAATGTTAAAACATCAACACTATTTTGTTATTGAATGAGTGTTCTGCTTAGTTATTTCAGGTTTTTATTCCGTTTTGTGTTTATTATTATTATTATTATTATTATTATTATTATTATTATTATTATTATTATTATTATTATTATTATTATTATTATTATTATTATTATTATTTTGCTCGTTTGATTATAATTTTATAAAGGATTCAGAAATATGGCCTAGAGGTATTTTAGTTGGTCCATTCTATGGAAAACTAAAGAAATTAACTGTTACAGATAATATGGAAGAATTGAATGAAAGTACAGAGACTCGTCATGGAGAACATTGAGTTATGGTATCAAAATGTAAGTGTATTACGAACTAAAAATCAAGTTTTATACTGTAGTTCCGTTGCAGACTGTAAATATGATGTTGTTGCTGTCAGTGAGACTTGGTTAAGCGACACTTATAATAATAATATTGATTACTTTCCCGACTCCTGTTCCTGTTTTAGATCAAATGGATTTAATGAACCTCATGTATGTGAGATATGTACTTGTGTTCTCTGTGCAGTGAGAAAAACATTAAAGTAGCGAGGCGAACTGATTTTGAATATTTTAAAAAAGTGTTTGTTTAGAATTCCGAAGAAAAGATGGAAAAAATCTGTTATTATTTTTGTGTATATTTTCATCCTAACTTGCACCTTGATGTATTTAGCAACTTTTTCGAGGCTTTTTCTAATACAATAAATATTTTACACTATGACATTTTAATGATTGGTAATTATAATGTATCGAAAGTGGATTGGGCTACGAAACAATTCTTAACTGGTATTCGTTATTATTCTGAATGTAAAGCCAAAATTTTGTTATCATTCCTAGATGATATTAATCTTAATGTAGAGTATAATGTGTCTGAGTTAGACTTCGTAATATCTAATTTTAATTTATATAATTCTAAGAGTGTCCAACCAATTGTCGTACCTGATTGCTTCCATTACCCTATTGAAATTAAGTTTCCTTTTTATTTTAATACTTCAATTGCTATTAATCCTTGGCATTATGCTTTTCGTAAGGACGTTTACTTAGCCCTATATTAAGAACTTCTTTAAGTTGATTGAACTAATATTTTGTTGAATTCAGATATTAATTCTGCTGTCATTGCTGTAGAAAATTAATAAAATCCAGTATGGATAAGAATGTACCTTTAAATAGACCTAAATCTAGGAAATATCCTTCTTGGTATTCCAAGAATTAGATTTCATTAATCAAAGCCGAAGAAAATGCTCACAAGATATTAAGCTTACTGGCTTAAATGAAGATTATAATGTCTTTGTCCGTATACATAAAAATTCAAAGATAGGCTACAGTTGGACAAGCTTGCTTATATACATAATATGGAGAATGCTTTAAACATTCAGCCCAGAAATTTTAGAAATTTGTTTTTCCTTTTAAAAAAAAGAAAAACAAAGGCCATGTATTCAAGCCTATGGGTTTATAGTTGATGATGCTTATATATCTGATCCCAAAACTTTAGTTAATTCATTGGCCCAACTATTTGAGTCTATATATCAAAAGCGTCCTTCTCTTCATAATATTGATTTATCAAATTTAGCAGATAATAAATCCTTATATTCTATTATCACAACCAAGCAAGTGACTAAGGCCATAAACAGTTTCAATATCAACTTTTCCTGTGATCTAGATGGTTTACCTGGTTTTGTACTGAAAGGCATTGTGTCCATCATTGCTCCTGTTTTGACATCCTTGTTTAACTGGAGTTTGTTTACTTCTGTTTACCCTGATCGTTGGAAAACGGTCGTTGTTGTTTCTATTCTTAAAACTGATGTAAAAAGTTTGTTTGACTATAGACCAATTTCTCTGCTGAGTATTATATCTAAAATTTTGATTAATTGATATATAATTATTTGTACAATCATGTTTGTCCTATACAACGACTCACCAAAGGTAGTCGTCAACCCTGGTTCAGTTATATCTTTTAGTGACAGTAATCATTAACACCTTAAAATATCTTCCGTAATTGTATTCACTAGTATTATCACCTTCTTTTACTGAAATTACAAGTCCATGATAAGTATTAGATAATTTATTCGTTGATTCTCTTTTAACGTATATTCACACAAACTGTCTTGCAATCATACATGTTAATTATATATCCATAAACAACTACTTAGCAACCAAATATACAATAATAATGTATATTTCTTACATATATTAAAACATTCTTCTTTTGTTATCTTTAGTTAACATTATATCAGGTATAGTGCTTGTGTAGAAGCACTTTCTGCCCAAGATACAAGTAATTATCAACCGATACAAAGTATCTCGTTGTACCTAACATCACTATATATCAACATGGTTTCATGAAAACGGATCAACCACAACTACCTTGACATGTTTATGGCTGATGTTCTTTCTACTCTTAACAGTAATGGGCAGACTGATGTAATATACTTTGATTTTCCTGAAGCCTTTGATAAGCTATCGCATGACATCTTGATGTGTAAATTGAAATCCTATGATCTTTCTGTTTTATTTATTGCTTGGTTAGCGTCATATTTGTCTCAAAGAAAGTTAGTTGTTAGGTAAAAAGGCAGTCTTTCTGATATATACAACATTTACTCTAGTGTTTCTCAAGGATCAAACCTGGGACCACTTCTGTTTCTTATGTTTATTAATGATATAACTGAAAACCTAGATTGTAAATGTTTAATGTATGGAGATGACTTGAAAATCTAAAAGAACATTGTAAATTTGGATGATTGTTTGGTAGTTCAAAACAATGTTAATAAAATACTACATTGGGTTAAAAATAATGCATTACCTTTAAATTGTTAGAAAACTCATTCAACGTGTTTCACGAACAAGACAAATCCAATCTACTTTACTTATAATGTAAATGATACTCTAATCAGAACTGTAGATACTATTAAGAGATTTCGGCATTTTCCTCGATAGTAAATTACTTTTTAAACACGTTGAGAATATAACTTCTAAGTCAAGATGGAACCTTGTCATTCTGAAATA
The DNA here is from genome assembly GCF_964235325.1 of Thermobia domestica. NCBI lineage: Eukaryota > Metazoa > Arthropoda > Insecta > Zygentoma > Lepismatidae > Thermobia > Thermobia domestica. Next base: position 136,377,858 of record NC_137460.1, read on the forward strand.
AATGTCCAAAGACTTCAATTCTGTCAAAACCTGCCTTATTCTCTATTATTCTAATGTCAGAAGTCATCTGGAATATTGCCTCAAATATATGGAACAGAAGTACGTATTATATATTAAATACCTTGGAAACGATTCAAAATACTTTTCTTGCCTGGCTACGATGGAAATTCAAGTGTTATAAAGGTATGACTTTAGATGAAATTATATTATCACTGGCTATGTTGAAGTTGCCTAAAAAAATGATTTTTGTTTATATTAAAATGTTGCACTCAATTCTTCATGGTAATTTGAATTTATTTTCAATGGTAACTCTACATGTAACTATCATACAATAAATCTAAAATGTTTAGACCCATTCATTGGCTCAATGATCTACCCGTATATAAATCTTTGTCAATGGCCAATGATCTTGCTATTATTATTGATATCTTTTAACATAATTTCAGTGTTATGCAAAGGCATTTGTATACTTCTTTTATATAAGTCTATGATTTGTTTTATATATGATTTTTGTATCTTGTGTGTGTGTGCGTGTGTGTGCCATGTGCTAATTGTACTCAATTTTATATTATGTTTATTTTCATCATTTGTGTTTTTCTACTTTATGGAAATTGTAATTGGACAGATTAGTATGTAATTTTCAGTATGCAATAACAAAAAATATTATTATTATTATTATTATTATTATTATTATTATTATTATTATTATTATTATTATTATTATTATTATTATTATTATTATTATTATTATTACATGTATTTTTGCCGATGAGGACGGTGATTTGGTGCTCCAGTCGTTCTCATTCCCCTACATCACGTTGGTTCCACGCTGATCCTTCGGAGAGAGCGTGATTGCGTGACTCCAAGGAGAATATCACTAGTTCTAACCATGAATGTATCTGTTTTTCATCTATAAATGTTAAAAATAAACTCTCTTAAGAGTAAGATAATAATAATAATAATAATAATAATAATAATAATAATAATAATAATAATAATAATAATAATAATAATAATAATAATACTTTCGTATTCAGGCTCACCATTTCCTGAAAAGCCCAAAATCTGATTTGATCGAGACCTGAAATTAACTTAATTTAGTGAATGTGAGAAAAACAAGTATTTATTTATGTTATGTATGTGTAAACAATATATGTTCATATATTGTTCATCAAACAATGCATGTATCTATTGTTCATCTTCTCCCAACTATGAGACACATACTTCAACAGTGGCGCAGATACTATCTGTGAAGCTCGCATGAAAAGTCTAATAGAAAATGAGTCTTTGAAACAAATCGTTTTACAAATGAAAGCTACAGGTGAAAAGATAACAAGTCAGTGTTTTTTTAATAACTTTACACAATTGCCCTGTTTTCCACTGACTTACTTACTTCTTTCCCTGTGGGCGAAATCTTTAGCATTAAATTTCTTAGTGACTAATTTTCTTCTTACTGTGGGATTTAGTCCATGCAATCTACACCTTTCAGGCTACATTATTCTGCTGTTAACTTATTTTTGACCATTTCTTGACTCATCTCCTTTTTTCCCCTGTGGTCTTCAAATGTGAGTACAGAGATTTCCTGATTGTTTTGTAGATATATAGTTTTCTTACTTAAAAAAAAAAAAGATTGATAAGGATGTACATTTATGGATAATTTTTTTTTCCTTTCTGTGATACTTTTATTTTTTACGGACTTGATTGGAACTAAATCTGATCTAATTATATTAGTTTATATATGTAGTTTTTTTGTGATGAATAAAACTTTGATTTATTTGCGTATTGTTATTTTCCTTTCTAGAACAGCAGGAGTAACAGGAAATATATGCATAAATGGCCGACCGCGAAATATGAGAGAATTTCATAAGTTATCCTGCTACATTATGCAAGACGATCTTCACCAAGCGCATCTCACGGTTCTAGAAGGGATGATGATAGCAGCTAATCTAAAACTTGGAAACAAATTAACACAAGCACAAAAGCTAAATGTGGTAAGCACTTGAAAAATCTTTTTAATGTTAAATACCATAATGAAAATGTAGCAAATAGATATGCATGTTCGTTTAAATATAGATTTATAAGAATAGACAAGTTAATTATTTTAAAATAAGTCTTATATGTATTGTAAACTTAAAAGGGACACAGCTAGTATCGAGTGGATACAGTTAAATTAAGAGGGACCACAGCTAGTATCGAGTAAGTGCAGTTAAATTAAGAAAGAGTACAGCTAGTATCGAGTGGATGCAGTTAAATTAAGAAAGAGCACCGCCAGTATCGAGTGGATACAGTTAACTTAAGAGGAAGGGGTGAATACAGCTAGTATGGATTGAGATACTCTATGTAACATGGGCCATAAACAATTTTCATTATACAAGTTGTCCCAGGGAGGTGATATAGGAGGTAATTTTAAGCATAAAAGTTCCAATGATAATATGTTCTGTTGTATTCTCAATAGCTTGCAAGCTCCAAGTTTTTAACCATTTTTTACTAATTATTCTTCATCCTATAGTTATTCTACACAGGTGAAATATAGTGCTTTTAAATTGTGATGAAATAGCCTTTCCAAAGGTATGCTTCGGTGCGAGCAGTCCCGGGTTCGATTCCCGGTGGGGGCACTAGGTCGAAAGAGCGTAAAACGCTTTTTCAGGCCAGCCACCCTGAATGAGGTTTTTCCTGGGTTTTACTCATTCACACCAGGCAAATGCCGGGGTGGTACCTAACTTATAGGTCCCAGGCCGCTTCCTTCCTTCCCCAATCCTTTCTTCCTTCCCTTTCCCCGGATAGTGTGCTCACCGAGGGACTTCATCCCTCAAAGACGTAAAGAGCTCAATGGCCTTAGATGCCGAAAGCCCAGAAATCTAAATCCTAAATCCTCCCGAAGGTATGCTACCATGAATGAATGAAAACTGATGGATAAAAAAAGAATTCTTTTTTCTAACGTTCAACGGATTTTGGCTGGCAACATTTTTTCCAAATGCCACATGCTGCATACTATCGGGAAGTCAATTTCATCACCATACAAATGCGTTATGTCTCAATTTATATGGAATAACTACAGGACGAGCAATAAATACTTTCTTGAACGTTTCCTTAAATGTAGTACGATTGCGTTAGACCAGTGATCACCAAATCGTCGATCGCGAGTTACTAGTAGCTCGCGGGGACATTTTCGGTAGATCGCGTTAACGGTCCGGTTGGATGGCAACAAACAAATGTAAGATTTTTTTTAAATAGTTGGTAGTTCTTTTGGTTGGTAGGATTTAAAAACTACGGTAACCCAGAAGCTTCACAAGTTTGGCGACCACTGCGTTAGATCATTTTTTTTTAATTCTCCCACTTGCTATCTTCACAAACAATATGGAATATCCTGAAAATGTTCAGCTTACAAAAGTTTCTGTGAAATCTTTTCTTTTCTCGATACAACTTCCTTAAAAAATCTTGAAAAGTGATTTTTTAAAGGGAAACTCCTCTCAATAACTTCCCTTCCAAAGACACAACTACCACATTTTACATATCATTCTAAAGGTCATTCCTTCACCACTCAACTGCTCCATGTGTCTCACCGCTGGAACTTCCATTCTACACAGGTTCTCAAAAGTAGCTTGCAAATTGTTAAGAATAGGACACATGATGATAGGAACTTTTTTTTTTGGTTTGTTTAGAATAATCTGTAATATAACCTCTCGAAGGGACCCTGTATATCTAGGGTTCCTGATTTTTTTTTTTTTTTTTTTTGAATGGCACAATAGTATTAGTAAGCGACAGATATGTTAGTCAACTGTACCGATAGAAATTTCATGTGCGTATCTAAGTTGTAATTTATTATATTAATAATTAATTTCCTTGTGAAGTTTTCCATTATTAACATCTTGCGTACCAGTGACATCCATATGGATGCTATGAAAACGTATCCCTTATTAAGGGTTGTATTAATCGTAAAGATGATGAAATTTGTTAGTGGATGCAAGGCAAGACTCAGTTCAATTGTAGAATGCTAAAAGTTACTAGTGATGGAATTTGTCAAGTGCTTCGTGACCAGTGACCCAGAGGCAGTCAGGCCCATGACTCTCCAAACCCGGTCAAATCCGTACAGATCCATGTCCCAGAGTGATTCGATGACCCGGAAAGACCCATGACCCAAAGTGACTCAGTAACCTGGACAGATTCATCACCCGAAGTGATTCGTTGACCCGGAAAGACCCATAACCTGGTCTGATCTGCGCAGTACCATAATCCAAAGAAGCTGCTGACGAAACGTCGCCATACACATTGGTAGCATGTGTGAGGCTACTAATGCAAAATGAAATGAAGTGAAATCTTTCAGTTTTACGTCCTATGGTTATGTCAGGCAGACTAAAGGAGAAGATGATGACAGTAATGAATGAAATGGAGGCATGAAGAGAGTGGGAAAAAACGGGAGAACCCAGAGAAAACACAGTGTTCGTTTACCACAAAACCCAATTGGTCTGAGACGGAGTCAAACCAAAGATCACACGCGCATCAGAGTTTTAGTATTGTAGGCTACTAATGCAATTCTCTCTCATTACCTTTCCACTAAATATAATTACCTTCCTAGCTGTTTCTGCGTCTGTCAGACATTGCACTGAAAGATACCAGCAAGGTTTATCAGAGTGCAAACCCTTCAGAATCACAAAAAAGATAGGATACATGTTTCTCTTATGAAGGATTATCAAACTCTAATCAACCAGTAAAATTTCTCGCTTACAATATAAATGATACAGTATTTTGTTAATTAATTTTCTATAGACTGTTTTCAAGAACTACGATGGGAAAACAAAAAAGCATACATTTATGAAAACATGAAATATTCAAAACATGTTATCTTTATTAGGAGATTTCAAACCTAGAATCAAACAGATAAATGTTCCAGCTTAAACAGTGAACATCATTAACTAACTATAACATTCTGAAGTAATGCTATACAAATGATATCTTGGTTGCTTCTGTGTCACCGGATCTATCCGGGTTCTGGTTCTGTCTGAATTGCAGCGTCATGTCAAGGTCGCCAGGTCTGAGAAGTGAGACACATTTCCTGATAACTCGGACTAAAGTTGCCACTCAAGTTATCCTTTGATCAATAACTCATTCCATGGCCGTAAGTTACACATCGCGCCATTAAATATACAGGCACACACTCTCCTGCAGTACACATCTACCGAAAGAATTATAAAGGTAACCAAGAAGGTTCTGTTGCTTCTTGTGAAGGTCTGTGTTCTATTGGCCTTCACACCGTGAGTTGAATGCGAATCGAGATAAGGCGAAGGTCAGTTGTTGACGTGGGTATATTCCAACACAATACCTGGTTGTGGCAGTTCAGTTACACCAGAGTTTTAGTATTGTAGGCTACTAATGCAATTCTCTCTCATTACCTTTCCACTAAATATAATTACCTTCCTAGCTGTTTCTGCGTCTGTCAGACATTGCACTGAAAGATACCAGCAAGGTTTATCAGAGTGCAAACCCTTCAGAATCACAAAAAAGATAGGATACATGTTTCTCTTATGAAGGATTATCAAACTCTAATCAACCAGTAAAATTTCTCGCTTACAATATAAATGATACAGTATTTTGTTAATTAATTTTCTATAGACTGTTTTCAAGAACTACGATGGGAAAACAAAAAAGCATACATTTATGAAAACATGAAATATTCAAAACATGTTATTTTTATTAGGAGATTTCAAACCTAGAATCAAACAGATAAATGTTCCAGCTTAAACAGTGAACATCATTAACTAACTATAACATTCTGAAGTAATGCTATACAAATGATATCTTGGTTGCTTCTGTGTCACCGGATCTATCCGGGTTCTGGTTCTGTCTGAATTGCAGCGTCATGTCAAGGTCGCCAGGTCTGAGAAGTGAGACACATTTCCTGATAACTCGGACTAAAGTTGCCACTCAAGTTATCCTTTGATCAATAACCCATTCCATGGCCGTAAGTTACACATCGCGCCATTAAATATACAGGCACACACTCTCCTGCAGTACACATCTACCGAAAGAATTATAAAGGTAACCAAGAAGGTTCTGTTGCTTCTTGTGAAGGTCTGTGTTCTATTGGCCTTCACACCGTGAGTTGAATGCGAATCGAGATAAGGCGAAGGTCAGTTGTTGACGTGGGTATATTCCAACACAATACCTGTTTGTGGCAGTTCAGTTACACCGTGAACTTGCGTAAGGGCAGAGTGAACATGGGACCTCCACAGAGCGCCATAAAGGCGTGTATGCTGTACAACTTCAAACTGGGGTGCAACTCCGCTGCAGCGGGACGGAAGATATATCAGGCCTTTGGGAGGGTGTTGTGAATACGCAGACAGTGCAGCCGTGGTTTAACAAGTTTAAATACAGTGACGAAACACTCGAAGATGCATCACGTGCTGGAAGGCCAAAACAGCTACAAAATGAAGATCTTGAGGCAGCAATTGAGGCGAACAGTGGCCAGACATGTGAGGAACTGGGATTACAATTAGTGTGAGTGGAGAAACCATTCGGCAGCACCTCCATCAACTCGGGAAACACTACAAATTGGGTCGATGGATCCCACATGATTTGACTCCAGGCCAGAAGGCAACGCGAGCAGACAGCCGTGTTTCTTTGCTGTCACGTCTGGAAGGAGCCATATCTGGACAGGATGTTGACATATGTTGAGAAGTTGGTCCTGTACAAAGCTCTACGGCGCCGTCATCATTGGTTAGCATCCCATGAACCAGTTATAAAACAGCCAAAACCAGCACTGCACCAGAAGAAGGTCCTCCTGTGTGTTTGGTAAACTGTTCGTGGCATCTTGCATGCGGAACTACTACTAGTTGGTGAGAGCATCAATGCAACTGTGTACTGTCAGCAGTGATGAAGAAAAACTCAAAACTCTGGAGCGAACACTTCTGAATCGCAAAGAGATTCTCCTGTTGCAAGACAACGCCAAGCCCCACGTGGCTAGGATGATCCGGGACACCATTTTACGCCTTGGATGGGAAACACTATTGCATCCGCCATACCCCCTGGACATTGGACCGCCCGATTATCACCTGTTCCATTCCATGGACAATCACGTTAGAGGACGCTAGTTCAAATTCCTAGTAGAGGTGCACAATGCACTTGATACCTTCTTCACTTCACGCCCACCACGTTCTACCGCGATGGAATCCATGGCCTTCCAGAACTTTGCTAGAAAGTCGTCGATGCTGATGGGACTATGTTTAATCTTCCAAGTACATCTTAGGTTGCATATCGATCTTTGAAGGTGGTGGATGAAAAAGAGACAGAACTTTATTGGTTACCTTTATAGAAACTGCTAGCGTGAGATAGTGTTTTCTACTGTCTACGTGAGTTTATTCTTCCTTTTACATGAAATATTCCTATGTACGGGATATGGATTGCCTCTGTTAAGATCGCTACTAGCCGTCAAAGTATTAACGAATTGACGAAACTATGCCGAGATAATCGCTCTAGCTGTCTAAAAAAATAATTTAAAAAAATCCGTTATATGTGTGGAATATTTGATATAGATAGACACATTTAGTCATCGATACCCGTTAAAATCTTAACAGATTCATATTATTAAAGAACTCGGTCAAGATAATTGCTCTAGCTATCTACGTGAGTATTGCAAGAAAAAAAAATTACAAATATTTGGATACATATATGGAACATAGATAGTGCCGTTAAGGTCATCGTTACTTGTTAAAATATTAACGGTTCAACTGCGTTGACGAACTCAGGAAAAATAATTGCTTTAGCAATATATTAAAAAAACATAATTCAAAAATTCAGTTCAGTTCAATTGTTATCGTGCAGAACAACAGTGTAATTTTGTATGTCTCTCTTTCTGATTCGAAGGAAAACCAGGGAAAAGCTGCAGTGTGGTGAAGACAGTAGACAGGATCACCCGAAATATATATATAATATATGAATAGCCATCAAAAAAGTCACTCTTACCCGTTAAGATATTATAGAATTGACTTCACTAACGAGCTCTAACTATCTATTGCAAAAAACATAATTCAAAAATTTGCTTACATATATGGGATACAGATTTCCACCCTTAAAGTTGCCGTTATGCCTTAATACGTTAACGGATTAACTAAATCAACGAATTCGTCCGCACTAGTTATCTACTTAAAAAGAAACAGAATTCAAAAATTTGCTTGCATCTACGGTTATTGATAACCACCGCAAAATTCGCGTTATTCAAAAATACTTTAACGAATTGTCTCCATTAAGGAACTAGTCATTAAAGTCGTTGCCGTTATCTGTTAACAGATTTACTTTATCAATGAACTCAGCAGAGACACAATTTAAAAATTTGCATACATGTATGTGATATAAATAACTGCCGTCAAAGTCACTGTTACTCTGTACAATATTAACAGATCGATTCCGTTAACGAACTCGGTCGAAATAATTGTTTTAGCAATCTATTTATATATTTAAAAAAAAGCATGCCCCATTCAAGATTTATCGTGCGAAATAACGGATGAATTAACAGTACAATTTTAAAGTCTCAGTTTGTGATTCTTAGAAAAACTTGAGAAAGACTGCAGAGATCATTACATGAAAATTAACTGTTGTAAAGACTATAGAGAAGATCACGCGAAATATATGTATGGGATATGTATATCCACCGTTAAAGCCACTGTTACCCGTTACGATGTTAACGGATTTACTTCATTAACGAACTCGCCTGAGATAACCACTCTAGCTATCTATTGCAGAAGAAGAAAGAACTCAAAAATTTGCTTGCACGTATAGATATGGATTGTAGATAGCCATCATTAAAGTTTCGTTATTTATTAATCGTTATACACATCGTGTTATTCGTTATACATGTCAAAAAGAAGCGTGTATACAATTTCAAAAGTTATGAACCCACAGGTATCTACGTCGGTAGCTAAAATTATTATAGAAAAGGATGAGCCTGGGGTGGTCAGAATAAATCTCACTTGGTAACTTGAGAGTTATTCGCTTGACCTTAGTCCATCCCTATGTTATGTTGCTGACGTGAGTTTCCCGCCAGACGTCAAACCGGAACTTTTCATTCGCACCAATGTAATGTTAATAAAAGATACGGGCCTTCGTATTATTAAAATTTGTCACTTCAATGTTTCAAATAAATTATGTCACCCTTCTGCAGATATTAAGTAAATGTTTATTTATGACGTATGAACAAAATTGTAATAACTTTTTGGGAAAACTTTATTCGAAGAAAGTCATCGTCATGAATAAACCACAACTGAATACTTCCATAAATAATGAACAGGGCCGTAACTTGTAGGGAGGCAGGGGCAACTGCCCCCCAGGGAAGCTCCCCGCCGTTCGAGGGGGTCCTTTTTAAGACAAAATTTTCTTACTCTATTTACGATACGAACATGAATTTAGAAATGAAGTAAAAAGCAGGTTCACTACATTATATAAACAAAACAGCACACAAAAGGTCAATAAAACAAAAATAAATCGTGGGCTCATTTCAGTATAAAATGTCTACTATTAGAAGCCCTAGAAGTAATATTTACTCGTATGGCTTCGAGATTTGTCAATAGTGTCCTCTTAATTAATTTGTCATGTAGGGAACGGGTCCAAGGGCGTAAATAACAGCCCTGCAGACCTTGCCGTGCGGGAGGGCACAGAGGCTCCGGGAGCTCATAAAGATGGAAAAGGGGGCCCAAGAATTAGAAAATCAACTTTTCTAGGGAGCCCAAGTACGCGTATTAATGCTTCCCCCCCCCCAGAAAAATGTAAGTTACGGCTCTGGTAATGAATTACACTATAATATGAAGTGTTAACGAAACATATATTTATGAAATATGATCAAAAATTGTCTGAACCGTTTGTAAGAAAATCGTGCGAATATAACTCACTCCAAAGAGCAAACTAGCTCTTCTGAAATTTTCCCAGAAGAATGAATAATAATAGTACAGAGTTGTTAATCAAATGTTGATTTAGGAAAAATAAAGAAATCATTACAGTCGTTTTCTAGAAAATGCATTTGTTTATTTTCACTGTAGTAAACTACGTTTATTTTGGGGAAGGGAACAAGATTCGAATCTGAACTTCCGTGGGAAACCTGGTAGAAACTTTAAAATTTTGGTGCGGGAATATGGCGGCAGTGTTTGTAAATTTTCTTAAGAAAATTTCCACGACTGACATAAAATTTTCCCCTTAAAAAAAATCAATTTTTCTCTAGTTTGTTGAGTGTTCAGTTCCTATGTGATAAAATTAATTTAGCTATATTAAAGGAAGTAGCAACCACATTTATTTTGTTCATTTAGTTTTTGCTTCTATTGTTTTTTAACTTATTTCTTCATTTTTTTCTTATTACAATAAATATGCACAAATACATCCAGCAAACAATGGGTGAAAAGTAAGCTACTTTGAACACATACACATAAACACAAACGATTAGTACATTATATTGGTTTATTTCTGAAGAATAAAGAAAAATGGTCAATCAGTCAGCGCAAGATTTTTCTTTGATTTTTCACCTTTTATCGAAAAATTCTCTTTCCCCCTTTTTTGCTAAATTTACCTACGAAATTTTCCTACATTAGGGAAATTTCCCTCAGACTGCCGGACAACGTTTGGCGGCCTCTAGGAGAGTATAATACACTAGGAACGAACACACGGATATATATATCTCTAAAAATATTTCTGAGCATGTAGTGGCAATGAAACTTGTTAATCCGTTGAAATGTGGTGTTCGGTTGCCCTTAAGATTACCGAAGTTTCTCTCTTCTCTCATCATCCTTCGAAACTTCAGGAAAAAATTATATATTAGAGGCTAGTAATATTTTGTTGATTTTTTTTATGCTTTGAGTACGCATGATCTATATTTAAAAGAAAAGAATAAAAATAAGAAAAAAAATAAAGCTGTTGTAATCACCCAAAACATATTGATGATAAGTTAGAAAGATTATTGGTTTGAAGTATTTAAATATTTGCATCAATTAAATTAGTTATTTCGTTCACATAAATTGCTTCCTATAAATACACGTGTGCATTTTTAATTTCAATATCCGGTAAAAAAAAAAAAAAAAATGCATTAGCAAACCATGTACTGAGGCTTTGTTTGAGTTAGTGTGCAGTACTCTTATTCTATGCATATGCAGAAGGGCATTGACGCACATATCGTATTTCATTATCTTTTCAGGTCAATGAGATTCTTTCAACCCTAGGCTTACAACATTGTCGAGATACAAGGTCAGAGCGCCTGTCAGGAGGTGAGAAGAAAAGGTTTTCCGTTGCTCTGGAGTTTGTTAATGACCCACCGATTGTATTCTTGGACGAACCAACAAGGTTAATTATTCATTTTAATTTTATTAATATCAATAATGAAGATGATTTCATAATTTTATTGTGTGGTGAAAATTAGTGATACTAAACTTCTATGGTTTTGTTTTTCTTTCATCAGCTAAAATATGCTTAATTCATGTAAGCGTAATCAATAGTCTACTAAACACGAGGTGCATTCAAATTGTAACACCTCCATTTTTTTTTTCACAAGACTGGTAACACATAGAAACGCGCTGTTTCTTTTAAAATACCCGAGCACCGTCGTCAGTGAGTAACAGAGATGACAACTCTGTTACTACAGAGTAAAGAGAGACAGAGTACGATACACAGAACTCTAACGGCAGCAGTGAGAGTGATGACTGTTTTTGATACTGGTTGTTTTCTCCATTTGTGTGTATTAAATATCAAATGTTACATGAAATGTGTGACTATTACTGTCACGTCCAGAATTACTCTATAACTAAAAGCACAATACCGTTATGTTACCTCTTTATTGTATATCTGTGCCGTTTCTATAATCTCGAGTCTTCAAATCAATCGTATCTCACCAAACTATCTAACTTGCATCATAATCCTAATCTTCTTAATTAACTTTTATAATATTTCTATGAATTTTGTCTCAATCATCCATATACCTCTTTGCTTTTAGATGCTATATGCTATCTTTAACTTCTCAACAGTATGTGTAACATTTAAAAGCACTTTGTGCCACTTTCAATGTCCAACAGTGTGGTGTGACACCGCTTGAAATTCATCCCCAGTTGAGTGAGACATGTGATGACGGTGTCATGGATGTGTCTAATGTGTGTTCGCTGGGTACGTCAGTTCAAAGAAAGCAGAACGTCGTGTGACAGCAAACCAAGACAATCTCGGCCTCGCATAAGCCGGTCTGACGACATGTTCGAACGAGTGGAGAAAGTTGATTTGGAGGATCGCTGAGTGAGTGTGGAATACATCGCCTCCAATGTTGACATTTCCGTGGGATCTGTGCACATTGTCGTTAGACTGGCTTGTGCGAGCTCGAAACTCATTTGGAATGTTGTCACATAACGTTCTGCTTTCTTTGAACTGTCATATCCACGAACGCACATTAGACACATCCATGACACCATCATCACATGTCTCACTCAACTGGCGATAAATTTCAAGCAGTGTTACACCACGCAAATGGAGAAAACGAGTGATTACACGCTGTTCTTGTAATGAAAACGTCGCCATTTTACGAGTATTATAAATATCAAAAACCGTCATCACTCTCACCGCTGCCGCTAGAATTCTGTGAGCTGTACGGTGTTGCCACCTCTGTCACATATTGACAACAAGTACTCGCGTATATTAAAACAAACAGCACATTTCTATCTGATTCCAGTGCTGAGAAATAAATTGGAGGTATTATAACTTGAATGCACCTTGTAGGACAGTATTGTGTAGAATCTTCACAAATTCACTCGAGTGACACCGCGGTCGTCAATTTTTGCATCCCTTTCTTTCATTCATCTTTCCACTTCATCCTGTATATGGGATTTGTGAAAGTGAATTACAGATTTGTATTTTATACGTAGAAGGATCTCATACGCTATAACAAATATCACTATAACAAAACTTTGCTGATTTCCGAAATCAGTTTTTTATTGTCAAATTTTGTTCTACTGAAATAAATCAATTCTCAAGAACTCGCCTAATGTTGTATCCACTTCAGGATCTACATTACTTTTATTTCAACACTAATTTACAGACAAAAAAGGCTTAATTATTATAAGAGAGGAAAATTAGGATATACCTGTGTACGCGAAGTAACATGATATACACGGTGTACAGTAATTGCCAGAGCTATTTCTGTAGTTTTCCAGCATATCAAGTTTTTTACACTCTACAAAATTTAGAATTCTGACTTTTATTTGATGTGACATGAATAAACGAAGTGGTAAGACTGAATGTGAAATCGGAATGTTCATTGGTCGATTTTAAGCCTTTGTGCTCCTTCTTAGCCAATAGTGTTATTACCAGATACTGTTTACTTCTTGCTCGACCAAAGGTTATTTAATGGGCTGACACTCATTGGTTACTTTCAAATCATTATCCTGCTCTACCAATCGTATACACGTATCCTCTACATGTAGGTATTATCTGAATAATTAAACAATGCAATATGAAAAGTATTTATGTTTTAAAACAGGATGAATTTCAATTATATTTTGAAAGAATAAATAAAGTATAGGCAAAAAGACGAAATTTTCGTTCGTTTTACTGTAAGTTCGAAAGTCATTGTAATGAAATGTTTTAACAATTGAAATAGGGAGAAGGAAGGACCCTTAAAATAATTTCCAATTCTAAACATTTCGTTATAGCAATATTTTACTGTATCGTGACTTTACGTTTCTTTGCTTGACTCTTGGGCTGAAAAGTAAAATTTCCCTTCTCCAATTAAGGTAGAATCTAAACATTATGGAAATCAAGCAAAATGGAAAGAAAACCAAATGGAAGATAAACTAAAAGGTAAGTTGCGAACAACTCAAGTAATTTTGTACTCGTTTAAGTTATTGTCTGAAAAGAGAATGGGGTATGACAGAAGACAGAGAAATATTTAGGAAATGATACGCACTCTTCACGTGAGATATAATTACTAAATTTAAAAAAATAGTAGTCTATTAAGATGGGCTAATATTATGTGATATTTGGTTTTACAACTCTGCGTAATGTGATAATGTATGCTTGGCCTAGGTGCTGTTTAGCTAATATTTTAATGATATCTCGTACCCGTATAGTATGTAAATTCTGTGAGTGTGAATCTGAGGAAGATATAGTGGATGACATACTTTCTGGATAATAATGATGGACTGAACACAAACTTGTTTACTCAGAATCTCTGTTACAAGTTCACTTCAGTCGATCGAAATTATCATACATTTATTTTCAAACTATGTTTGTTGAAACGGGAAAGATGAGCGACAAGTCATATGTATATAAGAACGAAAACTGGATGCACAGATCAGTTAGGTGTTGCTACTAAGAACATCTCAGATTGCACGAAATATCCTATTGCAGAGTTCACATTTACCGCGCGGAACTCCTCATTATTTCCTGCTAAATAAATAAATAAAAAAACATTATTAGTTGAAACATTAACTTTACTGTACTTTTGGTAATTTGTTAGAACGAAAGCCAATTTAAGATACTTTAATACAAAGAAACCGTACTTCCTTTCATGACATACTGTATATATTGAATAACTATTATCAATGTGTGAGAAAGGTGTTAATAGGAACAAATAAGATTCTTATTATGTTTCTAGAGTTAAAAAGCGCCAGATCTTGTCAGGAACAGCAGTGTCACATTTAATATTGAAGATAAAATCTAATATTTTGAATCCAGATGTGAAACATTTTCAAGTAGAAAAGGCAGGGTAATAGTGAAGTAAATTATGTTCATTTTTGTTATCTTTTTACTTACTTTTACTTCCATTTCTTTATATTCTGCGGCTGACGATGCAAAATTAGCATTTTAATATTCAATTTGATATTCCTATTCCTGAGAAGTATTTAGTTTTTCGACTGTAAAAGCATCTTAAATAGGATATACAGAGTGTTTCAAAACAACACCGACAACGTGTGGGAGGTGAATCCTGACACCAAGATAAGACGAAAAGTATAGATCAACCTGGGTGCACAAATGTTTCCTTTTCGAGTTATAGGCTACTGAAAATATGAGAAAATGAACTTTAAAGGTCCATAGCTCCAAAGCTATGGGATCTATCGTATTCGGATCAATACTTTACATAGGAATTAATATGTGCGCTATCCAAAATTCATGTTTCAGAATCCTAAGTACTGGCACAACAATTTTTATAGAGGGAGTTAGGCTACGGGCATGTAATCTGAATTACTCACCAATTATCTCTATAAAAATTGTTGCGGAAGTACCACAGGATTCTGAAACTTGGACATTTGGATAGGGCACATACAAGTTCCTAAGTGAAGTCTTGACCCGACTACCGTAGGTTCAATAGTTTTGGAGCTATAAGCCTCTAACGTTCACTTTTTCATATTTTCATGTGTTCACTACTATTCCAACTGAAATCATAGATAACGTAACATAATTTGTTATCTCTACCAATCAAGAATCATTTTTTTCATTTTTCATTAAAATTCAAAATATATGTCCATTGTTGTGACAATTTTAAACTCTTAACAGAAATAATACATTGTTAATTAATCTTTGTATTTCTTTTAACATATATTAACTAAATTAAATACTAATTAACTATCTAAATATTGAAATTTTCTACCTAATATTGAATACTAAATTTTCTACCTGAATATTGATTACTAATTAACTACGTGAATATTGAAAAACATATAAATAAAATTTAACCCTATATTGTCCTTATATTCTTCTTTTCTTCTTTCTCCTTTCTTCCCTTTTCAAAATGTCCTCCCATTCTTCATTAATACTCAAAACACTATTCAAGTTCATAGCTTTAACGTACACTTCTTTTATCCTCTTCGCTTCTTTCCACTTCCTAACCAGTTGTCTCCCTTCATATTCCAATATTTTCGCTCCTTCCCTGTTTACTTCGTGGCCTGTTTCATCTACGTGCTTGTAAATGGCATTCGTGTCTCTCTTCAATCTTACATCATCTTTATATATATATATATATATATATATATATATATATATATATATATATATATATATATATATATATATAAAAGAAAGTTATGTTTAATTTATATGAAAAAGTTGAATATTCAAATTTTCTTAAGAATATAGTCATATAAATTAGTAATCATTATCTGAGCTTAAACATGAAACCGCAATAATTGTAAAACACATAATATTATATAAATATGTATATAAAACACATAATATTTTAAGTAATAGTGCTGTTCTCACTCACACTGAAAGCATTGTGTGACTTCTCTTTGATATATTCAAACTAAGCACTAACGTCTTCGTATTTAATAACTAATCTTAATAATGTATTTTGCTTTCTTATTAGCGGATTGGATTGTGTTTCTATAAGGCAATGTATCAGCATGCTTCAAACGTTAGCTCATCAAGGAAGAACAATAGTATGCACAATTCATCAACCAAGTGCTTCCATATTCAAAATGTTTGACCACGTCTATGTTTTGGCTAGTGGACTCTGTGTGTACCAAGGATCAACAGAGCAGTTAGTTCCTTTCATGTCTTCTGTCGGCGTCGACTGTCCTTTACATTATAATCCAGCAGACTTCAGTAAGTATTAAAATATGGGCATCATTAGATACAGTTGTATATTGTGATAAGTGTAAATAACAGGGCCTAAAATTCAACGAAATCACAGCTCCACACTGGTAAAAATTTTATATAGTATAGAAAAACTAGTTTAGTCAGCATTTGTTTTGACATATCAGTTTTCTGTCCAGTACATCATGTTTACCTGCGTCCCCCCAAAAATTATTATTATTATTATTATTATTATTATTATTATTATTATTATTATTATTATTATTATTATTATTATTATTATTATTATTATTATGTAGGAAAATTTTGGCATCCAGAGCAAACAAAATTAAAGGCACATTAGGATACATATTTAATTGTATTGTATTAAACCATAAAACACAGGAAAGAAACCGGTAAGAAAAATAGTCACACTGGAAGAAAAAAGTCACTTTTTCTTACATAAGAATTTCACTCTCATTTTTCCGTGATTATCACGCTGTCTCAGTCTGTTTTCTGCCGAGGCAAATACACCGTTATACCAGGGCTGTTCCTTTGACTTCCTACCAACTTCAAAACGCCTTTCTTTTCTGGCCAGCCATTTCATAACAGCAGATGTTGGACTTAAATCTTTCAACGGACCCATATTTATATTAACGTGAAGGTAATTTTTCACAGTAGTGGGAGCCAAAGAGAGTCTGTTATCTGTTTTCAATATGTTGTAGTCACTTATAAGTCCTTCAACATCGGAAGAAGATGGTTTCGAAGCAACAACTCTGGCTAGATTTGTTGACAGAGCATGAATGACTGATTTCCACAGATTTTCATGAGAAGGCTTTTAGCGTCCAGACCTTTCAACACACTGCACGATGATGCCTCTCTACATTGCATTGCGAACTGCAATCTGTATCAGGGCAAATAACTTTGTGGCATTCTCTTAGGGCATCATCAGTTACATCCTCTTGCAAATCACGCAAAGGCTCCAAAGCAACAATACTGTCTGCATACAGCAAACGCTGACTAACAAAGTTAATTATGGAATCCAGGACTTCGTAACGTACTACAGTAAAATCTCTTTTCTCACTGACATATTTGTTATGGGATTTATTGCGACGTGTGTTGTGATGAAGTTGAATACGATGTAATGAGTACTGTATTTCTCCGTTGACGTTCTCTTCCACACGTTCGTTTAAAGCGTTTCTTCCCACCCTCCTAACAGAGGTTTCTCTTTCATACTCCCCAATTGTGCTACACTTCTATTTTTATTTGTTATTATGTCCAAACGAAAAATTTCATCACTCTCAAACTGTCATATACTGGCAGTTATATGAAATTGAGTAACCCATTGCATAATGAATGTATTACATAATGAACGTGACACACTAAACACGTTTAAATGCATAATCCGAGAAGTAAGGTGCTCACATTAATACCACTCCACACATTAAGAATTATAGTTCCACACTCCTTCCCTACAGTTCCACAAAGTGTAGAGTACTCCACTCAATTTTAGGCCCTGGATTTATTAAAAGTACTTACATTGAAAATTTTCTATTATCCGCGTAAAGAGTGGTCAAAGTTTTAGATATTGCGTGAAAATTGTCAATTTGAGGATGTTTCCCAGAAAACTGTCCAGCTTACACAAATGACTAATTTATAGAGCAGCAATTATTGCATATCAAGGGTGAGTTTCCATCATTTCAATGCTTTAGTAAGTTGGTATCTTTGATACCTGAAAGGTATTAATATCAACTGACACTTGAAATAAAGAAAGTACAATAATAAATATAAAAGAAAACAAATACATACATTTTAGGCTATTCACGGAGCTTGTCATTCTTGCGCTCTCTCTTTTCCCAGCAGCTTTCAATCTCTTCAGAATCACACTGCATCATCAACCTTGTTTGTTTATGGTCATATTGCTCTCAAGCAATTACACTGCCTGCAGACTTACATACATAAAGAGGCAAAGGTTTTAATGTGCGTTTAGAAAAAAATCACAATATCTGTAATGATATAGCTGGGTGGGAGCAGAGAAAAGGATACCGTGCATGAACGTTAATGCAGAGTGGGCTGATCCATATTAATGATTTAATGGGACCAAAGTTACTCCTGGTCTGCATGACAAGCAGCGAACTAGGCCAAGTGAAAAGGTATTTATGAAGGATTGGTATATTATTCCGGGTCATTGGTGCTTATTGACGTTGCTATGGCTTGAAGACGACATTCACTTTTTTCTCAGAAATGGCGAATGATTAGTCGAGTATAAATATTCCAGACAACAAGAAATATCCAATGCCGTGAAAATTCGAGAAGGTGTTGTGCCATTCTTATAGAATTATTACCAACAGATAGGTGATTTGGTACGACGACCTGCCGAAAGTCATGTAAAATCACAAAATCACAACAATACATTTATTCAACTATCGCCATCTCACATTATCCCCATTCAGAACTCGCTGTGGCCACCGAGCGGACTGTATCAAGATCTACTGTGTCTTAAACCCTTCATGAGATATATATATCTTTGTAACGAGACCCTCAGTTTATATGTTGTTGGCCCTATCTCAAAGATTACACTGTCTGGGATGGTGTTGACAACACCGTGACTGGGCTCTGTTTTAGTAATCGCACGTTCTGTTTACGGGTCAGTCGAAAGTTCAGCCAACAGACTGATTCCTTACCCACGCCCATCTCACGAGAGCCGAACATGAAAATAATATCTGTCGAACCTATTGGATATGTATCATTGTGGTGATGGGGTTTGCAGGTATAGAGCAATCCTCACACCACTCTATCGTAGTAGCTACTTCTAGGACATGACGATACAGAGATGAGATCTTAGAATAGTATGTGGGCATTTTAAGTCCTCAGATGTATCCTAGAATACAAATGTTCCCTGACACAATGCAGTCTTCCAAAGTAACACCATATTAACCTACATAGCCATATATATACCGGTGTGGTTTGAGAAATATCAGTATGGACTTCAGCTCCTTATCTGACCCGCTCCTTATCTTTGATAAGTTTCAGAGCATCTGGTCCGATGGAGATTTCTTCCTATATAATCTCTGACACAAACAAACGCTCCACTGCATTAAAAACGGTCTCTCATTCTTCTGAAAGTAATTCGCGAGTTAGATATCTCAAATCTGTAACGAATACACGCTATAGTATAGCTAGCCCAACGTCATATTAATCGGCTAAGTTGAAGTTTGCTGTTATTATTACACTAGTTAACATTCTTTTCCTTTCAAGTACAGAGATAAAGCATGGTGGTTCGTACTAATTCGGAACCTAGTGATTGCGAAAATGTAATTAGTTTCTTCCTATCACCTTCCACTTTTAAGTTACAGCACTTTTAGAATAGATGTATCTGAACACACAAAATATAGTGTACTATACATCCCCACGCTGAGCTCTTACAATTAGAGCTTACTTCATACCATAAAAGTACTTACTATTGCTGCGGATGATGGTGCAGTGCTAAATCTCTTTAATGATAATTTTCTCCTATTGGATGTAGATCTTTCCCGTTTAAGAACAACTTAACATTTTAGAGTTGTTCATAATTTATAGCAACTTTCCATTTCAAATATGTCCTGAGGGGGCCTTTCTCCATGCTCGTCACCCATAAGATAAGATTCCTGCTTGTTCCTAGGTTAAGTATAAATCAAGAAATAGATCATTGAATTTCGCAAGTGTTATTAAATGAGGTATTTGTTTTGAAAACTCCTTTATTTGTTTGTTTAAGATGGAATTCAGACCATCGCAATGCATTGAAATTTCAGTGTCGGATAACAATGAAATTTGAACCCATTATGAAGGTTCGGATACCACTTTGAACAGTAGGTCCATGTCTGATTTAACGTCGCTAAACCTTAATAAATAGGCAAAACAAATAAACGGAATGACTTCTTAAATGGATAAAGCAATGCATATTGGGACGTGTTCTCCATAGTACGAGGGCTATCCAGAAAGTAGATTACGTTTTCGTCTGTGTCCGCTAGGGGCGGGGCTAGCGCGGCCATCTTGGGGTCAGAGCGTTGCGCAGCTCAGTCGGCATCTAGCCGTGCTAGTGAGAGGTTCGTGCTGTGCTCCGTTAAGATACTGTAACGGTTTGAAATGTCTGCGTTAATTGAAAATCCCGCGAGCTGGGAGGTGCGTGCAGTAATAAGGTTTCTGACAGCAAAAAACTGTAAACCGATAGAAATCTATCGGCAGCTGTGTGAAGTGTATAGGGACAACATTATCACTGAAAGTGGAGTGCGACAGTGGGTCATAAGATTTAAAAATGGCCGAACCAATGTTCACGACGAAGATCGAAGTGGGAGACCCAGCAAAGTGACTGCCGAACTTGTCGAAAAAGTCGATGTTAAAGTCCGTGAAAATCGAAAGTTCACAATAACGGAACTTTCTTTGAGTTTTCCACAAATTTCGCGAAGTTTGTTGCACGAAATCATCAGCGAAAAGCTTGGTTACCACAAGTTTTGTGCAAGATGGATTCCAAAAATCTTGACAGAGGACCACAAAAATCAGCGAATGGCTGCAGCGTTGCACTTTTTGGACGCCTACAATAAGGATGGTGTCTCTTTACTCGATCGCATCGTTACTGGTGACGAAACTGCAATCAACTGGTGACGAAATTGCAATCAATGCAGTGGGGGCACACAGGTTCTCCCCAAAAACCCAAGAAATGCATGCAAACAATGTCGGCAAGGAAGATGATGGCGACTGTTTTTTGGGACAGAAAAGGTGTGATTTTGGTGGACTTCCTGGAAAGAGGCACTACAATAAACGATCAAAGGTATTGCCAAACTCTGCAAAACCTCAGAAGAGCAATTCAAAACAAGCGCAGAGGAATGTTGAGCTCTAAGTTCTTGTTGATTCACGACAACGCCCGGCCCCACACGGCAAATGTCACGCGTGAAGTTCTTGAATCTTTTCAGTGGGAGTTGTTTCCTCATCCGCCATACAGTCCCGACCTGGCACCGAGCGACTTCCACCTATTCCCAGCAATGAAGAAGTGGCTGGCTATGCAGCGTTTTGATGACAACGAACAGCTGCAAGAAGAGGTAACGAAGTGGTTGAAGTCGCAGGCGGCCGAATTTTTCGACGAAGGAATTTCCAAGCTCGTACATCGCTACGATAAATGCCTTAATTTGAATGGTGACTATGTCGAAAAGTAGTATTTGTGTGTGGCTTTCATCTGTATATAATAAAATTTGTTTCCTATACTTTGTTGATTTTTTATTCCAAAACGTAATCTACTTTCTGGATAGCCCTCGTATGTTGATTACAATATTGCATTTCTATTTACATAATGACTCAAAACTTCTCCGTAGTTACGGAGAAAGCGAGCATGAACAGGCCTTGCTGCAGGCCCGTATCCAGCGGGGTCTAGAGGGAGGAGCGGGTCCCCCAAAAAGTTTCACAGTACGCTTGCAAATGAACTATAATATGGTGATAAACTATAATATGGTTGAATTGGCTCCCCTAACTTTCGCCAGGCCACCCCGTACATTTTTGGGCTGCCTTGCTGCCCGCCCCCAATTTTCTAAGAAAAATAAAAAGAATATTCACTTATGTTATATTACAGAGAATTATAAACAAAATGCTCAAAAACCGAACTTTTGTATGAACAATTTTTAAACAATTTCTCGTGGGACAGCTCCCGGTTCCCCACTCGACTGAAGTGTATTCCGGATCCCCGGAAGGTAGAGACCTGCATGGGCCGAGCTTGGGCGGGCCGACTCTGTTATTTCTTTGGGCCGGGCCGGGCTTGGGCGGGCCGACACTGATTTCTCTTCAGGTCGGGCCGGGCTGGGGCCGATTAATTGCAATTCTTTAATCATTATTGACTTTCGTTAAACGATGATTAGAATAAAGGCAAACGTTGAAGAAGTGTGTCCGTGAAAAATGTTACAAAATGAAACTTTTAAAATTTATCGGGCCCGGGCCGGGGTTGAGCCAAGAATTTTAAAAAACTTATCGGGCCGGGCCGGGCTCGGGCCGAAAATCTCCAAAATTTTTCGGGCCCGGGCTGAGCCGGGCCTAGGTACATTCGGGCTGGATTGGGCTCGGGCCGAAAAATTTGTCCCGTGCAGGTCTCTACCGGAAGGTCCGCCCCTTCCATAGCAAACAACACCTAACTCCGTCCATGCTGAAATTTTCAGATTTGAATGCACCCAAAGTTCCCTTCACACTTGTACATACAGAACAACCAAATCCACCATTATTGTATGTCAGCCACGTATGTTCTTTAAATTTGGTCTCCCAGTGTGCTTACTAAGATAATCAGAAAATGCAGTCAAATTCATGTCATGAGGAGTTGCTATTTTTATTTTTACTATAAACTTCTTTATATTGAAAATATTTTATTTTCATTAACTAACAATATCAGATTGAATTGAAAACAATCACCACAAAGATCTAAATATTAGGGATACATTCACGCGCACAGATAATCATCGTACACGATCTATAGTGTTATACAGTTATTAGAAACACACATAAACTATATCTTTTTCTATCTTTAATACCGGACTCAGTTACGTATTTCTTTATCATTGTATGCACTAAAGAAGTCCCGACCAACTCAAAACAATACTTTCCGATTTCAGGAACGTGTTGCCTCAATACACTACTTTTTGTTTGGATTGGGTCCATAGTTCCTTTCTTTCTATCATGTGATTCTTATCTGCAACCAACACGACAATGAGTTAATTTTGAGTTTAACGTCCCTTTCAGAAGCGAGGCTATATGAGACGGGACCTACTAATTAACGTGGAATACGAACCATATGAGCTCCCGCCGGGTCTCTCACGCCAAAGGTGCGTACGCTAACCGCTCAGCCACAACAATGCGAGTTCTTGCGTAGGAACAAGGGGTAAACTTCTTTGTAGACACCTCATTTTAAAAACAAAAGGTAGGAAAATAACAAAAATGTTGGTGTTGGCAACTTAGAAATTATTTGTACATAAGAAATAAGATATTTGACGTGCATAGCTACTTGTCAATTACTGTGTACAAAATGGATTTATTAAAGGTATATTAGCATCCATTTTCCAGTGACGGTATGTCTTGATCACTGAAAAACCAGAGACGGTATGTCTTCATCACTGAAAAAAAACAGAGGTGGTATGGAATACCACCGTATACCGTCTCACTTCGACCACTGGAAAAACTACTTTACAAACTCAGAAATAATAAATAAAAGTATGTACTCCTTACGTAATGAAATAAATTTTTATTTATTTTTATTTTTACAGTTATTGAAGTAACTCACTCAGACGTTGGCTGCAACATACATACATTTTCTACTGCAATTGAAAATGGGAAACGCAGCTTGAAAAATGACGATCATCTCAATAACAAAGATAGTCAATACAATTCAGAAGAGAGCCAAATAGCAACCAAAGACGGTAGGTTACTTAATACTTTTCTTTTTTCAGTTTATTTCAATATTCAACAATATGAATTATTCAAATGTGACTTTCGCTTAAGTTCGAGACCACGAGAAAATATATCAGAGTTATGAATCAACTGAAACATATATTATTTTCTTACTAATATATAGTTTTACTTTCGAATCTATCTTTAAAAAAAGTTCCTTTTTTATTTTTCAAGAAAGTGATTAATTGATGTCCGTACCCGAGTTTTGTTACTTTCTATGTATTTTATTTCACAGAAAGAATAACGTAGGTGGTTATAGAAACTCGATTCGTGATCTATATGTTCTAATAATTGTAACGGACCAAGTTTGGTCTTGCTCCGTTAAGATACATAAATCAATAAAGAAACCCTGACATCTTCGTTCGGGACAATATTACACTCTGAGTTGAGGAATGTATTAAAATTGAAATTCATTATGTTACAGAAATAATGACAACCCTGATATTTAATGTTAGAATAAAGGTATCTGAATATGTCAGGCATTGTAAGGATTATGCTTTATAAGGCTTCTATAAAGTATTGTTGCACAGTAGAAGGTTTATTGATTTATTTATTGATTTATTGACATATAACACAACAGGCACAGGCCTAATTACAGTGTTACATAGTATATCGTTATACAGATTATATAGGTTAATAAAGCTATTGGCAATAATTACATTTGTCTTACAAAATTAATATACTTGTTAAAACTACTTACATCCATTGCCAGTACATCCAGGTTGAAAAGAGATTATCACGGTGATTTCTCTGAGCTGGAGGGACGTACCTGATGTATTACAAGTACGAGCATGGAGCCGATACTCCCTTTGATGAACATGGTATCCGTGCCTTATCTATGTGAATTACGTCAGTGACATATATATATATATATTTGAATTATTCACCGGTAATGATAAATATCCCAGGAGTGTTCGATTGTTGCATATTCTCATCTATATGTAATTTCTGTGCTACGTTAACGTTATTATTGAAGTTGGTTGTCTATAGAAGTTTTGTTTTTAACTCGGAGGCATCGTATCAAGCTACCAGAATACTGCACAACACTGACATAAAGGGGACCACAACCAGGGGATTTAAAAGTGCGATAGCGGCATCCTGAACAAACTATAAATACGAGTCGTACCTGGTTGCATTTTGTGGTGACGGTGGTGTGACTGTAGTGTTACACAGTATATGTATTTAAGACAATGTTTCCGGTCGTTTTCTATTTATGTCATTTTTTTCTTGTACTTTAGATTACTCTCTGGTTATTTTTTTAAAAGTCATATTCGTATATACAAGCAATCGAAGTATTTTCAGTAATAAAATTCGTAAAGTGTTAACCGTCCCGTACATCTGAAAATGGCCGAGGTAAATTATATTGGTTTATTTACATATATCAAATACACTCTAAGTATTTCTTTTGCAGTTGAATCGAACTTTTAAAAATATACGTAAAGTACTTATAGGCAACCAACATTTGTTATATATATCATTATCTACTACACTGCAAAATAATACGTGTTACTATTTTTGTTACTAATATACCGTTCAGTACAAAATTTTTAGATTCTGAATTACATTTAAAACTGTATGTAAGTACGACAAACTGTATTCATATCATTAATTTTCTCACATCATGAATTAAATATTAGCGTATAACTTATAAAGTAACTTCTCTAAAAATAAATTTAATTAGTTTCATTCTATAATCAATATTATACTGATACAGTTTTTTTTTTTTTACCTCGAAGTAATTTCTTACAAAATTTCGCTTTTTTTGAGAAAACGAAACAAAATCATCTTTATTGCAATTTTTATTCCATTTGCGTTCATTTTAAGATCAATTTGATATGACTGTCATTATTTTTTGCATATTGTTTAAGTCAATAAAATCCAAGCAAACCTAGTAAGATTAGACTTTGAGTTTGAAAAAATTCCGACCAAACTAGATTTTTATGAATTTATTTATTTTGATTTCCTCAGAATATCTTAAAAATTACCCTTAATTTGAGCGGTGAGGTTCTTGTTTTCAGGAGGAAGAAACAGGGTGATTTTGCCTCTTTTGAATGATCTGAAAAATTGTTAATATTTCGAAGAGAGTAGTTACGAGAAAAAATGTAGTTTATAGAATTCTACATGAAAAATTCCACAGTCTGTTTTTGTGGAGGACAGAGAGTTGAATCAATTGTTTCGAAGATATAGAGTAAATTATGTCTGAACAGTAATAGTATAAACCACATATTATACATAATGAGTTCTTTAACTTGAGGCTGCAAACCACTGGGAAAATTAATGTTCGAATAAAAAGTTAATATTTGGAAATGGAAATGCAGCTGTGATAAAATTAGCTAGCAGACTTTGGAAACTTAAATGGGGATCACACTTTTTAATTACAGATTCGGATTCTACGGAGAAAAATAAGTAAATTTTATTCGAAACGTCTTTCCTATTCGTGACAGATATCACTGCAATATATGAAAACTAGTTTCACTTAAGTTTCTACAATTAGGAGTCCACTAGATGCGTTTCAGATTAAATTTGCAATAAAAAAGTACCACTCTTTTTGTCTTAAACGTTTTCTCGACTCGCGGTAAGTGGTGAGAAAGATAGCTTTGCATTCGACGTGAATTCACATATTTCAGATGCGTTGTATGTGATAATGCGATAAAGCGAATGAACGGCGATAATTGTAGTAGACCACCAACCATTTTATTGGCTGCATTTCGCTGTGTCACAAATCTACGGTACCGCAAAGGCCATCTGATCACTTTTTATTTGATGCTAACTTCTGTAATTGAGGAAGATGTTAATCTAATTATTCAAGAGGTTTGCTTATTGGGAGCTTCATTCATTTATTTAGTGTTTCTTTTAGAGTGCAGTTTGTTTCCCGTTTTTGATGCCACTGACACTACATTCAATTGGATGTATTTTTTACTACATTCGTTGAATTGTTTGACTTGTTTTGAACGGTGTTCATTTGTTCTTTTTCAACTTATTTTGTCTAGTTTTGTTATCTTTTTTGTTATATTTCGTATCGTCACTTGAGTCCTACTATCCCTCCATACGTACGCATGGATTATCTATCTCTACAAGAGAAATCGAAGTTAATTCTGATTCCTGGATAATCTGGCAGAACCAAAAGTCGCCAGATTTCTTTTAGTGGGATCTCCTAAGAGATAAATTGTCTGATGGAGATGATGATAGGTTGTCGAAACTGTTACTCAAATGTCATTAGTATGTTTAATGCTTTCTTCAGTTTTGTTTTATTTATACCTGTTAGAAGATAAAGATTATCAACAAGTGAAAAAAATGTGATGGAACAAATTAGGAATTCTCGCTCCGAAATTAGAGCAGACACGTTTTTAAAAAGCGTGGATCAATAAATCCATGGAAATTGAAGGTGGTTAATTTGCAACTAAAGATGTAACTAACTGTAACTAAAGATGAGAGGCAAGGGGGGTTTACCATAAACAAGCACCGTTATACCGAGATAATGTGCAGAAAACACGTACCTCATAATCAACTTTTAATTATCGGTGAAGCATGAGTCATCCAATTCAGAAGAAGGAATTTACCTACTTCTTGCTAACAATGATGCCATCTATCATGAGTCGTGGAAAGTTTACGATCAAAGGTTGTTACTGTTCATTGCAAATTTATTCTGGAATGAAAGTGAGAGTACTCAACTGGTAAAACTAGTGAAAAGAAGTCTAAGTGAAACTAGCTTTCACTGATTACAACGTCATGTATTACGAATCGAAGAAAATATTTTGAATAAAATTTACTTATTTTTGGCGGTATAAAACCGAATCTGCAATAAAAGAGGGGTCTCTATTTAAGTTTCTAAAGTTTCAACCCAACTTCTGCCTCCATCGGGATTAGTCGAGATAATTTCATCTCAGGTAAATTTCTACTTCCAGAATATTAACTTCTTATTTCGAACATTTTTTTTCGTCCGATGCTAATTTCTCTAGATAGTTTGCTGTATCAAGTTAAAAAAAATGCTCATCCTGTATAATATAGTGGCGTGCGCTATTTCTGTTCAGACATAATTCAATTCGTCTTTGAAACGATTGATTCTGCGAAAAAAGAAAATTTAAGGATTTTTCTAGTGTAGAGCTGTATAAACTACAGTTTTTCTCATATCTATTTTTTTTTTTTTAAAAAAAAGCACAAAAATGTAATTTACCCCCTAAGAGAGAAAAAAGAAAACAGCTCAAATTATGGCTCATTTTCAGGATATAGTAAGAACACCAAAATAAAGGTACCTACAAAAGTCTAGCTTGATCGGAATTTTCCCGAAGTTTTTCCCTTTCTTTGTCTAACTTTTCTGGGCTAAAGCACTTAATTAGATAATAAGCCACTCATTAAAAAAGCTATAATTAAGCTAAAGCATGAAGGATAAAGTAATATTTGTCAATATGATTTTACAATTTTTTTTTTTAAATTGGAAACTTGTAATGAGACTACAAAGTAATACTACTTTCGTGCTTAATTGGGGTTTTACTTCTATCATTTTATTTCCTGATTACATTTCTCACTAGTAGATGACTTTTTAATATGGGTAATTTAACATTCTTAAAACTGAATAATATACTAGTTTTATAGTTTGAAAAATGTGACATACCAGAGCAGTCGTGTGGAAAATATTCTAGTCACCCCATTGTCTTTAAAATATTTTCTTTTGATAACTATAGGAATAACAAGTTAATATTTGAAGCGCTTAGAGGATCAAGGTGGTATATAACAAGTTGAAAATGACGGTAAAATTGACTGTCACAACTTTATCCGTGAACATACCGCCTTCATCGTTTCTAAATATCTGCGCTCAGACTAGGATTTACTAAATAATGTGTTACGTAGCATGATTAACATATAATACGTGGATGAACCGCCAGAATGCAACGTTTAAAAAATGTAACGTAGCCTTTATCCTCTAAGTGCTTCATTTGTTTGAAATAAAGATCTTAAACAGTCACAGAAGCTTCTCATTTTTAAAAGGCGTGGATGGACATGATTTTGTTTCAACAAGAGTGTACCGTGTACTATTACCAAAGTACAAAACAAATATTCTCGGAATATAGACGTTCCTCTGCTTATTGTGATAAATAGGTCTGAATATAATAGAAAGTAAGAATAAAAATAATCATTGTTTAAAAACTTATAAGAAAATGTTTACTTTTATTTCTCTAATTGTTGTGAGCTTCTTCCGAGTATGATGTAACAAACTATTTGAGAGATGACGCTATAAGCACTAAGTATTGGGGAGCTTTGCTCTCAATTTTTATTATTTATAATTCATTACTTTTGACAATTTTATTGTTTGTGATAATCGTAATTACACAGTTTTTTCAATTTTAATATATTCATGCGCCGCTTATCCTTTCTTATTACATTAACAGTGTGATAAACAATTATGTTTAAAACAGGCAAATTCGGCCATTTTGCCACGTGGCATTTTAGTACATATGCTTACCACTAATGCACCATTAATGGATT
Organism: Thermobia domestica; assembly: GCF_964235325.1. Lineage (NCBI taxonomy): Eukaryota > Metazoa > Arthropoda > Insecta > Zygentoma > Lepismatidae > Thermobia > Thermobia domestica. The sequence continues at coordinate 136,407,315 of NC_137460.1, forward strand.
TTCGAAATTTTGCAATGTCATACTTAGATGATTGAAATCAACGCACTGCATCACGTTATGTAAAGGCATCATCGGATTGTTTACCAACATTATTTTAGTCTTTTCGTTAAGTGAACATTTCAACAGATTCAACTCAATCAGCCAATCACAACAAACATTGGTAAGAACACACATTTTCTTTCTGAATTTCACGAATACTGGAATCAACTTTCTTCCTGCTACATGAACTAATGTCGTATACATATCATTAAACGGTTCTATTACCATTACTTCATCTCCAGAATTAATGTCATGTTGAATATACCATGAATGCAAGCAACCAATAACATTCACTAGACGAAGATGGCCATAACTTTTCGCATATTGATACATACTAAAATCTTCATTACACGCAGCATCAATAAGACAATCAAAAACATTCGAATGAAGAGAAAAGTCAGGATAATCTGATCCAACCAATACCGCAGTATGTTTTTGCGAAAACTCAGAAAATTTCATCCACACATTTAAATCAATAACGTCACATTCCTTCGTCGATGCAAATTTAGGATCTGTATTCTCCATAATTTCTGTGGAAGGTTCAGGTTCACTTATTTGGGTAGTGTGATCATTAACTATAGTTTCTACCACTTCGATGGAATTTTGCATTTCAGTGAATCTATGTATAATTCGTTCATTTTAAGATCACTTTGTTCAATTCATAGAGTTGTCTGGTCGATTTTACTCCAAAATCTTGCTTTAATTGTCCCATCTGCTGACCAAAATCTTGCTTTAATTCTTGCTTCAATTGTCCTATCTGTTGATCGATTTTACTGTCAAGTTGGCTCATTCGTTGATCCATTCGGTTACCAAAATCTTGCTTTAATTGTTCTAGCTGTTGGTCGATTTTACTCGTTTGTTGCTCCATTTGTTGTTTAATAAGATCGGCCAGGTCAGAAAAGCTCATTTTCCTGCTGCCATCTGTTTCAGATGTGTTTCCCATACCATTGAGACTCATTTTAATATTCCTCGAAATTTTTGTGCCACTTCTCAACACGGTAAACTCCGTCTTGTTATCTCTTTAGTGAAGTCACCTCGCAGCCTTATAGTCAATCTGTACTGTTGAAATTTATTATTTAGGAGATTGCCTACTTTACTTCAACGAATCACCTAAAGGTTCCTGGCGGCAAACCACCAAAATGTTATAACGTAACACGTTATACACAGGTCCTCAGTCATAATTATAGCTAGATTAAATTACCAAAATCACTTAAAACAGTTTATGCTGCGTTTAGATTTCCTGGCTTTTATTGTGGCACACACTTATTGAAATAAATAGACACCTTTATAATTATGTGTACATCCCTTTTATGATGGTTCCTGAATTATATCGTTTATTTACAAAACGTTGCTATGACAACGTAAAGACAAAAACTCATAACAAATCCTCATATTAGAATCAATTTTGATTCTCTTTCTTTTTTCGTATTTTCTTCTTCTTCAAACTGGTTAGTGCATATTTTAAAATCATACATTGCCCGGAAATATAAAAAAATATATTTAAAATTGCACTGAAAATACAAGATGTCGAAATACAAGATGTCTTTGCACTATTTCCCATTGCATGAGGTTCAACCTTACGTTCCGTATACTACTACTACTATTCATGAGCAATAATAATAATAATAATAATAATAATAATAATAATAATAATAATAATAATAATAATAATAATAATAATAATAATAATAATAATAAGAAGAAGAAGAAGAAGAAGAAGAAGTAGATTTCATATATTTTACATTGAAAGCAATTTTCATTTTCTATATCACAATATACATTATTTTACGCATTTAGATTCAGCCTTTTCAACGAACTTAAAGAAAGTTCGTTAATGAGTTTTTTATTTATGTATGTATGTATGTATGTATGTATGTATGTATGTGTGTCTGTTATTTGCGAATTTTTCAATTTTGAGCCCTCCATTCAATAGAACATCAGAAAATATCTGAAAGAAATTATGGACTTTTCGTGTACTCTTACCGTTCCCGAGATATTGGCCAAAAAATTTCGATTTCGGGAGATTTAAGGAACCATATCTCGGAAACCGTACGTCATAGAGAGAACATATTGGTTTTGGTCAATATCTAAGAGGATGAGGAACATTTTGGTACCAAATAGTAACCGGTGGCCACTGGCCAATTGGCCATCGTTCCCCAGATATTGGCCAAAAACGTTCGGATTTCGGGAGATTTAAGGAGCCATATCTCGGAAACCGTAAGTCATAGAGAGGGAGGATATTTTGCGAATTTTTCAATTTTGAGCCGCCCATTTTGAGCATATGTCTTCGTAAAACAACATATCGTAATACGTACGTTTCAACAGAACTCTTAAACAAAACATGTAGAAAAACTTTAGTACTCAAGGAAATTTTAAATGGGTAGATATATTACAAGGATTGTTTAATGAGTATAATAATAAAGTACATAGAACAATTGGTATAAAGGCTGTAGAAGTTAATAAGGAAAATTAATTCTTTTTAAGTTCGTTCTGGCAGTGTTCTTGGAGCATTCTCAACTGGTTATTTTCTACATGTTTAAGTCTGACGTATTTTGTTACTTCGTTATTAGCGTTCTCAACTGTTTTCTTTTTCTGAATTTGTTATTTAAAATTACAAGAGAATTCTCTTAGAGCATTCTCAACTTTTTTTTTCTAAACTTGTTATTTAAAATTACAATAAAGTGTAATTTATGACTATTGCTGTTCTAGGTTCAAACACGAACAGCGACTCTACAGCTGACATGACTGAAGTCTTAAGAAGATTCGAGTCTTCAACAAAAACTTCTAACTTCGAATTTGCAACCTCATCTTGGGTGCAATTCACCATTTTATTGAGAAGAATGTTTATACAAATGAGTAGAAATCTCGTAAGTATTAGCCACTCACAGCATTTCTTTATTCTTTTACTGCAATTTCGGTGATATTTTGTCTTTGAAATGTTCCATTCAAAGCTGTATTAAAGAAAGGAAAATGGTTATTTATTGTATTGAACAAATATTGTATTGTGTATATTTAAGAATTTATGGAGGGTATTTTAACTCTAATATCTTCTCTGGTGAGCATAGAGTCGTAATACATATAGGAATAGAGAAAAACAGTTGGAACAAAGGAATCCCTAATCTAGTGTGACCAGTTTTATAAAATAAATAAATTATAATAATAAGAAAATGTAACACTCGGCAAACTGGTCTAATTTGATAATCCGCCTAGGTATACTCGCTACTATATCATTATTCATACCAACCAAAAGAAATCTCGTGTTTTCCAAAATAACTAGATGTTTATTTATCCTCATTCTAATTTTAATTTTTTACACTATGTTTAACATTTAACAGGGACCGAATTAGGGACATTGACTATCTCTTGAATGTCGTATTTGGTCAATAATTAAATTTCGTTTAAAGACTTAGTCTTAACCTTGTAGCACTGTAGAAATTACTAGTACACTGCATAACTACGAGTCAAAAGACACTTTAAAAAATGAGACAATTTGCGTCTCATTTGCATTTTTGTCGGAACGATTGACGAATTAAAAAAAAAAAAAAAACTTAAAAACGGGACATCTGGTCTCCCTATACTAATCGGGCATTAACAGCTTATTGCTTAGAAGGAACATTATTATTATTATTATTATTATTTTAGAGTACTCTGTAAGAACATTTTGTAAGAGCATTCGTAAAATGCTTCATCAGATAAGAAGAAAGTTAAATAAAAAGAAAGTGATTTTGAAGTGTCCAGATGGGCACCATTTATAGAAAACAGTCACGTGATAACATGGCAAGGTGGAAAATATTGTATGTTTCAGATGGAGGGAGATTAAAACTAATGATACTGGTTGGTTGCATAAAATAGTAGGGAGAAGAAACTAATAAAAGAGGAGACATATTTAAAGGATTATGTAAGAAAGAAAAGGGATTATTTATTAGTCTCCTTCCAGTACGCTTACCGACTAATGTATTCCATTAGTTTTATCTTCCTCTATCTGAAACACTTTCTACTTTTCACCTTGCTACAATATTACGTGACTTAATTCTGAAATGGTGCCATTCTTCCACTTTCTATCTGACGCATCATCTAGCGAAAGGTCTTAACGTATACTGCTAGTTATTTTAAGAGTTCTTTGATAATTTTCTCCAATATTCTGGTAATTAATTAATTTTCTACTGAAAAGAATATGAGATGAAAATAAATGTTAGAAAGCCAAAAGACATGATGATTGAAACAAAGGGATCGGTGGCAAATATAGAAGTAGGAGGGGAGAAAATAGAACAGGTGACTATTTTTCGATACCTGGTAGTATTATTAATACTGATACGAAATGTAAACGTGAAATAAAAGCAAGGATAGGAATAGAGGTAAAGCCTTCAGAAGAAAGAAAAGACTATTTTGTAGGACCTTGAATAAAAAGTTGAGAAAAAGACTCATAAAATGCTTCGTGTGGAGTATTGTATTGTATGGGTTAGATGAAAAACGACTGGAAGCTTTCGAAATGTGGGTGTGGAGAAGAATCGAAAGATTTGGCTGGGTCGAGTGGAAAACGAATGAGAGGATGTTAGAAATTGTGAAAAAAAAAAAAAAAATTAAATATTATTAAGGAGAGACATTTTAGAGGGTTAGGTGGCGGGAAAGAGAGGGAAGGAGCAAAGGAGACTACAATTAATGGACGATATGAAAGCAGAAAAATCTTATGTGAAGACGAAGGGATTAGCGGAAGACCATGGAGTATGGAAGCTTCTCAGTTGCAGCAAATGACCTGCCAATAATGACAGAATACCTGTGATGATGAATTCATTTTCCATGCTCGATTAGGGATTCCTTTTCTCCAAAAAGTTGAGTTAGAACTTTATTGGGATCACGTTAGATTTATAAGGTCAGATTTTGAATAATGACAGTAGATGTTCCTAACAAGGTTTATAAATATAGGCATCCGTGATTAATCATGTTTCTGAGGGATAGTAGCCCAAATAATCTGTATTTTTTCTTGAAAAAAAATGGCCTTATGCACTATTCTATTATTTAAGATTCTATAGCTTCAATGCTGGAGCTGTGATGGCTTAGTGGTAGAGCGCTCACAATTGATATGTGGGGTTCCTGGTTCGATTCCAGCTCTCGTCAAGTGAACCTTGTGGTTGAGAAGTACCGTGTGCTTGGGTTTCCTCTGAGTTCTCCTAATTTTTCCCCTTCCTTCATTTCACCATTATCATTAATCCCATCTTCATCACCGTCTACCTTTAGCCTCGGTGCATAATTGTGTTACATTAAATTAAATTAAAAAAAAAAAACAAAAAAAAAACTTCAACGTTGGAAAGGACATTACATTTAAAATTAACCAACTAAGCTAATTATACTTTCATCGCCAGCTGGCATATACCTCTTTCTCTTTTGAACTATTATTGGAACACTTTTATTAATATTAAAATTTAGATGACAAATGATGTGGGTCTGTTTTACTTTCTGCCAAGTTACATGCATCGTTGTGGAACCAAATTGAAGTCATTATTTCCTATAAACAATTCTGGCGCTACTGCCGAAATGGAATCTAGCTAATATTTTCAAACTTCATCTCGTTTTCAAACAAACAAACAAACAAACAAACAAACAAACAAAAAAGCAAAGAACATTGAATATACCACTGCATGCCACTGTTTGTAACGGAAAAGAGAATTTGACAGGTACTAGGTCAATTAGGTAAACAAAATGATAGAGGAATTAAATTAGAATTAGTGTGAAACAAGGAAACATCGTTCAAAGGAAATTGAATGACTTACATAGGAAGATAGTGTAGCTAAGGAAAGTAAAGCTAAGTTATAGAAGATGCATAATAATAATAATAATAATAATAATAATAATAATAATAATAATAATAATAATAATAATAATAATAATAATAATAATAATAATAGTGACGAAGGGTACTGTGTATGATAAAGAGAATATTTCAATTTTACCATAAGTTGTGCTGACCTTCATAATATTAAAATGGCAATGCACTAAACAAAATAACAGAAATTGAATGGAAGATTTTCATGATTCTAATACCAATAATACGTAAAAGTTATTAAAATGTTTTCGTTAGTATTTTGGTAGTGCATCTGGAGATGATGTGAACATCAGCGATAATTTATAAATGTTTGGTTCAAAGATATAAAATATGCACTATTAACAATCTGTGTGCACTGAATATTAAACCCATTGTACATATTAAGTGTTTTCTATTCTCATATTTTCCTAAACAACTTTTCTTATTTCAGACTCCCCTTAAAATACAGTTGGGACATCACATCTTTTGTGGATCCTTTTGGGGACTTTTGTTCTTTAGAATGGGGAATGATGCTGCGCAGTCCATAACAATTGTCAAATTTTTAGTAGGAGTTCTGGTCTTTTTCATTTACAGCCATGTGATGATACCTGCCTTATTATGTAAGTCTTTCTTTATTTTCTTGTGAAAAAAATGCACTGGTGTTTGTGAAAATTGGAGTACCAAGAAGATATGACTGCAATATGCCGAAACTTACAGAATGTGTATGACAGTATATGACACTGTTAAACTGACGATTTCGTGATGAGCACGATCTGTTACTATGCATTGTCGAGAGTCATAGCGGCCAAGTGACAGAAGATTATGTGGACCGGCAATGGAAACAACACACGATATTAGCTACTAAGCATTAGAGATACAAAGGCTCGAAAAAAGCTCTCTTTTTCGGAAAAAAAAGAACTAAATTGTTTTTTGCAGCTTCTTGCCTGAGAAATTTTGGGCTTTTTCCTAATAGTTCAATTTTTAATAAAGTGATAACAATACATTTTACCTTTGATTCCTCATTATAACACACGCACAAGAAAGAAAATTACTGCATTCTGAAGAGAAAATCCTGGGAAAATTTCAAGAATGAAAGAAAATCCGTAATTCAGTAGAAAAGAAAACATACAAATCGGTGGACGCAGTGGGATTTCTAATTCCAACGAATTATTTATAGAACTATTAGGTTAACATCCAACGACAAAAGAAGTTTTGTAAAAATTTTCAATAGTGTTGGCAATAACTGCTTTTAAAACTTGGTAGATTTCATGGACGCAAATTGTCATTTAAAAGAACTGGCAACAATCATGCCACTAGTAAAAAAATATTCAGTTGATTTTGAGTTTAACGTTCCTTTCAGCAGCGAAACTATATGAGACGGTACCTACTGATTAACGTGGAATCCGAACCATATGAGTGTCAGAAATCAAACCTGGGTCTCCCACGCGAAGTGCGCGTACGCTAACCGCTTATCCATGAAGGATCTCGCTACTACTTAAAAAAAAAAAAGAAAAAAAGTGCCTACGCTTGGATAAATTGCTAATTGCAGTTTTTATACTAACTTGAGGACACTGAATCAATTGGAGCAATTTTTAAACATACACGTCTATGTGTGACGTTCTCCTCTTTACGAAGAATGAATAACTGAAGAAATTGATTAATTGATGATAGCCAAAACAATATGTTATTTGTTTACCCAGTTTTTCTCTTTGGAGTCTTAATATGTATGTAATGCAAAGGAAGAGAAGTATGGGAGGAGTGATAATTGGAGTATTCTAATAAGTAAGAGTAAGGCTAAAACAGTGTTAATACAAAAGGAGCCATAAGTGTAACGTTATATAGTATAAAATATCAAATTACAAATGAATGAATATGATTACCATAAAAAGAAATAAGAAATATACCCTACACCAAAATGAAGTTTTATGATTTTAATTACATACTTGAGTAATAATACGACAGAAATGAATTGTGAATGAAATTTTCAATATATAACATTTGAAGGTGGTCTATCCGAAAGATCATCCGTGATATTGGACATAACCAACATTGTTCCCTAGCCTACTATAATATGAAATAACATGTGTGAGGTTATTTCATATTATAAGCAGAAAAAGTTATTAAAAAAAATCTTTTCTAGTATTTTGTATTCGATAAAAAATGTATATTTTGTCATCATGGAAATAGAACGGCTACATTTAGCAGAGAAATGCAGATATCCTATATTTGATTCAAGCCTACATAGCCAAAATAAAAAGAAAGTGATAACTAACGCAGTGAGATGAACAGTATAACAGCTCAGATTTGTCTAACGGGTCATCTCGTTTTTTTTGGAGCTCTTTCGTTTTGATATTTTCATCTTGCTGGTCAGTACGTTTTGGTGCACAACAACTGAATACTGTACTTCTCTGTTTAAGTTGTTAACTGAATCAGTGAGTAAAGGTAAAATATACATTTTCTATCGAATATAAAATGTTAGAAAAGAAAATAGTTAAAAAAAAAAAAAATAAATAAAAACTTTTCCTATTATACGAAATAACATGACATATGGAGTCCTAAAAAGAGTTATCTCAAATTTGGGATATAAATAAATCTAAATATGTCAACTTTGAGGTAATTTTTCTCGTGACTCCATGGATGGATATCTTTGGAAATAGTTCCATTGTTTCGCTATACTGAAATCAGTATAAATAGCACAACTCTAAATTTATCCAAGCGTGGGAACTTTTTACTAGTGGAATTATCATTAGGTCTATATGAATAAGCTAGAACTTCATTCTGACTAGGTATAACGTTTATTGAGGCTGCTAAAATTCGAGAGGGAGAACTTTAAAACGCTATCCACAAGATTCCTATTTAAAAAATCTTGACACGATGTAACAGTAGAGAAAGAAAGAATTCTGCATATAATGATGCTAAGCTGACATTATACCCAAAACAGCGGTTTATGGCTTTGAGTTTGTAAACTGAACTTCCTGAAGGTCCCTCCCCAAACGTAGAACAAGGTGTAAGCAAGATTTTACACCAAAAACAAATATGGTTTTGTATCTGTTTCTTGGTTTATGGCACATTTTTCTTGCCTGCTAGGAATTTAGGCAACCAAGTAAAACACATATATCAAGATGTAAAACTTCCAGATCCTTGATAAAATGCTTAGGCAACGTGACATTTAGGATATGTTGGTTGCATAATTTACACTTATAGGTGTAGGTAACAACTCCAATGCCAGTTTGAAAACCAATCAAAACAGTTAGTCCTGGACTGAACATAGGACTCACAAGTACCATCTATTGTAAACGCTCTTTCTTAGTTGTATAATCAACTATAGGAAAACAAAAGTGGTATTTGAACAAGAAAGTCATAAAAATTCAAAAAAGTGAAAATTTCCGTTTTATCACAAAAAGTCCGGCTATTTGTGAGGAAAATTCTCCACGTTCTGCCCCCAAAATGCGGCTTTTTCTTGCGTCTCTACTACGTGCCGAGTGTAATGTTACCAGTTAATTAATCAGGGACGTTCTCGGAGCTGAGGCCAGATCCTTCCTTCAGAAAACTTCCACTGCCACATTTCGTCAGTACAAGGACCACGTTTATCCCAGAATATGCAGGCTTTCTTCGAGGAATTATATATACTGTTGCTTCCTTGACCTGCACGATCGCCTAACACGTTGGCTAGTGAACATGTTTAGGATGTAATTTGTCTATAACTTGTTCGTCATTGTCGTCCAGCATAACAGTGTCGATGTCTTCTGGACTTGCATCCAAATAGCGTATCAGTCAGTTGCCAACACATCCACATCCAGTGTGTCAAATTTGATGCCATTATGTATAAAGTCTGAAAGCAACACGTGGAGGTTTCACACGATATTTATTTTTCAAAGTTAGATAGAGGTTTGCCCAATTTGAAATTGTAATAATTTTTAAGTAGTCATGTGACAAATATGTGGTAGTAGTTTCATTGGAGTCACGTGTTACATATTTTCACAAACAACAGTAAATTATGTATGTATGGTGAATCTATATTTCTTTTCAACAGCTAATAAAAAGGAACCTCTAAGCCAAACATTTCTTTATATTTATTCCAGTTTAGTATATGTATATTTATTTAACCCACATACACGAAGGTAAGCCAATAATATATTCACTTTTGTGATACAATCGAATAGTAGCGCAGCCATGTTTATTTCGCAACAGTGCAAAGCAAACTAAAGTGATAACTTTGGAACCTGCCACAAGCAAAGACAATGATGCCATCTGCCGGTTTGCGAACGCAGACAGCCGTACAGCCAACCTACAGATGACTAGAACAAAAGTGAACATGTTATTGGCTTACCCTCGTGTATGTGGATTATGTATATACAGATCCATGACCGTGCTCTACGACCTTGTCCTGCAAGACGGCCTATGGCGTATTGGATTGTTCCCTACGTCTTCAATCAGCGGTTTATCCTGAGGTGTAGTTGTTGTCTTAGATCAACTTGATCTGGATGAAGATTTGGCTCATTTACGTTCATCATCCTGGTGTCAATCTAAAATTTGTGGACAGTTCGTCACAACCAAATACTCTAGCGATTTGAGATGCATTCTGGCCTTGTGACGCACGACCCAGTTTCCCCACGCTGAGCTACTGTCACTCTTGGCGACCACGCGGACGCGGCATGACTTTGCTTGTCACAACGAATGCTTCGGACGATAGCCTGTAAACAACATGCATGACTTAACTGTCCATGTTTCTCGGCAATAATTGTGTAACCTTCTTACTTTAATTCCCTAATTAAACATTTCTGACTCATGATTATACAAACTTACCCGTTAATTTTTGTCAAAATTATATCAACGACAGTGGAATTTCATCGTACATTAGTGTAAATTAAGACGTATGGCTTACAAAGAATCGTAATAATAATAACAACAATAATAATAAAATCATCGAAAACTTTGAGTGGGTTCCAACTATGGTCCTTCAGATTTGTGGTCGGCTGCATTAACCATTAGATTACGATCACTTCGCCCTGACTGCATTGTCAGTGATATCTTTACAGCAATTGAATTATGTGTTTCCACTTCGAATTTTCTGATATCTTTTCTTTGTTTAATAGATTCTTTCGTATTTCTGTTATATTATCGTCTCTTATTTACACTGTACATTATTTGTATTTACAACTCCTGCCCTTTTACGTAATGTAGTCGAGATATTCATCATAAAATTATAGCTTTGACTAATTTAATTTGCATATTCTCCACAGTAGTCAGTACAGGAATGGCAGATGCACAAGCAGGTTTACATTTGCTTCCTTGACAGATAATACAATTTGGCAGCTACAGTATCTCTTGTACTATGTTCAAGATTGATATACTCAAATGGGACTTCTTGAACTATTGTTGCGTTATGCATTCATTGATGGAGAGATGTTAATGGAAATGCATTTAAAGCGTTATAGTCCAGCTTAAATTCTTGTCGATAAAGCTACGCTTATCGCATTTCTGCACCGTTTCACTTTGAGGTCTCGAAAAACACAATATACTTGCAAAATCAGATATTCTAACGAGTTTGTTCTCGTTCTTATAATTGTCATTCGTTCTTCCTAACATTGCCTTAAATAAATGTGTTATCGAAATCTGACATTCCATGTTAAAAACGTAATTAATTAAAAAATGTAAATGAATAACTGCTGAATATAATGAGTAAGTTAGGACATACTTCTGAGAGTATTTGTGACTCATGTAATTCCTTCATCCCTTGGCAATTGGTGTAGCTATTTAGTACTGCTCTGATTCCATAAGCTGAAGTTTTTAAACTGACTTTCTAAAAACCTTTCTATCTTGCTTAAATAGACTTTTTCATATCTGGTCGGTCATGAGAATTAATTTGAAATTTGTGTAGGATGAGAGAGAAGTTACTTCATATTTAAAATATAGAACCACTATTAAAACATAGATTAGTAGTTTTCTTTACTTTTTGATTTTCAGCTAATATGAATGTTTGGTATCAGTTCCTTTAAAGCTAGATATGAGCACAATTTCTTTTCTTACTTTGTTAAACGAACAGATACAATATTTACAAGCATTCTTAATGCTTTCATGGGAAAACTGAAGTTAATCAGTTCTCTCACTGGTCGACACATTTCAAGTAGTTATTAAATCTCTGTGACAATATTTGATTATTTCTGGATTAAGAACAATTTGAGCTTGAATAACAGACTTCTAACTTTACATTTTGCAGCTTTTTCGAAATTAATTGTAATACTGGCAATATTATACAAGATGATAATAATGATAAAAAAATGTTAATAATTTCCAATCATCTTGTGCAGTAGTTACAATATTTCTCTTACATGTTAAGCTCTTTTTATGTGAAATTACTTCTATTTGTTACTGAACTCTTAAATAAAGTAAAAAAAAATACAGTATCCTCTTCTTTAATATTTTTTTAAGTATGTATTGATGAGTATTCTCGCATAAGCATCTAGTTCTAAGTTCATTCATTCTTTACTTCCATTTCTAATCTCCCAAATGAATCTACCTCAATCTTGTCTTTCCTGGCTTTCAACGTTTGAACTCCAGAAACTTGTAGCATTAGAATTTCTTCTTTGTTTCAACAATAATTTATCTGGATAATGATTCTTATTACGTACATTATTGATAATTGCTGGACTACCAAATCTTTGAAAATCAATAAAAATACAGCCTCAATCGAGCTTATTTCCTTTATTGCTTTAGCTTCCCCAGAAATATTTATAGTTTAACTTGTTGCTTAAATTTTATGTAAATGTTTATGTGAGTTGCTGATGTACAGGAGTGTAATAACCATTAAGTGAAATAAGCGCGTGCTTAGGGCTCAAGAGAAGAGGATATCACAGAAATTGGCTATGGCCGAATTTACTATTGTTCGTGGGCCATATTGTGCAATATTGAAAATGATGCAGCAAGAGTACCGCTATATTACATGAGAAAATTACTGTATATACAATAGTAACAAGAGCACTCAGAGAGTCGAGATGCCGTCAAGAGTCATGAAATTAAAGGACCATCAGTAAGGACCAAACTTACAGTAAGATAAAGAATAATGTTTATTTTTGTATACTTCTAGTTCATTCATATTTTAAAAAGTTTTCTTCATTTTTTTTAATTGCAAAGTCTTTGATAAAATCCCCAGTCATTAGCTCTATCATTACTTTTATTATTATTTATAGTTTCGTCAAGGAAGTTATGTTTTTGACGGAGTATATACGTATGTTTCTTGCTCATTTTCTCCCTAACTCTGTATAGAAAATATACAAATTTCACATGAATAAAAGCAGGCGAAAAATTGTATGCAGTCTGTGATATTTGTGTACTTTCTGTACAGTGTCAGGGGAAGAAAATGAGAAAGAAACACATAGATATACTCCGTCATAAGCATAACCTCCTTGACTGAAGTATAAATGATTATAAAAGTAATAACAGAGCTAATGAATGAGGATTTTATCAAAGACTTTGCAATTAAGAAAAAATGAAGAAAACTTTTAAAATATGAATGAACTAGAAGTATACAAAAGTAAACATTATTCTCCATCTTACTGTAAGTTTTGTTTGATTAAGATAAATAAAATTTTATTATTTTGTCGTACATATATTTTTCTACGTATATGGGGCACCAAAATCTTTTTAAGTGCTTAGGGCCTCTAAGGGTATTAATCCGACCCTGCTACGTAGTATGTTTGTCTGTAGTTTTAAATCATATATATGTTATTTTTATAAGATGTAGCAATTTTATACAGTCTTATTAATTCCAATACTCATTGTAAACATCGTATTTGTGTTGAAACTTTTCTATTGAAAAATAAATAGAAATATTTTACTTTTTTTCTCAGATCCGTTTGAGGTCAAACTATTGAAAAGAGAGTATTTTAATCGTTGGTACGGCCTAAAAGCGTATTATATGGCTTTCACAGTTACAAAAATTCCAACACAAGTAAGTGAAATCGTCTTAAGATGTATATTGTTATTATTTTTACCATTGCTATCTTTTGCAATTTAAAATTTCAATAGGAAAACAACTGTTCAGTTAACATAAGTTCCAAAATTTAACAATTGATTTTGGTGTCTGCCTTGTAAACATTATTGTCATTTAACTTCCAGTAATCAGTCTTCATTTCAACCTTTTTTAAGGTACAGTATATTCTTCGTAATCTTATTTCGTTCTTAGTTCTATTTACCTACTTGAAGAAGCTCATGTGGTGTTAATCATAATCATAATCATCATCATGAAGCTGTTTTATAATGAACGCTCAATGTCTATTTAAAACACAAAGTAACTAGTATGTTCATGTGTGAAGTTGCGGAACAACAGATACAAATTACAGTAATTGTCATTCGATCTTAGATTACTGTATAATACTAAAATTGAATTCATTTTCCATTAGTAATTATAACATGAAAAAAAAATTGCAGTTTTCCATATATTAATTGGATACATTTGCCACTAAAATATTAAAATTTAATATAGATTTTGTATTCTGTACACATTTGAGACTACTATACTGCAAATATCTTTAACAAATTGTTCAAAGTTACAGTGTTCATGCAAATTATCATTTCTGAAAGAAAAAAAAATAAATAAACAAAGAAAAAAATAAGACTCATTATCTTTTTCTTGATATAGGCTTCGTGGTACAGTATTTCCTAAAATTTATGATACTTGAGTTTTTTTTTTTCTTTTCTATGGATCTTGAAACGTTGCGATTTTTTGAAAATAGGCAAATTTTAATCTGAAGTATCTCAAAAGGTATTGAAAAATCTGAAAATTTCACAAAACAATTGTTCTTTACACATTGGCGTCTCTGGCATGTAAAATTTGGGGGGGACATCAAAGAAATGACCTAACTGCTAGTATCTTAGCGGAATGTTAGATTATCTCACTTCAAAATATTGGGGGGGACGCGTCTCCCCCGTCCCCCCGCCAGAGACGCCCATGTCTTTACATAGTAATAAGTGTTCTTTACATAATAATAATATATCACTGAAATTTGACTAGTTTTTGAGTTATGTTTCTTTTTATATGGGTAAAACACAAGAAGTGGGGCGGTTTGCAAGTATAATAATAATAATAATAATAATAATAATAATAATAATAATAATAATAATAATAATAATAATAATAATAATAATAATAAACTATATGTTATTTTTACAGTTCTCATGTGAAGCAAGAACTCAAGCAAAAACACCAGTCCTCCTCCATTTATAATCTTAAAATATCAGTGCTGAAAAAAAGTTAGTTGATTTCTGTACATAAGTTTTCGCTGATATTGAAGCTTCGATCTGTAGCAATCGTGAATTTTAATAGCGATAATCTTCTTAAGATCTTACTACAGCTTGACACCCACACTTTGCTATCTTTAGAGTCTTGGAAAGAAGTTTCTGGATCATTTGGATGCAAAAAGTCCAAAAATAATTGTTGTTTTTCTTTCTTGTTTCTTCAGTTTTCCCAATCCACCAGTTCTTGTCATAATTACAAGCTGCAGTATCCTTTGGCGCGGGAGACCCGGGTTCGATTCCCGGCGGGAGCTCATGTGGTTCGGATTCCACGTTAATCAGTAGGTCAACGTCTCATATAGCCTCGCTGCTGAACGGGCCGTAAAAATCAATCAATCAAAGCTGCAGTATCTTCTGTTTTCAATGGGTGATATGCATAAGGATAATCCCACCTCTCGAACGAGATTAATCTACAAGTGAGTTCTTAGTCGTAATTCGTATACATAAAAAGAACGAATAGCGAATGAGATTGTTCTCACTGTGACACGCAGTTTCATCTTATGTGAACTTGGCTTTGATGACGTTTCATACAGAAATGACGTAATGAAAGCGATGTTTATTTCCTTCTCCTTTCTAAATAAGAAATTCACAGGTGCGCAGCAAGTGAAAACATGTCAGTAGAATTAAAGTCAGTGGCGTTATTTATCCAGCACAAAAGCACGACCTTTTTTTTCTGTTGAATTAGGCTGATTATAGTACGGCTACTTTAGTTTGAATATTCCAGCAATATAAAACAGTAACGAACAAGTTCTCAGCACTATACAGCCCCAACTCTGCTTCAAGTTTGAGGAGCCAATTAATATTGTACTAGCGTCACTTACCCGCTTCGCTGGGTTAAAATAAGGAAAAATAGTAATATGTTCCGTTAGTCAGTCGCTTTTTACTATTACTAAACTGCTCTCTGATATCGGTCATTTCCGATCATTTTTATATATCTTTCCCTTTCCCCAAGTTGCGGGGCGGACTTTGAATTTAAATGGCAACGGAAGTGTCACTGTTCATCTCAGCGACTCCGAATACTATGGATTCGACACTAATATCGGTCATTTTCAATGATTTTGTATATCTCTTTCCTCCGTTCCCATGTTACGGAGCATGGTGTCGGAAGTGTCATTGTTCATCTCAGGTATTAAAAAAAACAGTGGATTTGGCACGGATACTGGTCATTTTCGATCATTTTTATACATCTCCTCCCTCTCTCCTCAAGCTGCGAGACTGAATTTGGATGTAAACGGGATCGGAAGTGTCACTGCTCATCTCAGCGACCCCGAAATCTATGGAATCGACACTAATATTGGTCATTTTTTAAAATCATTTTTATGGATCTACCCCTACCCCCAAGTTGTGGGGCTCAATTTGTATGTAAACGGAATAGAAAATATCACTGTTCAACTCAGCGACCCAGAAAACTATAGATTCGATAGTAATATAGGTCATTTTCGATCATTTTTAAATATCTCCCCTCCCCTAAGTTCCACCGTAAAAGTGATACGATAAAAAGACACCCCAGGTCTAAACCTCATCTATGTTGAAAATTTGATCGAGATCGGTCGGGTGTATCAAGGGATTAAGAGTATAAGCATAGTGACTTTTAATTTTATATGCAGTATATATAAACATAAAATGGGAACAATTTTACATTTGTGATGGGGAAACAAAACAGAAGTGCTAACTCATGCAACGATGTTAGGGGTTTCTGGAGATTTAAATAATTGGCTTTCTCGGTTTCCCGAAAACATCTAAAAGAGGTTAAAAAACAGGAGTCAAAGTTTAAAATAAGCAGATTCTTTTTAGGTAGCTTCAAATCTAAACTGTTGAAATGTTGAAATTGGAAGTGAACGGGGTATCGGTGAAACTAAGATGATGTCCACTATGAATTACTAAAGAACAAGAGGTGGTTCCTCTCTACATCATCATGTATTTATTTATTATATTTATTTTTAATAGAGTGCAACGTGATAGGTTTTGCCATTCTAGGCACTGCGCTGTCTCCCCAGCTGTTCTAGTTTCAATTATACTGCAATAAACGTTGTACAGTACTAACGAAGCAACTCATGAAGATAACAAATGTCTCATGCATAGATAAAATAAAAAAAAAGTAACAAGAATAGTAAGGCAAGTTACTCTTCTGTTAGTATATTCATCCTCATATTCAGCTGGTTTCTTGTTAACAATGTATGTGCAGTATATTACTCCTATAGCGTCAGGAAACATATAATTTTTACGCCATACATTTCTCGCATCCTGAAGCCTTGCAGCGGTTTAGGAGAATTTTAGTCATTGTCCAGTTTTTCATTTAATGTTTGCTACAACTTTCCATTTAGTTCTTTAGATCTTCTGCAACGCCAGTTTAAATCCAGGGTCTTCAACATAACGCAACAAAAATCTTCTAATTATTCAGAGCCCTACCTCTAGTTTCCAGTAAATCCCCAGGCAAATGTTGTGCCATCCATTGTACATTTTGGTTTTGAAATCTATATAGTTTATAGCCATACATATCAGAGTCTCTCTGAACTTTGTACACTTTTCTTCTTGACTCCACATCCATAAATTCAGCCATTTTGAACCACTCTCATACACTGTGAGACAAATGAGGTAGATACTGAAGTGGGTCACAAAATTTGTAGATTAATCTCAGCTAGTTGAGATTATACTCAACTTTATGCATACGAAAAGTAAGAAATCACAATTTGAATCATAAGTTCCAAGCATTTACTATGTGCTTGAGATTAAACACAAATGACGTCACGTTGTCTCGCCTTTTATGCATACAACATTGAGATTAATCTCAAAATTTTGAACAAAGAGTAAAATCTTACTACAGTGAAACCTGTCAACTTGGCCACCTCTCTAAGTTGGCCACCTGCTTATCTTGGCCTAGTTCGTCTTGAACCTGCATTTTCCCATAAGACATTCGTTACTTACTACTCTATAAGTTGGCCACCTGTCTATCTTGGAAGTTGGCCACACTGAAGCAATGTTTACCCTATGATGATAATGATAAATTTACCTGAGTATCTTGGCCACGCAAAATACAGTTTTGTTATTTTTCTTAACTCTTTCGAATTCCCATATGAGAGGCAGATGTTCTGTATTTGTGACTGGACACAAAGAAGCATAGATTCGCACAATTTGTTCTTGGAGGTCAATGGCCAGAACACTACTCTCATAAAGGGGTGGTGAAGGAAGGTGGGAATAAGAAAAATCACGTACAGGAATTCAGGAAATGGTTGTACGTATTTGTTTACCCTGTCTGTTTTGGTAAAACCATTAACTATATCAACTCCTCTCATCAGTGGAGAGCTTTAGTAATTCCGGAAAATTCTGAAGGTTAAAACTAACCACCTCAATTGTCAACTATTGGCACCTGTCGGCTTGTCAAAAGATAGCGGAGTTTGAGATATGATTTCCCATAAGATTTTCTTAAAACATATTCTGCTCCGAGGGAAACACTTCTACCTCATTAAGAAGAGGTAGTTAACTACAATATTAGAACGTGCATCTGCCAAAAAGAATAAAACAAATACGTCTATTATGAACCACCATTCAGTAACAACTGAAAAGATGTCATATAAATTGCATATGAATTTCTCAATTTATAACTTAGCTTTTCTTGTTTTCAATCTGAATAACTAAGTGTGCTATAATATCAGTTTCAATAAACTACTGTACATACGCTTCTATTTCATGGTTGTTTGTGTTATTATGTTTTCAATCCGAATAATCGAATGTACCAGACTAGTTTTCAGAAAGAGAAAGGTATGCACATATATTAAACATACTATAGTAATATTTTCTAGTACTGTATATTTTTATGATTACTCTATATACATTATTTATAAGTAGCTATCGTGCCACTGCTTATTAAAATTTTGCAATCAAGTAATACTAGAAATCCTATTCTAAAAATAAACAAATCACACTTATTTTCTGTAAGTTGGCCACCTGTCTAAGTTGGCCACTTTTCGATGGAATCGATGGTGGCCAACATAGACAGGTTTCACTGTATTATGCATATCACCCAATGATAACACACTTTCTTCTGAAATTGTTGTGCTGCAATCAGTAAACTGAAATTACTTTTATGAACTAAACAATTAATTACTTTCCCAAGACGAGGCTAATCTTTGTTTACTAATATTGATACATGCACGCAACATTTCTAATTATTTCAAGTACATTAATTATTAACATCATACGAAGAAATATTATTATTTCAGGTACTTTTTCTTACGTTTCTTGCAACATGGCACATGTCACTCTTTTTTTTTTTCTTTGCCAGCCTCTCCATACAGACTCTTGACTACTGTTAGTGCACTGGCGAATAGTCTGTGGAGTTTCGAACTCTGTGTGATGATGAATAAACTCAGTTAGTGGAGAATAGTTGAGAATTAAATGTCATGTTGTTTGATTCTACTTCTTTTGATAGTATATAAATAAAGTGAATGGAGAATTGCGATCTACGAAATATGTCCTAGCTTCCATAGAAAGACAGCCATCAAAATGGGAACAGTTTGGCAGCGCCAATTTTAAAGAATGTGTTTTGTTCGTACATATTCTATTGTATTTTACTTTAAAAGTAAGTTAAATAGGACCTATTAATAAAGTGAAAGCTTGACAAGCTCCAAAAATACATAAGACAAAACAGCATTTATTATTTAATAATTATTTCCTTCAAAACATGATTAACAATTAGTTTGTACTAGTAAAATATTACTATGGTAAAACAACATGAACATGCAACTCAAAAGCTAGTCAAATCTGTGATCAAATTTAACCACTTATTACTACGAAAGTAACAATTGCTTTGTGAAAATTTCAGATTTTTCAAATGTGTCACTTTTGAAGCTTTTAGGTTCAATATTGCTAGGTTTCGAATAATCGCAACACCCAGAACAGAGAGAAGATGAGACTCTCAAGTGTGAAACGTTTTAGGAAGTACTGTACCACGAAGCATATGTCTAGAAAAAGAATTAATATCAATTCTTATTTTTCTTTAAAATATTTAACTTCAAAAGTAAGAATTTGTGTTTTTCAAACTTTAACTTTCCACAAATCGTGCAGTATAACATGCTTAAATGTATATAGAATGTAAAATGTAATATATTTAATTCTCTTTCAAATGTGTCTTATTTCAAATCAATATCTTCTAAAACAATGAAGATACAGTGTTTGCTGCGAATCTTTGTAAACTGCAAAATACGTTCATCCGCTTATATAAAATGACAACTCAAAAGAAAACTGAACATATAAAAAATAACTATTCTATCAGGCCTTGTTTCCATTTTGTACTAATACACAATAACACACTGAACAAGGCTATGTGATAATATGTAAACAATTACTATCACCTAACAGTTTCAACACAATAACTGTGTCTTCATCAGACTTTCACTCCTTTTGGCTGCTATTTTTGGGAGTTGGTCATCACGTATATACTCTCCAGAGATCAACTTTTAATTAGGCTCCGCCCCGTCATTGAAAAGTAACATTTGTGTGGCTTTCACTATCACTTTTTAGCTGCACAGAGGTCATAGAAGTAGAGAACAGAACTTTGGTGAGAAAATGGAAAGAAGTCAGGGAGATTATGAAGGCAGCAGACAAGGTGATGAATTGGAATGCAGGATTCTAGATAAAAAAAAAAGGGTGAGAGAAGATTCTGCTTAAAGAAGGAGAAATGAAAAGGAAGAAGAAAGAAAGAGAAAAAAATAATAAGGAAAATAAGGATAATTAGAGGACAGAATGTATCCAGTGAAAAAAGTATACTTGTAATTGGACACGTGTGCAGCTAAAAAGTGAAAGTAAAAGCCAAACAAGTGTTACTTTTTAATGAAGGGTCGGAGCCTAATTAAAAGTTGATCTCTGGAGAGTATGTAAGTGATGACCAACTCCCAAGCAGCCAGAAGGAGTGGAAGTACGATGAAGACACAGTTATTGTGTTGAAACTGTTACGTGATAGTGTTTTTTTTTTTTTTTTTTACATATTATCACATAGCCTTGCTCAGTGTGTTATTGTATATTAATAAAAAATAAATAAAATAAAACAAAAATAAATAAATAAATGTATGCTTGTTTTCAGCTCTCTAAATATAGTACAGCTTTGTTTATAAAAATTGAAAAATAGTGAATTTTGCCAGCAACCATCATTGGTTGATTTGATATTGATTTACTTGTATTCTCAAGGAAGAACCATAAGTCTTGCAATATTCTGGTACACAATATATCTGTATTTATTACAATAATGAAAGTAGGTTAACATTCAAAGTATAGTCCTTCATGTTGGGTTCTCTGGAGCTATCTTCGTGCCAGTTCTTTAATACCATATCTTGTCCTTAGAGGCAAACTAGTCAGTCACTTTTCTTTCCACTTCCTCTTGTTGGTGAAACATCGTGAGTTCAGGAAGTGCGGCATGGATAGGTGGTAATCCGAAGGAGGAAGGTCAGGATTATATGCAATGTAGCATCAGTTCGATGTGATCAAGTTCATGAATTTTTTGTTGCTTGTTTTGAGTTGAGTGTGGGGTATTGTGTTATGCTGTTGCAGTAGAATGCGCTTTCTGTTCAATTGCAGTCATCATTATACAAAGTGCTGAAGATACTGACGGAGTGAGATTCTACGCGTTAAATAGTCTGCTTGCCATGCTACCTCTTCAACCAGTTTGACCTTGCGCTTACGGTCAATCGACGTGTACTTGCATTGCTGCTTGGGTTGTGGAAATATTGCAAGATTATGAATCTCCCGAAAATTTTAAATCAGAAATTATTTTTTTTTGTGTAGGGCACAATTAACGAAATAGCCACCATTTAAATGTAAGTTCTTACATAGTCGACGAAACGTCCAGCGCTTATAATCTTAAAGAAATCTGAAGATAAAAACATGAACCAAAAAGTGAGATATGGACATGTCATAAGGCAGATTAAATGGAAAGTAGCTTTTTACACTGGGCACTCTATTTGGGCACTGGGAAGTAGCTCAAAAAATTTAAATGGGAAGATATGTCATTTGAGATATTATTGAAAAGATCATGTAAAAACAAACAACATTTGTCAGGGTTTTCTTTTTCTCTCTCTCTTTTTTTTCTTCAAGATGACTGAAGATGAAAGGATGAAACAAAAAGTGGGATAAAATACCATGAGACACATTGAATCGAGCGTGCTGTTTGCTCCACCGCTATCAGACTTATTGATATATCATTACAAATATCATAATCAAGCAAATACCTTTATTGGCAGCAGTTGTTCCTATGGGACATCGTTTATGAATACCGGGGAGATACAACGGTTGATATTTTTAATACTTAGACAGAACAAGATACTTTTCAAATTTAATAATTACATACATTTCTTGGCTATTAATCATTAATTTTACGACCAATGTTTTAAAATCAAAGAAATCCACAGTGTCTCATGGTAGGGAGTACCTATAGGACAAACAGCACACTCGGTTTAACGCATTTAATGATATTTCCCTACCTCACATTTTGTTTCATCATTTTATCTTTAATCGTTTCAAGCTTCGTGATTTGTTTCCTTAATTAGAATGAACAACGGAAAGAAAGGGCTCAAAAATAGTTCATTTAGGGAAAATATTCCAATTTCGACGGATCCCATACGATCTTACATATAAAGTAAGAGGTTAGTGAAGACATCTGTTTACCACCCATATCAATACTATTATTGTTCTTTTTTCCACTCTTATTTCACTACACTATGTGCACTTACAGCATTTTTGATGCTCTACTATACGTCATACCACACATTCTATTTCTCTTCGCAAAATTCACTTCTATACTTAAAAACTGTGCTTGATCATTTGAATTTTGCTCTGATATCTGCTTTACTCCTTCCCGTATAGCACAATGTATTATTAGTTTACATTTACACATTTGCAAGTGTATGCAAGAGTTAACATTTGAATGGTGGACATTTTTGCCTCACACGAGAAAACTCCCCGTGACTCTCTATTCAATGTCTCTATCTCCCACTTTTTATTTCAAATTCTTATCTTCAGCCGTTTTGTGGATCAATAAGCATTGGATGTTTTATCTGACTGTGCAAGATCTCACCTTTAAATGTTGGCCATTTCATAAATGCTGCCCCCTAAGAAAAAAAAAAAAGAAAGAAGAGCAAAATATCTTTTCAATGATATTTCAAATAACATATTTTTCAATTTAAAATATTCGAGTGACTCCTAGTGCCCATGATAGGATTAGGAATTAGACTTCTGGGCTGTCGGCAGCTAAGGCCATTTAGCCCGTCACACGTATATGAGGAATGACGTTTCTTGGCGAGCACACTATCCAACGAAAGGGAAGGAAGGAAGCGGCCTGGGACCATTATGGTAAATACCATCCCGGCATTTGCCTGGTGTGAATGAGGGAAACCCAGAAAGAGAAACCTCACTCAAGATGGCTGGCCTGAAAAAGCTGTGATACTTTTTTGACCGAGTGTCCCACTGGGAATCGAACCTGGGACCGCTCGCACCAAAGGCGAGAGCGTTAGCGACTACTCCACGCGGGGCCAGTGCCCATGATAGGGGGTACACTGTGGTAAAAGCAGTACTCTCTATTCAATGCACCGTATGACATTATTCTAACTCACTTTCTATCTTATCTTTTTTATCTTCGGCCATTTTAATCATTGGACGTTATATTTGGAACACCTATATATATAGTGGGTCAAAAAAGTTCCGTACAAATGTTTTTCGGTTATGTATTGTAATATGTTTTACAAAGTACAGAAAGGAAATGACAATTTCTATGAGTTTTCTATAAAGAACTCCATAATAAGTATATACATAAGAAAATAAAACATTTGGAGTATATAATTCAGTAGAAAATCAAATAACACGAAATTCTGACCATATTACAAATCAGAAAAAAAAAAGTTTCCGTACACATAAAGAAATACACGTAAATAAGGGTAGCATGTTACGTTTCGACCGCAGTTAGTAATCAGTTGGTCCTACTTTGGCCTTAAGCACTTCTCGCATTCGTTTCTGCATTGCAGTGACCAATTTTGATGTAGTTGTAGGGGGGATGTTCCTCCAGTCTTCACGTAATGAATTTTTCAACTGGTCCTTGTTTCTAATATTGTGTTTCCTAATGCGACTCCCTAATTCATCCCACAGATGCTCAATGGGATTACAGTCAGGAGATTGTGGAGGAGTATGAAGTTGTTTTGGCACATTATACAACAACCACTCTTTCACTTTTCGTGCAGTATGTTTAGGGTCGTTATCTTGCTGTAATATAAAAGAGGCTCCCATATTCAGTTTCTTTGCACTGTCGTGGAGATTCTGTTTCATAATGTTCAGGTAAACATATTGGTCCATTGTATCTTCTATAAAATGCAAATTTCCTGCTTCAGTTGCACTCATTCACCCACAAACGAGCACACCACCACCCTCATGCTTTGCAGTAGGACATAGATGCTTCGGTTCCATATGCGCATTTGGTTTCCTCCATATAATAACTCTTCCGTCGTATCCATGAATGTTGAATTTGCTCTCATCACTAAATAAAACAGAGTTCCAGAAGCTAATTAGCTTGTCCACATGAACTTTTGCGAACTCTACACATTTCTTGGCGTTTGCTTTGCTAACATATGGTTTCCTTCTGGCTACGCAACCGTTGTAGCCTGCTTTTCTGATGACAGTACGAACTGTTTCAGTAACCACTTGTACACCATAGTCAATTTCAAGCATACTAACTAGTTTTGGGTTCATTTCGGATAGTTCTTAAAATAACACATTTATGATTATCCTTCACCTTTGTTGGACTGCCATTGCGCGCTCGATCTTTGCAACTATTTGTTGCAATATAGCTATTTAGAATGTACTGTACTGTAGAATGTGATTTCTTTACTATCTCTGCTATGTTTCTGTATGAAAAAGAGACTTACCTTTTTGTCTTAATTTTATTATTAGTTCACGTATTGGAATTGGCGTTTCCATTTTGACTCGTCGTTTTACTGCCTCTGTAGGTCTCTCTTGCCCAAATGTAACTACAATAGTACTTTATCACTAGTAGAGCACGCTACTGTCATCTGTAGCCACTGCAAACACTGTTTGGTGTGTGTTTTGCTTCCTTCTTTTGTATATTTGTGCCGTATACGGAAACTTTTTAGACCTCAATTTTCCCCAACTTAACAAATCGTCAGTTATACTATTGGTATATTCAGTACCATCACTATAATGAGTACACATTA
The DNA here is from genome assembly GCF_964235325.1 of Thermobia domestica. Taxonomy (NCBI): domain Eukaryota; kingdom Metazoa; phylum Arthropoda; class Insecta; order Zygentoma; family Lepismatidae; genus Thermobia; species Thermobia domestica. The sequence goes on from NC_137460.1 coordinate 136,432,656, forward strand.
CATGTAGACATGAACAAATCCAGCTAATGTAATTGCATTTTATTATTTATTTATTTTAAGATATTATAACATTTTGAAATTACTAATCTCTGGTGTATGGAAACTTATATGATACATGATACAAGTTTTTAAGAAAATGCATGTGACAGAGTTGAAAGTCTAAGACTCTTAGAAATCACAAGCACTTCAATAAAGTGTAATATTTAGATAATGTTAGATATAGGAATATTATTTTTAAAAGCCTCAAGTACTAGAAGTTTATGGTTTTCGTTATCAATTAGCATTTACTTACAAGGGATGCAAATATGTTATGAACAAACAAGTTGTCACTTGATATATGTTAACAATATTAATAGTAAACGGTGACGGTAAATATTTCCAACAAAAGCAACAACTATAAATCTTAAATTTAATGTCTCACAGTAATGCACTGGTGGCTAAAGAAGGCATATGATAAAAATGAGAGTGATTGTGAAACAATTAGGAAAGGTAGAATGTAAGAGGAAACGGGAGAATCCCAAGGAAACAAATGAACAGAATGTCGTCCTCTATTAACTCATATGACTCGAGGTAAAAGTTTCATAATAAATATTAAGTACTGTAATAGTAGTTTATATACGAGGTAATTGGTTCATATTAGCTATGCTATCTTAAATAAATTGAACTACAAAACCAATTACTGAACGAGGCAACATTTATTTTAAAATAATAACTGTGTGACATTATACACGTGAGGGACACGGTACATAATATTAATTGGTACGAGATTGAAGTGTTAGCACGGGAGAAAAGGACGTTAATAAGAAAGTGGAAGGAGGCCAGATTCATTGAAAAAGAGAAAAGCTGTCTCATGAATTGGAATACAGAACTTAAAATTGACGAACAGTGGGGCAAGTTATTGGAAAAAACTTAATTTGAATTTATTTTTCTGTCGGACCAGGGAGGGAAAGGGATTTATGGTGTTTAGTTTCATTTTTGTCAACTTTTACTATGATTGGCTAAACTTTGCTATAATTGAAGGAATTAGCATATACTGTAAGGCTAATATATCACAAGATGCTTCTATTCATTTTTTTTGGTGTCAGTTTGTGAAATTTGTAGCCTGAGAATGACCTGTTAACATCAATAGATAAGATTAAGTTTAGTATCTGTATTTTCTGTTAAGTTGAAATTTAACCCTTGATCAGCGTTTAGGACCATTTTCCGGGATCCTGTTATATTTAAATGCAACTGTTGGCTGAATCCGCTTTGATCAGCTAATCAGCGTTTAAAACCATTTTCTGGGATCGTGTTATCATAAGAGGGGTTACCTTGCACAAGATTTAGGCAATTTTAAAGAAAATCGCATGTAACTTACAAACGTAATGATTTAGAACGCTGTATTTTAAACATATAATAGCTAGATATATAATGAAAATATTAATGCAAGTTCATTAGTAAACATTCAATGTAACCATAGTTATTGAAATATAAACTTTGGTGCAAAGTAACCCAATAGGTGGGGTTACTTTGCACAACATACAAAACAGTGTGTTCAACATACGAACATAACGTTTCTGCGCAATGTTTTCACTTTAGTATTTAACATTTTACTTACTACACAAAACTGCATGCACTCTACAAATATTGATATTAGAATGATGGTACTGGTATCAGTACTTAGTTCGATATTTGTAAAGAAAATTATGTATTTTCTGGTACCGGCGCAGGAACTACATTCTAATAGTTTAGCATATGTCCCACAAGAATGTCAACTGAGAAAAAAAAAAAAAAAAAAAAAAAAAAAAAAAATCCCCGTGAACTGATTTGCCTTGGTTATTCCTTATGTCCAGGAATATCATCCTAACCGTAATCAGTGGAAGATTTACTGGGTTTGGGACTTTCAGGCTGAAGACCACCCAAATTTTTTTTTTTTTTTTTTTTTTTTTTTTTTTTTTTTTACAAAAATCTAATGTTAGTCATTCCTATGCGTATAAGCTGCAACTCCCCCCCAAAAAGTCTAGTGATTTCTAATAAATAAAAAAAGATGCCTTTGTGAGTGAAGCCCCTCTCAAACTACTTTTCTGGTTCCGCCACTTTCATAATTTATTTTCCAGCAAGAAATTCATTCCGGCATGTATCTAAATAGGAAATTTACCTAAATTTAGAATGCAGGAAGTCCCGGTAGTAATAATTTCCTATTTAAGGGGTATTTTGGACCGGTGCAAAGTAACCCCGAGTAGAGGCTGAAACCGCCTTCCCAGTTTTAATTTTTTTTATGACTTTAAACGTTTCACATTTCAATTTCAACTATTGCATCAAAATCCCATTACACACAGTAGTATTCTACGAAACTTTGACGGAAATTCTTGTAGGTAATATCCTTCAAATTTCGGCGGCCTTTGCAGTGACTACTTTCCATACCTCTATAACAATGAACCCTCCCGGTAATTAGAACTGATGTTAACCGCCAACTTTATAGCCAAAATACAGTTAGATGTGCTATCTTACGGTGGCAGTTGAAACTTCCTCTTTACTGTTCATGGTTTTACCGACAGAGGACTGTGAAACTCTTTTCATATTTTGTGCAAAGTAACCCCTGATGTCTTACGGTATATTTAGATGGAACTCTTTCTTATTTTTTCAGTGTCTAATGAAGTCAATATGTTCAGTTAGCTGGCGAAAGTGTTACACAGTTATTATTTTTAAATAAACGTTGCTTTTGTTCAGTGATTTGTTTTTCTAGCAAAACATACAAATTATATACCAAATTTGTATCAGTAAAACTAAAAGTAAACAAAATACTAGAATAACCAAAGTAAAGACGTTGAGTCATTAATTAATATTTTCTTCCTTTCTAGGTTGTGTTTGGTATGCTTTATATTTTCCTTACCTATGTGCTCACCGGACAGCCAGTTGAATTTCAACGTTTCTTTCGGTTTACGCTGATTTGCTTGCTGGTAGCACTCATATCTGAAGGTCTAGGTTGGTTTGTAAGCTGCTTGTTTAACAGTGCAGTAAGTACTTGTCATTTTTTTTTTTTTTTTTTTTTTTTTTTTTGAGTTTTCGTTCGTCTATACAAATTATCTTAAAAGAGAATTGAAATGTCAATGTTATTTTTCTAATTTTTGTAAAACGGGTAGAAAATTGTAGGTCACCCGCTTGAAAAAATCGTGATTAAGGATTATTATGAATCGTAGTATTTATTGTTATTTATACAAAAATGAACACATTATAAAGACAAATAATTATAAATCCATTATAAAGACAAATAATCAATCATGATAAATCGTTTATTAATATATTTCAGAATAAGAAAGAATCATATTTCTCTACTACGTATTACCTTTTCAAATTTTAAAATTGAAAGGCGCTTTAAAGTGGTTTTTTAAATACGTTAAATGCGCTTTCAAGCGTTTTGAATTCCCTAAATTTTGAAACTGTATTGTCAGAATTAAAAGAAAAAAATCTAAAGCAGGAATATAAAATGAATTTTTAAAATAGTAAACTGTGAGCGCTTTCGCTAAATTGTCTCATTAGATAGGAAAGGAAAAAAGTAGAGAAAAAGAAAAATCAAAGAATAAAGAGAAAGGTAAGAAATGTCCAGGAGGATGCTTTGTTAGAACGCAGGGTCATGTGAGCACGTGATAGGAGGGTGGGACTTAATTGGGAAAATTTCCAGGGGAAAAGGGGGCATATTTCCAGCTAACATGGACGAATTGATTTGATTTTAGTTTAGCGTCCCTTTCAGCGGCGAGGCTATATGAGATGTGGACCTACTGATTAACAGGAATCCGAACCCCCTGAGCTCCGGCTGGGAATCGAACCCGGATCTCCCATGCCAAAGGCGCGTACTCTAACCGCTTAGCCACGAGGGAACTCCCAACATAGACGAAGTTCTTCTGTGGTAGAACGAAAAATAATCAAAATGTACACTTAAAACTGCATGTGAGTTAATAGATTTAAAAAAAAAGTTACATTTTAACATAAAATTGAATACATGTAAGCCTAGAAGTAACTAACAATATTTATATCTCATTTTTTAATAGTATACAGTCACAATATCACTTTTTTATTAATAACTTTAAAATGACTTATTAAAAAGATATTTACTTTTGTTCAGGAAAAAAAAAAATGAAAATTTAAGTACACTATTGGAAAGAAATTATATTTTTTGAAAATTTAAAATTCCCTACTTAACATTCATAAACTATAAATTAATCATTATTATTCCTTTCTATTAAAGTTATTTTTCTTTCTTTCTTTTCTTTCCCTGCAAAGTCTTTTAGAATTTTGTCTAAGTTCAAATTCCTGCTAATTTCAGATTCAAAATGGATAAAATTGCAAACTGTTCAAATACTCTTGCCAAACTGATTTTTTCAACTAAGATTTGATCTGTTTCACTTTGGAAAAACGTCTTTCTCCATATACCACAGTCACTGAGATTGTCAAGAGAAACGTATTTTTGCAATGTAGCCTTTTGTGCCAATGTGTAGCTAATGTGTATAATGTAGCCAACGTGTACAATGTGTAGCCAATGTGTATTTGACAACCGAAAGTAGATTTCATTTTAGCGCGGGGTCCATTTTTGGCCGGGACCTGATCTTCTTCAGCAAGTAATTATGGAAACATAAACATTTATTATATTAAATTACGTACATATACAGAAGTTACAAGTGTCCTGAAAGGAAACGAAATTGAATACTTGAACCTCCTGACTGTTGATGAAATTCTGCGTACAACACTGGCATAGCTGTTTGTACAAGAAATAAATAAATAAATAATAATCATAAGTCGCTATTTACTGAAAGAGGCATGTCGTACAAGATGCTTCCAAGAATGCTATAGGACATCGAATTCAAGCCATATCGAACACATTTGCTTCATGTACTGTACGAAGATAGTTACAATAGTAGAATGGAGTTTTGTTTTCATTCTTTAAACTGCCATGAGATACGAACTTCTAGCAGTTTATGTTGTGGACAGAAAGAGAACAATTCAAACTTAAGCACGTGTGACTCATCATAAGTATGTTCACTGGTTTGACACAAATTTCCAGCAAGAGAGAGAGCGAATTGACTATACCCGGAGTTGTTGCATATGGAATAATTTTCAAATTTGGTGTAATTGCATTTCATTTCTGTGACGTAAAGGTAACTACTGAATCTTACCTCTAAATAGGCCACAGGAAATTGTTTCATTGAGCGTGAGAACAACGTGTTTGGTCAGATGAAGTTTGATATGGCAGAAGGATGGAGCTCACTCCTTCATTTCGTAGTAGATGTCCGATAGCTTTCGAGCTACATATTTTCTGAGTAAAATTGATGCTGTTTGACTATTGAATGGCTTTCCACGAGACTGGCTTTTCTTTCGTGGAGAGACGCTAAGGATATAATATTCTGACAATCGAGAGACTTGAATATTCTGAAAACATCCGTTGTTCACTTTTTTTTTTTTTTTTTTTTTTTTTGGTCAACAATAGAGAAAGTATTATCAGTATACTTGAATCTTATATTTAAAACATGGTGAATAGAAAGACATGAAAGTGCTGTATGTCTAAACCATATATCTGTATATGCCTTCTGAAGTCAGACTGCATAAGAGCGTATATGTTGGTGCAGGCATCATTGACGCTACTAACTTGTGCAGACATTCTTTTTTTTCCTTTTTTACCGCATATCTTTTTAAACAGTAAAAAACGATTTCTGGATATTTTTATAATCTATATATCTTATAGGTGTTTTAAGTCTGACGTATTTTGTTACTTAATGACAATTTATTTATTTTCAGAACGGAGTTGTTACTGTATCCGCCATGGTACTACCTTTGCTCATTTTAGCCGTCTATGGATTAGAATTTGCAAGATTTATAAGCAGCACCATGAGAAATTTGATGTTAATTAGTTACGTACGACTTGGTTTAGTTGGTGCTGTGACCAGCTTGTATGGAGAAGACAGAGAGCCTTTAGACTGTACTGATGACTTTTGCATTTATAAATATCCTAAGATAATGCTTAGAGATCTAGGACTGGATAATTCATCGTATTGGATCCAAGTGGCAGGTTTAGTTGGAAATCTAGTATTGTTTCGAGTCTTATGTTATATTGCTTTGAGATGGAGACTTGAAAAGAACAATGCGACCAAGTTGTTTAGCTGGCTTTCAAGGTGATTGTTTAAAAAGAAAGTAATTAAGGAATTTTTTAAAAATTTTGAAAATCCAAAAGTAAGTTAACTTGTATGGAACACTGAGGTGTTTATTCCAGTCACTTTTTTTTTGTATTGTTGCTACGTGAGAGAGCATTCGTAGTACATTATTACTGCATAAGGTGCCTTGAGGCAGACAGAAAGAGAAAGGGTTGGGAGCAGTTGTTCTCAGCAATATATCTAACGTTTTGTTCTTGCCTATATGAAACCAAATAGTAGAAAATGAGATTGTTCGCAATTCTCAGCTTTCCTCCCCTCATTTTCAGCGATTTGGATCAAATAACACTTTTTGTTTTGCTGTAATGCGATATTTCTTTTAAAAATTCCTAAATTATAGGCTAATACGTTAATGATTCTTTCTATACCAAAAGATTTTGTTTCTAACAGAATGTAATATTGGTAGACCATGATACTCGATTATAGCATGAACTTATTTACATACTGTATAATGCTTTATAGTAAACTTAATATCTTCAAAAATATACGTTGTTACCGTTAGTTGTTGAAGATATTCATTGTTTTAATTAATATATACAGTGAATGCAACCATATATTTTCACGGATATTGGTTTGTCAAATACATATCGAGCATGTGAATATTACACGGTTGCTCAATTGAACGATACTGTATTATAATTTGACGTACTGTGATTTATAAGAAAATATTTTAATGCCATTTTGTTTTTAAGTAAACTGATATAAAAAAGTGTAAATTTTAATTTACACGTCTGTACTTGTATTTCAAGTATTTTTCTCTTTTACTCGACGTTATATACCAGTGACAACGAACAAGAAACTCAGATATATATATATTTTTAAACATTGAATCAATATTGTGTAATCTTTTGTATTGTTTTGTGTAAGCAGTTTAAAATAAAAATGATTAATTAATTTTTGGTTTATTTATTCTGTAGATATTTTGACTTGGTAACAGTGACGTAACTAAGGGGGGCTGAAAAAGGGGCTTGTACCCCGGGCGCCGGATTGGGGGCGCAAAACAGCAAATATTTATTTTCACTATAAGGCAAGGAAACGAGTTTTAGCAAAGTAAAGATCATAAAAGTTACTTCAGAAACGTAACAGGACAACAACGACTTACCAAGCTTAGGATCATATCCCTAGTGTATAAGTTAGCTTCAAAGCTATCTTCTAAGGAGATTGTAAAAAAAAAACCTTTGCAGCCAAAAGAGCCCGCAAAGTTAATTTTAGTTCCAGTTTTTTGTATTTTCATTTAACTTACATCGATTTAAGGTATTTACAAAATGTCCGAATATATTACTCAAGATTGACGAATATAATACAGGTTGACTGTTTATCATAATTTTTCTATTCTAAAGCAACAGACTGTTGATTCATTCTATACATATGCACATTCCGATATAATTCCAAGAAAACATTATGATTTGCAGTTATTATGATAAGACTATAAGAATATGTCAAGCATGCTACTCTCAGATTATTTGGCAATCAAATGCTAATTAGTTTGGTGTTTTATGTTGTACTAAAAATTAAATTATGTACTGCAATTTTGATTTCACTTGAAGAAAAAATGGAACAGAATTACTGTGTGATTGCCAATATCAGGTGTAGTCGGAAAGCGTTTTGATTTGGTTGATCAGGGGGAAGGAGGGGCGCTAAAACGAGTTCTTTACCCGGGCGACAACTAGCCTAGTTGCGTCGCTGCTTGCAAATGAGAACACTTGACTCATTATTTTATAAATCTCAGTAAGTCCAATGTCATTTCTGACTTGCTTTGCTTTGTTTAAAAAAGAACTGAAATCATTGTGTTTCGATGTTAGTTCAGGATCTTAAGGAACTGACTGTTTTGATACAAGAACGCTAATTTATGTGATGGCAAGAACAAAGTAATTTAATAAATAATTTAATATAATCAACATTTTTACTGCTGTGGCGGCATCTCAGTGATGGCTGCAGAATTCAGCTAAGAACACAATTATTTTCCCAAATCTATACCAATAATCAGATATCTTAAAAGTCACATTAAATGTTCAGATAACTAAATTATTGCTTAGAAGTGTATAAAGCCAAGTGAACTGTATTCATTTAATTTCCTTCTCCACAAAAGATAGTGACTTACTGAAATTAATGACATGCCGTTTCAAGATAACGATTTCAGTGAGAATTCATGTAATTTATAGCTTCCTGCTTATAGAAAACCCAGCTACTGAATTAATTTAATACAATCAAGAGAACAATAACGAACAATAGTCTTTATACAATTGCCAAACATTAATAACCTATTCTATCTTGTGTAATATATGTAGTATCTGTTCGGTTTTATTTGTTCAAACTCTGAATTCTTCCCTTTATGCATCACTGCTACTTCTATTTATAGATGTATCATATTGACGATTCTAGACATATGTACGAAGAATAAAACGACTATTTACATCGAACAGAAAATTGCAAGTTAAGTCATATTGTCAGTGAAGAGGCAAAGTAGTGTACCTCTGAAATGAGATTACAAGTTATTACAAAACTTCGTCGTTCTTTAACCTACTCTATTAAAAAAAAAAAAAAAAATCTAAATTCTTTGTATTGTAAAAATTTTGCTAGTGCAGAAGTGGGTAGAGCTAGATTGAGTAAATTAGAGTTTGAGATTGAATTTTACTACTGGTTTACTATTAAAAAATCTAATAACAACAGTATTTACAGAAATATTTTAATATAACTTTTTATTGTGAGGTAGAAATTAGGAAGCCCAATACAGGAACTCTACAGAGTTCTAAGCAAGCAGTGAGGGGGTTAGAAAGTCACAGAGTCGTTACACACTGTTTGGTATATTAACGAAGATACGAATCTTCTGAAAATGGTGTTTCTTGAAATCAATAACACGCTATTATGTTAAAGTGTTTCCCAAGTTGATGGAGGTGCTGCTGAATGGTTTCTCCACTCACACGGAATTGTAGTCCCAGTTCCTTATATATCTGGCCATTGTTCGCCCCAATTGCTGTCTGAAGATCTTCGTTTTGTACATGTGTTGGTCTTTCGGCACGTGGTGCGACTTCGAGTGTTTCGTCAGTTTGAACTCGTACAGCATACACGCCCTTACGACGCTCTGTGGAGATCCAGTGTTCACTCTGCCCTTATCCAAGTTCACGGTGTAAGTGAACTGCCACATCCGGGTAGTATGTTGAATATACCCCCACCAATAACTGATCTTCGCTTTATCTCCATTCGCTTTCAACTCAACGGTGTGAAGGTCAATTGAACACAGATTTCTACAAAAAGCGACAGAACTTTCTTGGTTACCTTTATAATTATATTTTTTCTCTTTGGAAATAAATACTTATCAATGAATTCCAGCAATTTATGTTGGGTTCATAATTTTGCTCACTTTATGCATGTATGTACCAGAAATATATATGGAAGAAATGCATGGACATGACAAATGTGGAAAACCGCAGGGACCAGACAATTAGAGATATGAGTCGTCCAGAGCACAAGGGAATCAAATCCGATTACCTAAGTTGTGACAAAGAACGAGACCTAAAATTTGTGCGGTTCGCTCAAGTACAGGAAAAAGTTAATACTGTTTTTCACACCATAAGAGTTATTTACGATATCTGGAGATGATTTTCTTTAAGCTGGAAGGAGCTTCAGATAGACATCTTAGAGATGAACTATATCTAAAATGTCCAAAATGTGGACTTGCTTCTCTTGTGCGCAGAACATATCATATGGTGACGTTCAATAGAAAGCAAAAGCAATTTGGTAGCACTAAATTCCTCCAAGTTTCTACATGGTTTATGATCATATTTCTGTTAGCGCAGTCAGAGATAATAAGACGGCACTAAGCGACAATTGAAAATGATCTCTAGTGCTTCGTCGAACCATCCCTACAGTTTTCCCCTTAATACACATTCTCTGAAATATTTCACGATTCGATAGTGCGCCTTTATCTGGTGTTATGTTCTCATAGAATTAACTTGTTTATTTTTTTATTGTTTAGTAACAAAGTAACTAAAGCTTTGTTGGTTGTCTTTAAGTATAACATTACCAATAAAACGGGCATAGTATTCAGTTCTAACTATTCTTAAACATGCCTGAAATCAAATCAAAAAGACAACCTCCAAAAAATAAAAATCTTTAATTCGAACGTTACAATACCTTTTAATATGTAATTTCTCACAGACCTATCCACGATATGCTTTTGGCTACGGAGTGAGTGATGCTTTGACTGGAGATAACAAGAACCAAGTGGAAGTTCGTGATGGACCTGTAACCAGAGGACAATACAGTTTGGCTGAACCTGATGGTACTGTCAGAGTAGTCAATTACGCTGCTGATAGGATCAATGTATTCAACGCTGTTGTTAGCAGGATTGGTGCCAGTGCTCATCCAGCCCCAGCTCTCGCAAGATTAGCATATGCTCCAGCAATGCTAAAATATACGGATAAATTATCTTGCAAGAATTGTTTTGTAAATATGTATAAAAATTTGACAATAAAGAGATATAATTACAACTTAAAGTAGGATTAATAAGATTGGATTAATTTATATTTTAGTGATTGCTTAAGGGGAGTTGTATATTACATACGAGTATATATATATATATATATATATATATATATATATATATATATATATATATATATATATATATATATATATTTGAGAGTATGAACAAAGTATGTTTCTTCCACTTCTGGTTAACACATTTCCTTTAATTGTCACTCTGTAGTCGTCCGTGTTTCCATCAAATTTGGAGTTCAGTAGTTACTTTCCGAATATGCAGCATATCTTACTGAATTGGTATATTTCTGCATGCCAGTCGCATACTATTGTATTGATATCGTGGGATTGAAATGACCAATTTTTATTTCTATTGTGAATCCACCCTTTGTAACAGAACCAATAAGTTAACTGAAATTATACATACTGTGATACAATCTTTTTATACGCTCAGGAAGCAGGCTAAGATGTCTAGTCAGTCAGGAGGTAGTGTAATATTGAATAGGATCATGTGAAATTTCACAATTGAGAATGCCGAACCGGAGAAACGTCAACAGCGCATTTAGGCCAGAAATTAAGAATGAACACAATTAATTTTTGAAATTCTATGCTGGTGACATAACACTGTAAAATGAGCCTCATAGTCATTGGTCAACAGCATGTCTTGATCAGGATATGTAGTTCTGTGAGTATACAGGGTATCCTGGAAGGTTTCCTGCATCAGATTGTCAATTCTAATGAAAAATAGATCTATTATAACAATCGTAAACGGCCAGTACAGTCATGGACGTCCAGAGCAATTCCTTAAACTACCCCTCCATGCCAGATGTTGCTGTTAGTTTAGTGTATTGTGAGGGTGGTCCTTCATGTATTTCTCCGTATAGGCAAAACTATCCTCACAGTTAATTTCAGTAGTCAGCTTTTGAAATGAGCCACAAACTTATCCACAATATGAGATTTTTCTCCACCTATTGTATTTTTCTCATGTTTTTTTTCTAACTACCACTGCTTTCGCAATCTCGATCACTTTTTTGTACGAAAAAATTCCCTGATATCCGGGCAGTGTCATTCGTGATTTACTACTTATTTGCATATCTAACTCAGAGTTATTTTGACATGGAATCTAGTCATTGGTTGAATGATAGCAAAAGTTATGGCTACAGCAGGGGACTACTTTGACTAACCAGTCCCTTGATCAATCCGATACATAAATAAGAAATTAACATTTTCTGATGTAAGTTGAATTTCAAGTTTGAGCTTTCTTTTAAGTCATTTTTATCACTAAGTTTTTACCTAGTGTTAAATTGCGATTTCCACAATTTCATGATACTGATCTGCATACTGCACTAAAGAATATCATTACGTACTACGAATGTCTGGCAGAATTAAGTAAAGAATGAGAACAGCATAATAACACATACCTGAAACGTAATCTTGTCAACAATATAAGCACATCCTGATTCTTCAACGGTTTTGCTCAATTCAAGAACTTTTCAAATCTCTCTCTTAGTAAAATCTCTAAATTTAAAGTCATCACATATTTTGCATAGTAAGTAATTCACTTTGCACGTTTTCTCATCAATATAGTTCGGAAACAGAACAAAATCAGAAGGCACAAATTTTTTAATGAGGGTCTGTAGATGTAGAATTTGCTCCCACAATAATTTCTGCAGCTTACAAGAATATTCTTACCAAGCGAGGAAGAGTATTATCTCCTTGGACCAAAACGCCATTTTGATCACTAATTCAGGTCCAGTTATAAAGACCATAGCTGTTCGATAGCTAAGTGTAGATTTCCAATTTGGTCATCTCGTTTGGTAGAATCTATCTGAAATCACACCATCTTTATACCATGAAATACACACCACTTTCTGTGGACAGAGTTCTTACATACCTACTCGTTGCTGCTGCTGGAATTTGAATTTAATATACGGTAAGAGCTTTTCTGTATTTAATGACTATTTTATCCAGAAATGATCTCTTTTGTCAATGATAAGTACAAAACTGTAATCAAAATACCGCGCTTCCTTTGTTTATGGTGTTAAGTTATTACATGCTCATTTTTGTGCAGTCTGTACGTATCAATAATACGCAACGAGGCTTGTGAATGGGTCGTATGGAATACTATAGCCAATTCTTTTCGATAGTTTGAAGTATACATTCCGTTCAACAACTTAGCTCAAACGCTATCCGGATCGATAAGGACCCCAATACGTAACGTACCACTCAATGATTCTAGTGAATATAGACCGTAAACGTTTTAATATCTACCTTGAAATTCTGCAGACACTTACTGATATTTAATGACAACCAGGATCAGTGACGTATTTAGGATTTTGTTTCAGGGGGGCTATGCACATTCTCCTAAGTAGGTATAGTAGGTATATATATATATATATACTGGGTCTATGTAGGTATACAGTTATTATATATATATATATATATATATATATATATATATATATATATATATATATATATCGGGAGACTTGAACCCGATAGCCAGCCCTCCTAAATACGCCACTGTCCGGGATCAATTTATCACATACGGCTTTGATGTTTTTATGGGTTGCTAATAATATTTGTGATGGAACTTAGAAGGCATAATTTACTGCATTTATGTACTATTTATCCCGGTGTCTCATAGACCGGTGCTGAAAGGGACACAAAACTCCAAATCAAATAACCAACGAACCTTTTGGATATAAAGAATATTATGAGAATTATCTTTGAAAGAGTTATCAGTTCTAAATTGAGCGTCGTTTCAGCACGAAGGAATACATAACATGTCGTTTCATCATGAAATTTAGATGATAACATACAGTAGTTTAACACTAGATTACCAAACATTGTTTCATTGATATAGAAATTTTCTCGCAACTGTTTTCGGAAATAACCCAAAATATTGATTGTATGCACGAAATTTATTTAAGCAATCTTTAATTTTTTATTTAATTGTCTTATTAATTCTGATTAAAATATATTATTGTGTTTCGTTTCTACCTCTTTATTGTCACTTTTTCTTTAAAAAAATAAATATGTAGAAAATATTCAAAAATGACTTATCCGTATATTTTATTTGCAACTGGAGCATTTGCTAATCTTGCGAGAGCTGGAGCTGGATGAACACTGGCACCAATCCTGCTAACAACAGCGTTGAATCCATTGATGCTATCAGCAGCGTAGTTGACTACTCGGATAGAACCATCAGGTTCAGCCAAACTGTATTGTCCTCTGGTTACAGGTCCATCACGAACTTCCACTTGATTCTTGTTATCACCAGTCAAAGCATCGCTCACTCCGTAACCAAAAGCATATCGTGGGTAGGCCTGTGAGAAATTACAAATGAAAAGGATTGTAACATTAAAATTACAGATTTTTATGTTTTGAAAGTTCTAGATCTAGTTTGATTTCAGGTGTATGATAAAATCAGAAACAAAACGCATTTTAACCTTCAAATTTAAAACTTTATCATTATTTGGTTTGATATAACTTTACCATTCTGGTTTGCGTAGTTAACACTGATCACTATATTCATTTTATTGCTTTTGCTATACTATAAAGAACTACACACACACACACACACACATTAAGCTATTAAGAATAAGTAAGATAATTTTGTGAGAACTTAACACCGTATAGCGTATCGTGCTCAAAGTGAAGATTCAAATAATTTCATTTTATTTGTTAAATTTCCAACCAGATAAAGCGGGTTAATATTCTAATCATGACATAGGGTTTTCTATTGTATTTTCATGATTCTTTTGGCTATCACAATTTTCATAGTTTCCTTAGTCCAAAGTACAAAGTAATAAGATGTGAAACTTTAATATAATTAAATAAAATTTTTCCCTCACTCAGCTTTACCGAACGATAAACATGCAAAGCAAAAATACTTTTTTTCTAATAAAGTGAAGGTAAGTAAGGCAATGAGATCAAAGCAGCATCAAAGATAGGTCCAATGTTAATTATCTATTTGACTACGCAAAAAGAAATATGATCATAACTAGAAATTTGTACTTGATTTGGCTCCTTTTCAAATCTTTGATTGATTGATTTTAACTTAGAGTCTCGTCAGCAGCGAGACTACATGATACGTGGACCTACATCTTAACGTGAGATCCGAATCACATGGGCTCCTACTGGGAATTGAATCCGGTCTCCCATGCCAAAGGCGCATACGCAAACCGGTTAGCAACGAGAGAGTTCTTTTTTTCAATCCTTTCTGCCTGAATGTCTACATTTTTGGAATTATTACTAGATAATACTCCTCCTTACAGTAGTCTCCTATATTAGTCACATTCTTGCGTGCCACAGAAGATCGGTTCAACATGACTCAGAACATTGAAAACCAATATGATAAATAACTTCACCTACACGTTAAGACATTCATTCACTTTACTTACAAATTTGAATAACTCATGCATCCTTAAAGGCGACAAATCCTTTGATGCACGTCCTACGTGAATTTCAACATTTTTGGGGGGAAGAGAGAAACATGATGCACACGTAATCAAATATCATGTTCAAAGTAAAATTACATTTTTAGAAAGTGTCCAGTATACGGACAAAATGTTTAAAAAATATGAAGAAATGTAAATTGATGTGTAAATACTTTTAACGAGAAAAGAGTGTTAAAATTGACAATAGGTTTAAAATATAATTTTTGGAGAAAGTTTTTTTTTCTAGTGAAAATTGTGGAACCTATGATTAGTGGAAATACGCAAATGAGAGTACTTACATAGTAGTCAACAGCAGCACCACCTAAACCAACAGGTGTGTAGCCAGCAACAGGAGCTGCAACTCCTAAGGCTCCAATGGCACCACCCCCCATCAGGAAGTCGCGGTCGGAAAGAGGGTTTGCCGCCGTCGACGGTGGCGGGCCGCCGGAGGCAGCCGGCACCCGTCCGCGGCGGCACGACGATCTACTTGTTCAAAGTTGCCGACCTTTTGCCGAGGCGTCAAGCGGTCGAAAATCGTCAAGTAAAATTCCCTTTGCCGACTCTTTGCCGACTGTTGCCGACCGTCAGAGCCGGCAAAACAATCGGAAAGGCCTCTTTCCGACCCTCTGCCGACTCCTTATGCCGGGCTCTTTTCGACGGTGGCGCCGGCGCATTTACTGCGCCTTTACGGTTATTTGCCGACTGCTCGGCAAGACAACTTTCCGACGGCGGTGCCGGCGCATTTAATGCTCATTTCCGGCTGTTTGCCGACCGCTCGCCAAGGCAACTATTCGTCGCGGTCGAAAATCGCGCTGAAAGATGCCGGCGTCCGGCGCCGGCAATCCGACCGCGGCATCTGGTCGGCATGGACAAATTGTCCGACTATAGGCGGCAGAATCCTGATGGGGCCTGCAGATGACGCAGCCAACAAGGCAGCAAAAATTGCTAATACCTGTTGAAGAATGTACACGTAAAAACATAATGTATACTTTGATAATGGGAAATCGTCGATCATTCATTCTAGAAATTCAAGGACGTATATAGCGACTTTTTAAATTGGGGAAACATAAGTGTTGTTCTTGTTGATTTTAGTGTTGGTACAACGAATACTTAGGTCGTAAGTTATTTTTGAGGTACCAAAAGGAAGCGTCGTGGTCAAATCGTGTCGCCACGTTTGGCCTAATCCTCGTTTCGCCTAACCAATTATCTGACACTTTTATGACAGATAAATGATAAGATTTGTGTCCGCCATTTTAGGCGAAAAAAGGATCCTCGTTTGGCCTAATCCTCGTTACGCCTAAAATGGCGAACAATAAGAAAAAATCGTGGAAATTCAACTAGAGGGAAATTATAAGAGAAAATTCCCTAGTCTATGAAGAATTAAGAAATGCAAAATATATAGATTGATAGTGACTATTTTCGAGGAGTTAGGATTACCAAAACTCCTTTATATATTTACTATGGCCATGTATATATACGAATATACCTAGGTAGTATATATCGTATATATATCGACACGTTCTCCATCGATCCATACGAATTATGCTATGCATTCCAGATCTTAAGAATAGATTTCATCTCAGCTTCATTCTTCTATTGAAGCCAGAAGTAGTAAGAACTAGTACAACTTCCGGTTTCAATATTGATTCCTAAATATTAAAATTCGTAAGAGATAACGAGAATACGTTTTTGATGAGAATTCAGCTTCCGATAAACAGGTTGGGTGTCTCACATTATCACTCTATTGCTGCCCGAAGTTATAGATATATTTCTGGTTTCAATATTAAATCTGCATAATTTGGAAATCTACAGTAATTTAACAATGTAAAAAGAAACTCACATGTAAGAGAACAAGGTATAAATGTTTTCATAACTTTGCTTACTACACCAAACACTAGCAAACCTTAGCCCTGATAGTCACCCAACTGAATAAGGGGTTCAGCCGGATAGGTAGTAGACAACGTTCGCTTCATCATATGGACTTCAGAAGCCGATAACCCACGAGGTTACCACTTGTCATTATACGTCACTGCGGTTAATGTCTTACACTGGCAACAGAATGCCGCGACTGGCCCATAAAAACGAGTAGTATGGCGCGATGAGTATCGATTTCAGTCTCATCACGCCGATAGTGATCTATAATTTGGTGTCAGCCCAACGAAATCGTGTCAGGTTGGAACCGTACAAGATAATGTTGATTTAGAGTGTTTTTCTGTAAGCAATGTTTTGGATCTTTGATATCTACTATTCTCCCGTATTGTATCGAAGTATGAAGATCTCCAGAGTCAACTATATCTTTATACAATACAATATACAATAAACACACAATAAAATAACTTTTGCATCCACATAAGAAGAAACACACAAACTATATTTCCTTTAACATACCGAGTAGCAGTACCATTTGACAATATCAGATATTTGGGAACAAACTGCAAACTAAAAGTTACTTTTGAACAGCACTCATCTTTAAACAAAATTAATAACAGGTGTAACTTCTTGTTTTTCTTTCATCTCAAATGTAGCCACTATACACTCTGTGAGAGCATTAATATTCCCAAAATGGAACGGAAAAATAACTGTACAATTGTGGAAACATTTTTCCGAAAGCAAATAGTCCTATTACAAATTAGTTATGGGGAAACTAATTTGTATTTCTCAGTTCTTCACATAGTAGGGAATATATTTTCGAAAAATATCTCTCCAGTTTTATGTCCACAATTTTTTTTTGTAGTCCGGCATTTTAGGAAAACGAGGATTAGGACAAACGAGTATCCTTATTTCGCCTAAAATGGCGGACATAAATTATCTTTTATCTGTCGTAAAAGTGTCAGATAATTGGTTAGGCGAAACGAGGATTAGGCCAAACGATGCAACATCGGTCAAATAGAAAGTATTCTAGCGTAGCCGGAAGATTAACTTTTTGAATTATTATTATTATTGTCCGGTTCGAAAATAAGTAATATGTCTTACCGTATAAAGATTAAAATATGCTCAATTCTCAGTTTATTTTTGCTGATTCTAAGGATGAAACTTCTACATCGCACATACAGATTTACGTTACAATTATCATTCAGTTCAAAAATGTTTTACTGGAAATCATATTTACTGGCCCAATATTTATATAAGTTACTTTAATTGGTAGACTTGAAATACGTTTAAGGGTCTTAAGTCTCTTCTAGAAAAGGCTTAGTGGTCCCATTGGAAAACACCTAAGCACATTTTCGCACTTATAAACGAAAATATATTATAGTTCCTTCTCATTTGTTCTTTGATTATGAGCTAAAACATTGAAAAATCATCTCATATGTTTCCTCGTTTACAAAATCCTTGCTACAACCTTGACCCGATGCCGCCCCCAAAAAACACCTTAAATTCTAGGACATTTCTGAATTTGAAGAGTATTTTGTTGAATTGAGAGAATAAAAGCTGAAAAATTCAACTTATAAAATATAAGCTGAAAGTATACATTAACCGAGAGCTGAAAAATTGACATTCAAAAATTATAAATTTTTCTTTCTTATATGTATAAAGTTACAGGAAATGAGAAGTTATACTCTTCGAAACGGATTCTGTTATATTGAAATCATGGGTTAAAATTATGAAGTTCTTGGAAATATAATATACATAAAAGAGGTAGATGTAACCTTTTCAGAATTTGGAAATGCCTGATTTAATTCATCATTATCTTCACTTTGATATTCAGAAGTTAATTAAGTTTATTTAACAATAGATGAAAAGTTTTAATGTCAAATTAAGAACTTCTAAGAAAAGTAATGGTGTTTTGTTTGTGTGATTATTCACTTTAATTTGTAGATGCATTCTTCCCTCCCTGCAATGTCTGTGGTGATTTGAACAATCTTCGCATGCTGGCATCATTATGGAGAGTTTATGTTATCGCTCCCCTGCTTTTTTTTTTTTTTTTTTTAAAAAAAAGATTACTATTTCCACTCAAATGTTCCTTTCTTGTTTGTTAGTATATTACAAACATATCTTGAGTCCAAAGTGTAATTATTATTATGCATTGATAGTGAATTTATAGTAAATTGAATGAAACTTTTGTCTGAAATTGAAAATGTAATATAAGGTATAAAGGCAGAATACTTATAGCGAATATGTTCATTGCGTGAGTAGTAGATAACAAATGATGCTGGAATTGCAGAAAGTTAATCTCTTTATATAGTTATATAAAGAGGAAATGGGAAAACATTACAGAAATCCTTCCTGTTTTAATATTAAATATATTGCTTTACACGTTGTATATTACTTTCCCTGCACATACTTTTGTGTGTTTTGATAAGAAAAAAATGAATTCAGGCTTAAAGCACATTTAGTAAACAAAATACAATTTAAAATGCTTAGTTTCTAAAGAATCTCTTACCAAACTCATTACATAGTGTCATTACGCATTACAGTTAATAGGAATAAATTGTCATGGAGTTTCCTGCATTGTCACTAATAAATTATGTCAAAATATACCGTAAATATTGATTGAAAATAATTCATTCTTTTGGTAAAGAAATTTATGACACAAAATTTCTTCAGTTAAGGGCTACATGACCTGGCTACAACAGCACACATGCTGATGACCAGATATTCTATTAGTCTACTGGGCAGTTATTCTATTACTAGGAACACTGTAAACTATTGTCCAATTCCACCAATTCTAGATGATCGATACATAAAGCACAGTTTAATACGTAAGCAAGGGGCATAGTGGCTCAGTGATAGAATGCTTACCTCTGATGTGTGGATCTCTGGTTCGATCCCCGGCCAAGTAAGTTTCTGTTGGACAAAATCGTGTCTGCGGGGTTGTCTCCCTTATCCTAACGAACATACATACTGGGACGTTAAATTGAAAGATTTCATTTTTCTATAATATGCAAGCCATCTTTTTTAAGGCTCTGACAGCTAGCCACCTCTTAGAGGGGTACACCCTCTTCCAGGAAAGGAAGTGAAGGACTGAGAGGAATAAAAATGATGGTCTACGTGAGGTTAGGTTATGCTGTATTTATTTATTCTTTATTATTCATTATTCCATAGGGATATTATGATCTTTGCGATCATAATCATTCTGTAAGGTGGGACGAAAGTACAACATATATAACATAAGGAGTGCGATTTAAGTTAAGAGAACTTTGAATTTTTGTAATAACTTTTTTATTTCTTGAGAAATCACAACACATCTTAATATAATAAACAAATGATATCTGAAAAGAGAAGTAGTTTACTATTTGATGCTGTAGATACCCTTACGGACGATTCCTTGAAGCTAGAACCGAAACTTCCGGAAAAGCGCTTGTCCACTACTTTTCGGCACTTCTTTTGATATTTCCGACCACTTTTATTTGCATATCTTTCACATTATTGATGGAAATATGCTTTTTTAACCATTTCGCGTTTAACTAGAGCCCAAAAAATGTTCAATGGGTCTAGCCAGAGGAACTTTTAGCGCGTTGTCGTTTTTGCCGCCAAACTCTATAACAGCGTCAGTAATCGCCTCGCGCACTTTTTTCACATAATGCAAGGATGGCTTATCGGGCCAAAACACAATGTTATGTCCGGTGAATTATTTATGTATCCATGGACTCAGAACGTTTTCAATGTACTCTAAATAGCGGTCACCATTCATTGTCCCACTTCGAACAACAACACGCGAAACTTTGCCGCTAGCCAGTTCAAAAACTTTTTCTCATACCTGTCTTCAGTTTTACGAACTTACTAGGATTAACCTGACGTTTATCAATGTGTACATACTTGGAAACCGATGCGAACGCTAAGTTTTGGTAACAGCAAGTTTCATCATCCATGATCACAATCTTGTTCATGACCTTCTTATCAGAGGGTTTGCGGCAGTAGATCTTAGCACGCTTCTTCTGTTCGTCTGTATAAAATGCACTTTTACATGTTTCAACCTTGAATCCGTGTTCTTTTTTGATTTCCTTACACTGAGTTCAGAAATTTTATATTTCCGTCCTAAAAGACGATTTGACAAGTTAGGGTTCTTCAAGAGTTCTCGTCTAATCGCAATTTTCACTTTTTGTGTATATTTTGAAATTAGACAACCAGATTTCTTCTTTCTTGATGCTCCACCAGTCTCCACATAATTTTCAATATTCTATACACTGTACTATAAGGATATTCACACTTAAAATGGTTTAAAGCAACCGTAAAGTCACGAGAGCAGTGGTTCTCGTAGAATTGGATAAGCCGTTCGCGGATAGCCTTGGCCTGTTCGGCTGTCATTTGCTTTCCGTTCATGTTTACGCGCTTGTACTTAGCGAACACTCGTGAAATATTCTGACGAGCAAAGGGTGAAACTTTCATTGAGATCGAATGAGTTGTTTTCGTTTTATGCATGCTTTTGGCCAGTAACCTTAACTTAAATCGCACTCCTTATAAAGCAGACATTAAATAAGATGTATTATAAGAAAGCATTAGTAATACCAAATAGTGCAAATAAACGATTACGAAAAGGCTTAGAGATGGGAAAGTATAAGTTCTGAGGTAATAAAGTATAATGAGAAATATGAAGACTGAATTATAATGGACATGAAGGATGAGGTGAGGTGCAAAGCACAGCACAACACTTACGAGAAGTTAGTATGACAAATGCGATTATCTTCTGCCTAGGGGCGACGCTAGGCTGATGAAGACATGGGGAGCCCTGTTAGTACAAAGGTAGTTACTGTGCGCTATATGATGGGAAAAGATGCGGGAGATGATCATGCAATTGATAGTTCTCGAGCAGGGCAAGGTCCGGATGATCAGGGGGAAGTGTGTAACAATAAAGTGTAAAGGGGAGGTGTAACGGTGTGTGATAATAACGAGAGCGACATGGATGAAGTGCAAGGTAGTGCATAGTCTCGAGAAGAAGAGGCTGATGATTAACATAGCGTCCAACAATAAACTTGAGGCGGAGTGCTTCAAGGTGAAATTTGAGAATCGGGAAGGAGATAAGAGTGTACAGATCACGAGTAGGGCTAGGGAGAGAAATGCGAAAAGCGATACGGAAAGCATGTCGTTCGAAAATGTCCAGTTGTTTATAGTAGGAGAGTGGAGCGGAAATCCACGCAAGAAAGCCATAGGTTAGTACTGGGCGGAGGAAGCTTTGTAAGTATTCAGTACGAGATGTGAAAATAGTCCCCAGCCATTTTTGAATTCACATCACATTAGGGATAAATTAGTTGTTGTGTGTACTGTACTTTCCGCTGTACAGTATACCGTAGGTTAAAATCGTGTTTAAGTAAAAGTTCTTGTTATTTACATTTAATATGTTTTATTTATTTATTTTTTTTGGAGTTTGCAAAATAATCATCTCAAACTCTATGCTTTATGTATGCAATTGTGACTTCGTTATAAGGCAAGCAATAGCGCAGGTAGTGACATCTATTTGTATTAGTAATAATTATTAGAAATAGCGTGAAATACAGGACTCAGACATTTGCACTTTAATATTAGGATAATATGGTATTTACGTATAATTCTAATTTAAATGATAATTTTATATCCTTGGGAAATAAGATAAATGAACATGAAATAACAAACTGGTAAAAACAGTAAAGAAAATTACACGAAACTTATATTTGTTAATGAATATTGTTATTACTCACTTGGTAGAGCGTTCACCTCTGGTGCTAGGAATCCCGGGTTCGATCCCAGCCCCCGCCAAGTGAACTCTGTGGTGAACAAACACCGTGAACGTGAGTTTCCTAGGGGTTCTCCCGTTTCCTTCCACTTTCTTCATTCCACCATTTCATTCATTTCTTATCGTCACCGTTTCCTTTGGCCTGGCTGGCATAATCGAGGGACGTAAGACTCGGAAATTTCATTTCACTTTTGTTATTGCATATCCCAAGTATGAGTTTTAAACTGTCCAATATTTTTTTTTTTTAGGTGTCCGAAGTGCGTGAGGTATATACATTTTCTTACCCCAGTATGTGACGTTTTAACCTCATCCATATTTTTTGAGAATTAACCAAACAATTGAAGTTAAACTGATAACAAACAATAGTTAAACTGATAATATACTCTATGCTTTATATTCTATCTTTCCTAAATATGCAAGATATACAGGGTGTTAATGAACTATACCGACAAACCATAGGCGCCTAACACATGTAAATAGTGGGGGGGCAAAATTGGCCAATAAAGATTAAGTGAATTTTATAATAATAATAATAATAATAATAATAATAATAATAATAATAATAATAATAATAATAATAATAATAATAATAATAATAATAATAATAATAATAATAATAATAATTATTATTATTATTATTATTATTATTATTATTATTATTATTATTATTATTATTATTATTATTATTAAAATAATCATTCTTTCTGTCATTGGCTTTGAGGATAAGCATAGCTTCAATTTTTATTTGTGGTCTACAGCAATCATGGTTGCTGTTCGTACGAGAAGACGATCACTGTTGAAGACTATCGGGAAGGGAGACTACAAATTGCGCTACATAAGACCCCAACGAATAAAACACACTATTGTAAATGAATATTCTGATAACAATGACATTAAATTGTGCAATCAACAAATAAATTGCACTAACCTCAATTACTAGTGGTTTTCGATTGATTAAAATTTTCGACACCTTAATGGGAACATTATCCGAAAACATTGGGAGATTTCACAGAAAAAAAAAACTCCTCACGGAACTCTCTTACTACACAAGGCATCGATAATTCGATGAATTTCACAACAAAAAATACTCGCCCAGAAGTCAAAACAATTTTTCACTATGAACAGCAATATGAACAACCATTGCTAATGGAATTAGAAATGAATTTTGCCTTTTGAAAGCATTATACAAGAACGAACTAGTTATATACTAAATTACTGCATTGCTCTACCATGGTAAAAAAGTAATATGTTTATTACTTACGTAAATTTAAGGTTTCTTTCTTGAAAATGATCATTTCCTGGTCTTGTAAAAATATATATAAACACCAAATATTCGAAATGTTTAAGATACAGTAGAAGCTGTTTATACAATAAAAAAAGTCACAAACTATATCACTATCACTCGCAGTTCCCAACACACCACATATACACAATAGTTCTGGCTTCAGAAACAACCAAATGTTTTTCTGGGGATTTCTATCTTTAATATGAATTCATTTGCTATATCACGCACATTTAATTTGTCATGTCTTTCCTGGTGAATCTGAAGAACAGCAACATGATTAAGTCTACTCTGAGTCATAGTGCTTCTAAGATAGGTCTTTAATCGACACAGGGCTGGAAACGTTCTTTCAGCAGTAGCCGTTGTGGCGGGTAAAAGTAAATGTAGTTCCAGCAAAGTTTTAATTTCAGAGAAGAGGTATGACATATTCCCCATGCTACTTAAAATATCAACGACGTCTTGCACTGAAACAAAATCTCTGGCATCGTTTATAACGACATCACGGAACATTCTTAGCTGAACTCGAAGTCTACTTTCGTTCAAATCATCGTTATATGTATCAAGTACATATCTAAGTTCTTCATATTGTATATCACATGCGGCTTTCACAATAAGTTTCTCTGTGTGTAACGCTGTATTCACGTCCTGTTGGTCAAACCGTCTTTCGATCTCACCACAAACTATATCCAATAGTCTATACCGGATTTCTACTTTATATAAGTGTTTCACATCATTGAAAGTGTGGTTTGGAGAGCCATCGTCCAGTCGTCTAGGAATTTTTCGCTGACGCGGCAGAATTGGTTCTTCCACGCCTAACAACTCTCTTTTTGTCGTTGCATTAGTCCAAACCCTGTCAAAATGTTCATCTGTTCGAAGATTGGTGAGAGTCTCTCTTGTACCGTAAACTGACCTAGCATTAAAAGAATGCTTTGTTCGGAAGTTAAAAGATCAACAGATCAACATGGACTGTCACTTGACAACAGAAGTGTCCACCCTCCTCCTATACTTTTCTTTGGCTTCACAGATACCGGCAGAAGTTGACCTTACCTCGCTTTGCTACCATGTTCTTTCTTCTACTGCGGTACGGGACACCCTGAGGATGTGATTGACAGGTTATTGTACCCACTTTTCCATCTGCAGTTGTTTTAATCCTCCACATTGTTTTGGACATGCGCATTTTAAAACTGACCTAGCATTAAAAGAATGCTGGAATCTAGCTCTTTACCAAAATCTACCAAGAGAGAGAATTAAAAATGATAAACACTTAGCAATTTATTTCAGTGCTTTGTATTTGAGAGGTAGTTTTCCCTGAAAGACAAGACTTTTTGGATATTGTTTGGTGCCCCGAAAGTGGGGGGGCAAAATGCTATGTTTGCCCCCCCAGTCTGGGAAGTGGGGGGGCAAATGACCCCTTTTGCCCCATGGCTCAGGCGCCTATGCGACAAACTTTAAGAGGTGATTTCTCACATCAAAATAAGAGATCTATGTTCATATAGATTTAAGGCAAAAAGTGCATAGTTTCAGAGGTAGGACTTTCCAAAATCGCGAAAAAGCCAAATTTGAAGAGGCCCTATTTCGAATTCGGGAGACTGTGAATAGTGGCCCTTATTAGCATAAAGGAAGTCACGCATACGCAATTCAAAAATGCATATTTCATTAATGTTCAATGGGTGTACAGATTATTCCCTGCAGGGTAAAATTCCCAGACATGCCATCAACCGCATTTTGAGATATGCTCTGACTTTATGATTGGTCCAAAGTAGGCAAACAATAAGCCTTGATAGCAGTGAACACCGAATAATTTAGTGCGATGTAGAAGTGTTAAGGATCGTCAGCAGTACAGTCCCTCGTACTCGGGAAAACGCATGTTACAATGTTTTCTTTCTCGCTTATAAGTGAAGAAAACGTGAAATATACCGTGACGAAATACAGTACATATCATCACACAAAGAAACACAAAGAAACATGGACCTGCCGGTTCCTAACACTTCCGTCTTCCCTCCGAACATGGACATCTATTGTCAAGGTTTACCTCCTACCTATTTTGGACTTTTCTTAAAATCAGGATATATCTGAAAACTCGATTGAAAACATATCTCAGAATTACACTCTGTAGGGAATATTCTTTACACGTATCGATAATTGATGAAATATGCACTTTTGGATTTTGTATGACTGGCTTCCTTTATGCTGATAAGGACCACCACCCACAGTCTCTCGAATTCGAAATAGAGTATCTTGAGATTTGGCTTTTTCGCGATCTTGGACAGCCCTAGCTCTGAAACAATGCACTTTTCGCCATAGGTCTATATTCATATAGATTTAAGCCATATGAACTTTTCTCTTATTTTGATGTGAGGATTTGTCTCCTAAAGTTTGTCGGTATACTTCATTAACACCCTTTATATACTCTCTCATACTCCAAGTTATGTGAGGTTTTAATCTCATTATTTTTTTAATGTTGAACAAAAAACTGAAAATTGGTAGGTTTGAGGTTAACAAAGTAGGCTTGATACCCCAAGTATGTGACGAATATACCCTCTCATACCCTAAATATGTAAGGGTTTATCCTTAACAATATTTTTTAAGGATTAACTAAATAATTTTATATTTGAGGTTAAACTGATTACAAACAGCAACAATACACTAGGCATGACATAATATCTCGTACCTGAAGTATCTGATATTCATTTCATTTACTTTGATATAGTAAATACAATTTCGGGGTGGGGGGCTTAAGCCTGGAAGTCCCCTTAAATACGCCATTGGGTAGAACCAAAAAATCTTATATTGAAGTTAAACTGATAAAACAAAGGTCTAGGCTGTATATAACCTCTCATATCTCAGGCATATGATATATATCAAATCATCATACCTCAAGTATGTAAGGTTTTATTCTTACTAATATGTTTGAGGTGTAACCAAAACAAGAATTTTAGGAATGATAAAAAAATGGATCAAAAGATTGCGATCTTGGCCAATAATTAGTTTTTGAATCATAGTCATTTTCATTTTTAGTCTATATACAGTGCGTTCCACGAATAAAACTAAAGCAAGTCTTCTGAAGAAAGCAAGGTAGATAGAAGCATGAAACCTTTTGTAACCTTCAAGGAATATAAAAGACAACATTATGCTGATATGGAGAACCCCCCACGAAGTGCGCTCAAGGTTGTTACGGGGGGTAACTACAAAATTTTAAATAGCAACCCCCACCGTGTGGTATCTCGTTTGAAAGGTAATCACAGGTAGAGAAGAATTTTGGAAACTACATGTCGCTAACGTGTCTCTATCCAACATGGCGGCCATCCGTAAAGTACGGTCGAAGTACGTTCCACGCATAACACTAAGGCCCGTCTCCTGAAGAAACCAAGTCAGATAGAAGCATGAAACCTTTTGTTACGTTGAAGGGACACAAAAGACAACATTATGCTATAAGTAAAATTCCCCATGAGGGGGTCCTAAAGGGGTTACGAGGGGTAACTACGAATACTTCGACCGTACTTACGGATGGCCGCCATGATGGATAGAGACACGATAGCGACAAGCAGTTTCCAGAACTGGTCTCTACAAAACGAGGTACCACACGATCAGGGTTGCTATTTAAAATTTTATAGTTACCCCCCGTAACCCCCTTCAGCACATCTCATGGGGGGTTCTCCATATCAACATAATGTTGCATTTTATGTCCCTTAAAGGATACGAAAGATTTCATGTTTCTATCTGCCTTGGTTTCTTTAGGAGATGAGCCTTGGTGTTATGTGTGGAACGTACTTCGACCGTACTTTACGGATGGAAGCCATGTTGGATAGGGACACGCTAGCGACATGTAGTTTCCAAAATTGATATCTACACGTGATTACCTTTCAAACGAGATACCACACGGTGGGGGTTGCTATTTAAAATTTTGTAGTTACTCCCTGAAACCCTCTTGAGCGCACCTCATAGGGGGTTCTCCATATCAGTATAATGTTTTTATGTTCCCTGAAGATTACAAAAGGTTTCATGGTTCTATCTGCCTTGCTTTTTTTCAGGAGACGGGCCTTAGTGATATTCGTGGAACGCACTCTATATAGATTTGCAATGCACGCGTTAGAATTTTTTTCTTGTCACTATTTTAATGCAATTGTGTTATTATTATATATACAGGGTGG
The DNA here is from genome assembly GCF_964235325.1 of Thermobia domestica. NCBI lineage: Eukaryota > Metazoa > Arthropoda > Insecta > Zygentoma > Lepismatidae > Thermobia > Thermobia domestica. The sequence continues at coordinate 136,460,837 of NC_137460.1, forward strand.
CCCATTTTAATCTTTCCACGAAAATATCTCGAAAACAGTTGAACATAAATGAACCAAACAAAAACTCAAATAGGAAATGCCATGGGGCACATCGAATGGTATTATCGCGGTGACTCCCAGGATTACCCTTCAAGGGAGACCAGGGCCCAACTTTAAAATTTTAAATGGAATCATGGGTCGAGTGATACATCATTCGATAGATCTTTACTGGGGAGAGTGATACATCTGGGGAGAGTGATACCTCGTTCGATAGATCTTTACAAATTAAAGAGTGTTGTGGCAAAATATTTTTCATATTGGTCACCGTATTCAAAATGGCCGCCAAGACATGGTTTCTGTGAAAGATAAAAATATCACTAATATGAAAACGGTTAAACATAAATGAACCGAATAAAACCTCAAATAGGAAATGCGATGAGGCATATCGAGTGGTATTGTCGCGGTGCCCCCCAGGGCTGTCCTTCATTGGGGCCCAGGGTCTAACTTCAACATTTTAAATGGAATCATGGGTCGAGTGATACATCATTCGATAGATATTTAAAAACTAAAGAGCGCTGTGGCAAAATATTGTTCATATGTGTCACCGTTTTTAAAATGCCCACTAAAACATGCTACTTGTATCAGATAAAACATTAAGTGCCCGTAAAATGAAAATGGTTCAAGATAAATGAACAGAACAAAAGTTCGAACAGAAAATCACAGAGAGTATTTGTCATTCCACGGCTCAAGGGTGTTGCAACAAAGGAAAAGACGATTAGAGTAAAAATGCCATATGTAAAGGAGGAAATCTAATTCCTAGAATACTTTCGCTCCAACCTCCCTCCGTAAGTGGGTGAAGCGGGAAGAAACGGTGAAATTTCAAATGAGAATTTTGGTTTTTCAAATTTAATCTACACGACAAACTTATCTGAAATGCGTTTTTATAGGAGATAGATGTACCCAGCATCTCCACCATCTTGCTGTACTGTACTGTGGGGTTACAACCACAGTTATTTGTCTCAATTATCAGTTCTTTACTAAAAGAATGTGGGGATAGCACTTCGCATGGCAAGAGAGAAAGTACGTGGGGATCTGAGCACTACAGCGCTGAAGTAATTAATTGGGGATGAATGAAATGAAATGCATGTTTTCTAATAGAAGAAATCACAGAGACGCAAAGGTTAGGAAAGGAAAGGGTCTTACTGTACTTCAGCCATTTCGATATGATGAGCCTCTTCAATTATCGGGTGAAGCCTTATCCTCCAATCCGTTGAGTGTTTCCGTCTGGTATCGATCCCGGACCTCACGTTCGAGAGTAAAGAACCTCTCGACCTCAGGGCAACAGCTTCCAGATGTCCTGGTCTCTTCGGAATGACACCTCTGTCATGCAGTGGATGGTGAGGGCCCAGGCGTGCCAACCGTCTCTCAATTGCTGCTACGACGACTCTTCTGAATAGGGGTCCAAAGTGTGTTTCTGGCGGCTTCTGTCACACTTCTCACTTCGAGGGTCCCGTGTCCCCTGGTTTTGTTCTACTTCCTTGCTTTCGCTTCTTCCTGGTGATCCGCACGTGGGTGACTAGCTCATCACAATTATCTTGGTCAATAGGGAAGTTTGTTAAGTGCTGAAGCGGCGTGGCTGAGTTTGTTTTGATGAAGTTACGGAAACTAGGAAGAGAATGGTAAGCATGAATTTGTATTGGGATGAGGTGACAACATATGGAAGTCTCTTTTTTATTATTTAATAATTACAATTTCTTGTTTGAAGAACAATAACAACATACAGGGAGGATTCAAAATAGGCGCTAAGTCTCATATCCTCTACAGTATCTGTAATGAGAAAACGTAGGTGAAATTCGTATTAATTGAATTCGGTGCCCATTTTCAACCATTGCAATATTACCTGCGAGGGAAATTTTGGAGATAGAATGTGAGGCTCACTGAAATATTGTTCTCAGTTACATTCCGAATAACTTTCAGCGGTAATTTCAATTGTGATCCTCAGTAACGAAACTGTACGTACATACTGATGAAGATGCCTCCCAAACATCTTCCACGCATTATGTTAAGTTCTCAGGGGGCGAAAGGAGCGGGAAAATGTTTGCAAGTTTTAAAATTGTATTATTAAAACTTCTACTTCGCATTTCAGTTGCTTCTTTTTTTGCCTATCGGATCACACTTTGCAATACAAATGGGTATTACTCTTGAAACAGAATTTCATCTTATTTTTATTTATTACAATACCTGTCAATTGTACACATAAATGTTTCAGACAAACCATACCTACAGCAAGTAAAAGTGGGGTTCTCATTTGAGATTTTATAATTCATTCCCACTTCACCCACTTACGGAGAGAGGTCGGAGAGATGATTTTCTAAGAATTAGATTTCCTGCTTTGCATTAAGTCATTTTTACTTTAATAAGTTTTATTGCATAATTCGCGAGCTGTGGAATGATAAATACAATCTATCATTTCCTATATTAATTTTATTCTATTCATTTATCCCCAATTATTTTCATATTAATGGTACTGGACGTTTTATCTGACATAGGTATTAAGTCTTAGCGGCCATTTTGAAAACGGTGACCCATATGAAAAATCTTTTGCCACAACGCTGTTTAGTGTTTGGAGATCTATCTAACGAGGTATCACTCGACCCATATTTCCATTTAAAATTTTAAAGTTTGGCTCTGGGCCACACGCAAGGCAACACTGGGGGTCACCGCGACATCATCTTACTTGCCCAATGTCATTTTTCTGTTTCACTTTTTGTTCTGTTCATTTACCTCTAATCGTTTTCATATTAGTAGAATTTGACGGTTTATCTTAGACAGGCACCATGTCTTGGCAGCCATTTTGAATACGGTGATCGATATGAAAAATCATTTGCCACAATGCTGTTTAGCGTCTGGAAATCTATCAAACGAAGTATCACTCGCCCCATGTTTCCATTTAAAATTTTAAAGTTGGGCCCTGCGCCCCCATAAAGGGCAGCCCTGGTATCCCTTGCCCCATGTTTCCATTTAAAATTTTGAAGTTGGGCCCTGCGCTCCCATAAAGGGCGGCCCTGGGGGACAATACGACAACACCATTCGATGTGTTCCATGCCATTTCCTTTTTGAGGTTTTGTTTAGTTCATTTATGTTCAACCGTTTTCGATATATTTCCGTGGAAAGATTAAAATGGATCACCCTCTATAAGTATAGCAATATATAGAACATTCTCATCGAAGAAATCGTCGTAACCAGGTTTTATACTGACGACATTTCTTCCCAGGCGAGATTACGTCCCGCGTAGTATGGGCCAGACGAGATTCTGTGTCGCGAGGTCAGGACTGCGAGATTTTGGCCACGCGAGATCAGAACTGCGAAGTTTTGGCCAGGTGAGATTTTGTTACGCGAGGTTTTGGACGACGAGGTTTTGACCCTGCGAGATTTTGGTCCACGAGGTTCTGGGGGCGAGGTTTTGGACAGCGAGGTTTTGTATTAAAACTAGATTACGAAACCATCCTATTAGCCTACATATTTGGTATTTTGCTTCTAGAAATTATACAACACTAACAAATGTATAAAAACCTAATGGAATCCAGATGTTTTAGGCGTTTTCTGCCTTTATTGACTTTTCTGGGAGAAAATTTTCTTTCGTGATTACACTAGTTAACAAAGGTTTTGTTACATAAAAGGAAATACCTGTTCTTAAAGGAACTTTTTGCGCTGAATTCGAATATGCACTCGGTTTTTCTCCATCACGTACGATTTTCCCGTAACAGAGGGATTTTCGGGAAAATCCCTCAAAAATTTCCCTTTTCGTTTATTTTACACCCCAAGATCTTGTCCCCTTGCATATACTAACACAGAAATTATACCTAAGTATACTTTGATTCATATTTAACAAACCCTCCAAGTTTCGTAATAATCCCTTTATTCTTTCTAGAGAAATAAATATGTTTGTATGTATACTGTGTGTACTGTTTATTGCACCTTATAGTAATGCTTTCAGATCTCTTAAGTTGAGGCAGTAGCGTAGCCAGGATGTGTGTTTGGGGGGGGGGCCCAAGTGCTGTTATAGGTACATATAGAAAAATTACAAACAAAAAAATATATACACATAAAAATATATAAAAAAATACATACATCGAAGTACCAAAGTACATTGTCGGACCTCTTTGGGGGGGGCCCGGCCCCTCTGGGCCCCCCCCCTTCCCTACGCCACTGAGTTGAGGTAAAACGTTTTGCTTTATTACCACAAACACATATATAAAATATAATACAATATAATTTACAAGTGTGACAATTTACAATAAACAATAATACAAATGTACCAAAAGGTCATGAAAAGACAATCAAAACTATCACAATATATGAAACTTCCATTGGGTTACAAAAACGTACACTACTTCCTTCTTTTGTAAGAAATGTTGCATTCTCTAACAAGACCCCAACAATAGTCCCCCATCATTGAAGGATCCCATCGTCCCTGGTACCTTTTCTCCATTGCCATTATATCTTGGTGGAATCTTTCCCCCTGTTCGTCGCTGAGAGCACCTAGGTTAGCAGGAAAGAAGCTGAGGTGGGAGTGCAAAAAGTGGATTTTTAAAGACATCCTACAACCCAACTCTTTGTATTTCTGTATCATGTCCTGTACGATTTCTGTGTAACTCTCAGCTTTGTTATTGCCCAGAAAGTTGCGCACAACACACTTAAATGCTGTCCAGGCAGCTAGCTCAGCACTGTTTAACTTGCTGTCAAAGCTATCATCAAGCATTAATTTCCTAATTTGGGGACCAATAAACACTCCCGCTGAAATCTTAGCATCACTCAGGTTAGGGAACTTATCTCGCAAATACTTGAAACCTTCACCAGATGTGTCCATGGCTTTGACAAAGTTTTTCATAAGTCCTAACTTGATATGAAGTGGCGGTAGTAATATCTTATTAGGATCTACCAAAGGAGCGTATTTGACATTGCATTCTCCAGGTACGTAATTCACTCTAGGTTCCCATTCCTTCACTTCATAATGTTTGTCATCAGCTCGGCTATCCCATAAACATAAAAAAACATTGGTACTTCGTGTAACCGCACTGCAGTCCTAATAAAATACCAACTACCTTGAGATCACAACATATTTGCCAACAATGGTCCTTGTAATTTATAAGATTTAGCAAAGTTGATATGGTGTCATGGGATTCCTTAATCTTCACTGAGTGCGCAAGTGGTATAGAAGGTTTTTTATTTCCATTATGTAAAAGGACAGCTTTAAGGCTGACCTTTGACGCGTCGATAAATAACCTCCATTCTTCTGGAACGTAAGGAATTCCTAGCTCCGCCATCAACCCATTTATATCCGTACATACGCACACATTATCTTGCATTGAAAAAAGCTTGAAAATTGAACATGCCTTTTCCTGTACACTGATATGTTCGTTTCTGCATCCAATAAGTTCACTGCTGGAGCCTTGATCCCAGAAGTTCCGCCTCTTGTTTTGTCAGGTGCAAATCACGGACTAGGTCATTAAGTTCACATTGCCGGATGAAATGTGGCTCGCGAACACAGTCAGGGATGAACGTTGGATCCTTGGATGTACATGTTGATGTCGATGGTTCATCAAGGTCATGATCATTATCAGAGTCTTTTGGCCATATCTCTTCCCAGTTGGTAGGGGGCTCGGGAAGTGGAAGTTCATCCCCGTGCGGAATAGGTCTAATTGCGGATTTAACGTTGGGATAACTTATTGTGTATTTGCTTTTTTTTAGAATGTCCCTTAACTACTGTGAGACAAAAATAACAATCATCCAGATGGTTGGTGGGTTCTCTCCACACCATTGGTACAGCAAATTTCATGAACCTCCGTTTCCCTTTGGCCTATGCAAGTAAAGTGACGTAGCACGACGCACAAATTATATTGGGTGCCCAAGTTTTGTCCTGATCTCCCACACGACATCCGAAATATATATAATATGCTAGTTTCACCGATGGCGTAATGGATCTACACTGTCCTTTTTAACTACAAACTGGCCACACACATAACAAAAACTATTTGGTGAGTTAACACACGAACGCCGTCCTCTTAACGCCATTGTACTGATCACAAACTAAACTTCTGGTCTTAGTTGGGTATAATGCCGTTAAGGTCAAACATGAAAGCACTCTTAGCAGCAAAGAAAACTTTGAAAGTGAAGTAGTGTTAAACCACACGTCAATATAAAAATGTACAAAACTCCCTCACCAGGTGTCAAGAACACAAGAAAGAAAGAAATGCGCGGGGGAGGGGGGAAACGATACCGTAGTGGAAAATTTAGACTGCATTAGTTCATTGCTGTCAATAATGAGTCTGTATTCCATTCTTTCTTTCTTTTGCATTCTGTTACATTTGATAACAAATATTGATAACCATTTCATGAACAAAACGAAAAAACTTGGGAGAATTGTATATATATGTATTAAGATATATATATATATACTGTACGTTTAAAAAAAAATATACGTTGGAAGTACATTCTATTTTTATACACGTTTCTAATTTACAGAGAGCAATACAAGTGTGTTGTTGACTATTGTAAATATTCATTTTTATGTCTGTGTTTGTAGTAATAAAGCAAATCGTTTTTACCCCAACTCAGGAGATCTGAAAGCATTACTATCAGGTGCAATAAACAGTGCACACAGTATACATACAAATATATTTATTTCTCTAGAAAGAACAAAGCGATTTTTACGAAACTTTTAGGGTTTATTAAATATAAATCAAGTTATACTTAGGTATAATTTCTATGTTACTATATGTAAGGGGACATGAGCTAGGGGAATAAAGTATCTGAAAAAGGGAAATTTTTGAGGGAATTTCCCGAAAATCCCTCTGTTACGGGAAAACTGTACGTGATGGAGAGAAACCGAGTGCATATTCGAATTCAGCGCAAAAAGTTCCTTTAAGATCAGGTGATTTTTCTCATGTAACAAACAAAAAGTTTAAATTTGTTAACTAGTGTTATTCATTCCTGGTTTATCCGATTTGAGGATTTATTTATTTATTTTTGTATAAACATTGCCTCCAATTATTTTGACAATTTTGCATAATTTGGTTAACATCTGTTAAGAGTCAGCAATGGTTTGTATTTCTTGGGTATAGTAGAGCTCCGATCACTTTAGTAAATTAGTTTCAACCGAAAGCTAGTTGAAATAAGAAATACGAGACCACATTTCCTTTTCCAAATTGGAATCTACTGATTCTCCTGTCTTCCCAGAATAACAGTTTCAAATTTAGTTTTGGTAGGGACATTTTCTATCACAAATCTTTCTTCATTTTTGCTCTTACAGATCCTTCTTTGGACTTAGACCACGACGATATCACTGGTCAACAGTGAAAATGCTTCGAAGAAAAAAGTAACCAATCCTTACTAATTTCAGGGTGCTGATAACGAATATGAAAATAGTTTTTGAAGATTGGTTCGAGTTTCAAAGAAATACGTTGTCACCGGATGTGCTCCGGTGACAAAATGAAGAGTTCGTGGCAACAAGAGATGTTTGCTTATTTCAATAAACTTTCATTGTTTAACGGTTAGTTTCATTGCTATTCTCAGGAACGTACGCAGGAAGTGGGTCCTGCGGCTCTGACCACCCAAAATTCCTACTTTTTGTAAATTTAGTCAAATTTCAGGTGCAAGTTTATAAATTGTATTATAATTTAGCCTCAAATTGTATTTGGACCCGCTAAAAAAAGCTTAGGACCCCTCCCGAAGTAAATTCCTGCATATGTCTCTGATTATCTTTATTGCTCGCACTTCATCGCTGACAAAGAAACATCAACCACATCACGGTTTAGTTTGTATGAAGAGTTTGCCAGAGAAAACGTGTTGTATAAGGTTCTTTTGTAGTTACAATTTGCCATCCCGGACATGGTCGTGGTGAGATATTGGGGAGTGTGAGCTGTTATTATTATTTATCGTTCTATCACTGTACTGAGCAAAAACATGTCGCGTAAATGTGTTTAAAGTGCAGAGAAATTGTTTTTTAAGAAGTGAAACGAAAAGTGGAATTTCACGCCTATTATAAAGAAAGCCTGTCACTTGTACTTTGGTTGTAAAGTGGGAGATATGGACAAAAAGTGAGCATCACATATTTCTTGTAATACTTGTTCTACAAACTTGCGGGACTAGCTACATGGAAAAAAGGCTATTTGCGGGGCAACCATTTGCAGTTCCAATGATATGGACAGAGCCAACAGATACTTCAAACTGCTATTTTTGCATAGTTCCTCCAATTAAGGGCCTATTCAAAAAAGAAAAAAAGTGGACTACTACTTATCCAAATATTCTTTGAGATGTTCGTCACTCTGCCACATTCTGAAGAATTAAAGGTTTCACATCCTTCCGTACCTTACTCCAGTGTTTCATCCGATGAAGAGCAAAAGGCTGACAAAGTCGACAAAAGTTTCTAAATTCTGTTGCAGATTCATCGTCTTCCATTGATCCTGACTTCACAAAACCAACATATCATTATCTATTCGCTATTTGATACTTGAATTCAATTACCTGGGGTTGTCAAAAAGTGCCACAAAACTACTGGCACCCAGACTCAAGAAGCGGGGAGCTTATTCTGAAGATTCAAAAGTGTCCGTGTTTTGAACATATCAGAATCCCATCGAACAGTATTTTCAGTAGAAAGTGGCGTAGTATGTCGTAACAATTTAACTGGTCTTATGAGTAAACTTAACATAGAAGATAATCCCGATGAATGGCGCCTATTCATAGACGCATCAAAACTATTCTTCAAATATATTCTGCGTAAACTTCCACAAATTACTGAAACTAAATCAGGTAGGGAATTCTTATTGGCCCTCAAATTCGCTAACTCCTCAATGATCCTGAATTTGATGCAGTGTTAGAAGTTATGGAGACGATTGTGGGATTCTTTTCGAAAAGTGGTGACGAATGTTTTGGTAAACAAGGGGTCTCAGAACTATAAGGAAGTAATGGAGCATTTAATATCTTCTACCAAGCAATGGGGTGTAAAATTTCACTAAAAATGCACATAGATTTCCTTCCAGAAAATTGCGGAGCAGTTACTGATGAACATGGAAAACATTTCTACCAAGTTATATCTAAGATGGTGAAACGATATTAGGGTCACTGGAGCAAGTCTGCACTTGTCGATTGTTGTTGGACAATCGCTAAAGATGTTTCGGAACACAATACAAGGGACAGGTAAAGAAGCGCCATTTATAATATCCATTTAAGTAAAGTTCTATCATTTTCATTTTATGTAGTTTTAATTTCTTATTGACGCTTTTATATTCTATGGAACATACGCTGTGCCAATCACACACGTAATCAATTATCATTTACCCTATAACTTGTATGTCAAGTGATTTTTTGTCTCATATGTAGAGGATCTAACGTTATAACAAAACTACGGATGAACAAAATTACTTAAGAGAAAGGTCAAATAGGAAATGCAAGAATCTAAAAGTGTCAACACTACATAACACATATTTCTGTCGATTACACTTAAACTTGAATCAATTCAGCATTTTTATTTTCATTTTCGTATTCAGCATCCTCATTTGCTTAAGAAAATGTACTTTTCATTTCCGAAGCATGATAAAAGTTAAAATTTGTTGTCCAGTGTATTCTATTCATCTTCCAAGGAACAGAAAAATAAATACCTTAACCTGAATTTCTACATAAGTATCCTATTAATTCTCTTTCTTTCTCTGTACTCCATGTTCATTTCATACATGTTTCGGTCATATTCTCGCTTCTTGTTTATTTGTTTAAGGTAAGCGTCTCTTTTCGACACCAAGCCTATATGAGACATGTGGAATCCGAATCACCGTAATACGTTGAAACTTCGATGCTTTCCCACTGCGAATCCAACCCGTGGCCATGTGCACCAAAAGCACACACGCTAACCACTAGGCGAGCTCAAAATGATATCATTATTTTGATGTTTGTTTCTCTGTTTTTATACAAGTACTCACAAAGCTTTCTATACTGAAATCTGTAAAATATCACTCATTACTAAAACTTAATAATCGCTAAAAAGAAATATATTTTCCTAAAGCTTCATTTTAATTCCACGTTGGACTGTTTAATAAACACAGCTAAGTCCCTCTCATTATTATGCGAAACTTCGTATTGCCTTTTCCTTTAAACACAAGTTATTACGGCACGTGAAATATGCTTCTGATCGTGAATTCACATCAATTAAAGCGTACTTCTTATGTTTCAAATGGTATTTGTAATGACATGTATGGTTTCTTTGGAATATCAAAAAACGTTCAACTCGATTAAAATTAATGAAAGGGAATGAAATATATTTTTTAGGAAGTTTGAATCATACAAGGTAATTTAAGCTGCAAGTGATTTTTAATGATTGGCTACGCTACATGTCCAGACAGTGTTCAGTGGAATGGATGAATGTCCTGATTAATAATACAGTTTAACCGTATATTTTAGCAGCTATTGGAGCATATGCTAATCTTGCGAGAGCTGGGGCTGGATGAGCACTGGCACCAATCCTGCTAACAACAGCGTTGAATCCATTGATGCTATCAGCAGCGTAGTTGACTACTCGGATAGAACCATCAGGTTCAGCTACACTGTATTGTCCTCTGGTTACAGGTCCATCACGAACTTCCACTTGGTTTTTGCTGTCCCCAGTTAAGGCATCACTCACTCCGTATCCGAATGAGTAGCGTGGATAAGCCTGAAAAACTATATATATTTAATATTTATTCAGATTGATCTTATGAACTAGAAATAAGTGCTATTTATTTAAATTTATGTGTGATAATAAACAAAACGAAAGGTTACGCTTGGGTCTGTATCACTGAATGTTTTTATGTTTGTTTTACGAACGCATATTGCTAGCTCAGTTCAATATAATTGCTCAATTCAATGGTTATTCTGTTGAAACTAATACAAGTCTCTCACTACGTGATTTCTTCTATTATTCGACATTTACTCCTATAATTAAATAATGGATATATAATGAAACTGCTGTATATTGAAACGAGAGAGCAGGCTGTACGAAATGCTCATATTATTATTTGAGAAAATGGTGTATTTAAAAAGTAAGTTTCGAAATGGAAATAACCTTTCAACATTAAAAAAAAAAAATAATAATAAATAACCTTCTATGTCATCTTTTTGTGACAACACGACTAAACAATTCGATTTATTTACGCATATTTCTGGGAATTACTGTCATCGAGAGGGATGATGTTCCTCGGCGAGCACACTATCCGGGAAAGAAGGGAAGGAAGCGGCCTGGGAACTGTATGTTAAGTACCATCCCGATATTTGCCTGGTGTGAATGAAGAAAATTCAGAAAATCTTCACTCACAAGGACTGACCTTATAAAGCTGTTACACCCTTTCGACCGAGTATCTCTACCGGGCAATCGAACTCGAGACCGTTCACACTACAGGCAAGAGCAGTAGCGAGTACGCTACGCAGGGCTACCAAAAATACTTCGAGATAAATTTTTGAACATAACACTTGGGTCGAAGTATATTTTTGTCATTTCACTTTGGTCAACCAAAATTATAAAGAAATTGAGATAAATAATCATCGAAATGTCCATTTCATCGCAACGAACCCAATTTCTCATATCCATGTGCATTGATTTTAATTTCCACAGCATTTGCACTAACGTTCAAAAGGGACAATCATCCAGACTGCTTAAAATTTACATCGTTGCGCTATTTCCCTTATTGATTACAATTGTCTTTTTAATATTTATTTTCTTATTATATTAGATTTTCCCCCATAAACTTTTCATTTGTATTTTATCTCAATTTTATTTAATTTTCTCCCATTCTTGAATATATTAGTAAAGATGACAAGAGGGACACGGTCAAATTTAGAAGCTAGCTCCTTGCCATATCCTTAGGTATGAAAAAGTGCACGACCAGGACTAAATTCATTTCACAGTTAGAATTTTATTTCCTTCAGATGATTCCAGTGAAGTAGCAAGTTGCATGGATCTAGTGAATAAAAAGACTAAAGTATAAATTGAATACAGTTGGAGTTTAAGTTAGTTACACTAGTACGACTTTCAATCTTCTAAATTTTAAACTTGGATTATAAAAAAGTTGAAAAGATCATATTGTTTGAGAATACTATCATAAAATAAATTTACAAAATGCACAAAGTTTTAGTATAAAAGAGAAGCTCCTTGCTCCGTTTCATATACCTGGTATGCTAGAGACTAAAATTTTATTACGACGAACTATGTAAGATGAAACAGGAAAGATACAAACATAAATTGGAAATTGGAGCGGAAAGCAGATTTTAGAAATGGATAGGAGCTTCACAAGAATAGGTTTCATCCCTCTACTAACAGAGGCAGTAGAATAGTAGTTATCTCCATGAAAGAAAACGGGAGGGATAGCAATAAGTTTAAAAAATCACTTCAAAAGAATAATCCTTGTGTGTGTGTGTGTGTGTTTTTTTTTTTAAATAACATCTTCACTTCTATCTGTGTATTCAAGCCAGAAGTGTAAGAAATACACAATCTCCGGTTTCTATACTTATTACTGTAGAGAAAATCTTTCGGCTTAACGTTTCTTGTTTGTCCTTTAGGCTAAGGGAGATGATTAAGTCAAATAAATGATGATAGAAGAATCGGTGGAATAAGAATCTAGAAAGAAACGGGAGTACCCCAAGAAAACCTATGGACATGATGTTATTTACCAATAGCTTACTTGACCGGGGATTGAATCAAGGACCTCACGCATCAGAGGTAAACGCTCTACCACTGAACCACTGTGCCTGCTACTAAAGAAAAAAGACATACAATAATAGAAGGCGAGGAGCGATTTTTATATTTCGATTCAGTATTGTTAGAGTAGCTTCTATTTCCGTTTTCTTCTTTCTAGAAACATCGAAATTTGCTTCCACTTATGGTTTCAATTCTGACTCCACTATGACAAAACTGTAATAGAAGCAAAAAATTGCTTTTCTTCATAAGGGTTCTTCGTTTCAAGAGGAGGTCACGTCTCTAATCTTATTCCTCCATTCGGTTTCAATATTGAGACCTCGTAGTTTGGAAGTCTACAGTGGTTTCCGAATATGAGTAATGATAGCATGTAACTTCCTTATTTACATGAGTTAAGAAGAATTCAGAGAAATGATACATCATTGAAATCGGTTTATGAAGCAAATACATTGGTAATATGGGAAAAAGCGAGCAATAGTATGTAAAATATGAGTAATTAATTTTATCCTATATCTCTTTGCTTGTATGGGCGGTGGGTATACGTTTCTTCCTGCCTATGCTCTAGGTAATCAGATTCTTAGAGGTTGGAATAGCACAGACATTAGGAGTTAAAAATAGAGGAACTTTGTTTTTTTAAAAGAACAAAAAAATCTTTATAAAAGAATATTTGGAAGTCATTTACAATGCTAGTTTATTTTAGAGTTTTGAAGGGAAGAGTCATGACTCCTACAAATTCTTCATGGGTAAACATTGTAATATACAACATATCATTTTACAAATTCCTATATCATATTTCCCCTACATGTTTCATAGTAATTTAATAATATTTTGCCTTTATTCGTAAATTGAACTGCTTCAATTATAATAACATTAATATTAATAATACAAGATATTAATTTTCTGTTCCCATTCGTACATAAAAGAATACGGTAATATTAATTAATATCGTATTGTGTACGTTGAGTAAAGTAACACACACACACACACACACACACACAAAAGAGCTAGATTTACTAGTGTCTACTACACTTAAGACATTTATTTCACGGAACAAAAGCTTTTTTCTACCCAAAAACATTTCCATGATTCTTAGCAGATTGCAGCAATATCCATATTGTAGAATGGGAAAATAAATTCGTACAATTTGTGTCAAAAGTTGTAGCGTCTCCTGAAACCACTTCTACATTACATTTTTTTCCTTTCTTCTATCCATAATTTATACATTAAATTGTTATTATCCAAACTGTCTCTTAAGTATGTTGTTAATATATGCATGCAAGCTAATGTAAGCTCTCTTTGATTTCCTAGTCTAACTTCAAAGTTGAATTCGAATAATTGCTTGAAAATTATTTAGATAAAGAATAATTCTTCAATTAATTATTTTGATAACGCATAATTATTCGAACAATTATTCAAATAACGAATAACTATTCGAATATTGAAAACTAATATACGGAGATTCGAATAACAAGAAAACTATTGTAATAATTTTAACTGTACTATTTCGAAGTCAAAGGAATTTTCTTGCGTTTCGTTTCTTTATTTTCCGTTTCTATTCTATTTAATTATAATTAATGCCGGTTCGTTTCCGAGATATAATATTCCTTTCATTGGTGTAGCCCTGGGTGAGGGTGAGAAATTGGAGACTCGATCCTCTAAAGATTTCCTGTACCTCCAAATGGAAGTAGCCTGTCATGTGTTTATTAAACTTATTTAATACTCAAATGAAGAATGTTTACAGTATAAATGAATATGAAAGAATAAATATTAATTTAAAAGTAAAACATTTTAAGACACGTCTAGGGACGCGCAAGAGACGAATCGAGACAGAATTTTCCTGAAAAATTCGAGTCGAGACACGGCTCTTCCAATAGAAAAATATATATTTTTCGAGGCGAGACATCACTTTTACAGCACATTTTTGAGTCGAGACAGCCACAAATCTTCTCTCGTGCGCATCCCTAGACACGTCATCTTGTTAAAATTAGTAAAACTACCAAAATTGGTCACCATTTTTGTTGCTCCCATTTGCCTAACAGGATACACACAGTTGAGAATTTACTACTAAACTACTGCATAACATGTGAGTTTGATCTTATGTTTTTCTACCAGATATTCGGAAAATAATTTAACTCACATCAGGGCAAAGTCAAACAAAAGACGTCCATAAATAATTTTTGTTTCCTTATGAGTACTTCACTGATACATCTTCTATATAGTATGAGATTCTAGTTTAAACAACAGTCAAGATCCTTCCTCCAACAAAGTAACATGTGATACATTTTTAAAATGTATATACTTCTGTATGAGCTATGTATGAGCTACGAATACTTTCACATTCTGAAAACATAATTTTGGTATGCATTGAATGTGTAAAACACTGCCTCTTTTAAAAACAATGGACTTTCTAGAAATATTTGCTGGCTGGATTTCTTCTGAAATATTGTCAGAATCAACAATGTATGGTACAGCATAGTACTGTGTTCAGAAACAGAAATTTCGTAGATTCGATGGGTTTTTGAATCTGTACTTAAGTGCAGATCTGTATCAGTCAGTGTTTTATGTTAAAATAGATTTCAAAATCAAGAAGACGGACCAAAACCTATCTCGAATCTAACATCATTACATGTAGTGAATTATAATAGAAGACCATTAAGAAAATAAAACAATCTTACGAGTTCTTCATGTAGTTTTGTTACTTACGTAGTAGTCAACAGCAGCAGCTGGAGCAACAGCGGCAACAGGAGCAAGACCAGCGGCAGTTCCATAAGCAGCTACATTCGAGAGAGCTGCAAGACCACCATAACCACCATAACCACCAAGAATTCCACCAGCACTAACTGCTACGAGAGCAGCCAAAGCAACGAGGATCTACAATCAAATACGTTTATTAGCTAAATGAAGTTATTGATCTATTGGGAAATATGTATAAAAAAGTTAGAAAGATAATTCTTTGAATATTTCTTCCGTAAATAATACTAGTACGGTTTCCGTTAGTATTACATTTCTATGACTACAACAAATGATAATAGTAACAAATTCTACTAAGATAGTGAAAAAGTTTCAATTTCGTTCGGTAGATGTCAACCACTGGAGGTTGTTTCTTGCCATCTAGTGGCACGATGTGTAATTTATACCATTTTAGAATTATACATTTTTTTTTTTAATAGTAGAAAATTGTGTACCGATGGCCAGTGTTGAAGTTACTGAAGCCCGTGAGGATTTTAGCTGATTAACTCCGTTATCTCTAACTATTTATTGCAAAAAACGGAATTTAAAAAAAATCGTTTTCGTTCAAAAGTTATCTTGTAGAGCAGTGGTTCTCAAACTTTCCGATAACGCGGACCCCTTGTGAATTCGGAAAGTGATCCGCGGACCCCCTGTGTCATTCGAAAAGTGATCCACGGATTACAATGTTATCTGAAATTGCACATGAATTAAAAACTATACTGATTGGAATTACCACTGACAAGAAAAAGATCAAGAAAAATATTGCAATAAGTCATTTATTTTAAAGATACGTGATTGTTTCCTAATGAACGAAATTTCAATTGAAAATACAGTAACTTTCAAGACTAAAAATCATTTTTTTAAAAGGAAGTTCACTTGATAAACAATGAACCCAAATGTGGGATCACTAATATGAGGAAAGAAATTCTTTCTATTTTCTCCATAATTACACTGAAATCCGGAATATGTTTTGTCACCATTAATCTTAGGTCCGATTCCACATTAAGAAGATTTCTCTTTAACGCTTTAATACTGCAAAGAGCAGAAAAGGTCTGTTCACATAAGTAACTGGTAGGGAAAGGCATCAAATGCTGCAATGCCCTTTTAGACAATTATTCATACTCACAGGGTAGAAATTTAGTAAAGTAGGAAAACATTGAAATTTACAAACGTAGGTATAATTTCTAATTTCTTTCTTTTTAGTAACTGAAAAAAAAACACTGCTGCATAACAGCTCTGAGTTCCATTTTATTACAACATATTTCAATTTTTTGGCTTCGCGGACCCCCCTGGCTAGGTCCCACGGACCCTCAGGGGTCTGCGTACCCCACTTTGAGAACCACTGGTGTAGAGTAACGCATGCATAGATATACTAACATTACTGGCCCACTAGCGTGATTCCAACTAATATTACTATCTTATTAGGCATATTAGTGTGATTAGAATTAATATTACGATCTTATAAGGCTCACTAATGTGATTCCACCTAATATTACCATCTTATGAGGCCCACTAGCGTGACTTCAACTAATATAATATTATGAAATAAAGTAAGGTACATTTGCGTGATCTTAATAAAAATGATTTACGCAAATTCAAATATCTTTAAATCATATTTCTTTTCTTTATGAAACTACAATTAATTACATATGGGTATTAAATTCGGATATAGTTATTGGGAAAAATATCCCAGATATTACAAATTATTTCGTTATTCGTCTTGTAGAACGAAAATGCTACTCATAAAAACATCTAAAACTGTTGATTGTGTGCATTAATACGTATGCAATGAGGATTAATTTGTTCTGGCTTCAGATATAAAAAGTATTAAGAACATTTTCAATTTATTCATGTGGTTCTGGATTGTTTGATAACACGATTTCGGCATTTCGATCAGGATCGCTTTCTTCCTTGGTTGATTTGAAATTTAACATCGTTTTCTCAACACACGATGATTTGTAAGAAGTTTGGCGACAGTGTGAAATCTAGAAGGTAAAATCTGGAGGGGCCAGCCAGAACCCAGACTATGATAGGTATATCATGAGTTTACAATTTTTCATGGTTCCTGCAGAAATTTCCAGCTTAATGCTCTCTTGGAGGATATTATGGCTAGGTTAGACGTTGACATTGTGGACCTCAAGTATTGTTTTACACATTGCATAACTGAAAATCTGCAACTGAAACTGTATTTAATGTTTCAAAAATTTTCCAATAAAGAGTAAAAGGCATCGCTTGGTATAAACTCTCAAAAATAATAAGTTCAATTATATTTGGCACTCAAAAGTCAGGGGAAAATGTGAGGGAATAGCAAAATAGAAAGTTCAACCCTCAATTTAGATATTTAGTATTAGGGTTTTGTAGTTACTATTATTTGTTATCTGAATTTGTTATGGAAATTATGAATTTAAAGATTACAAAGTTTCAATGCCACAACTGTAGTTTAGTTTTGGTTTTGAAATTTTACAATAACACAATTATTTAAGTTTTTCTCTAAAATGTCTTTTTATGGAATTATGATATTTCCTGCAGTTTGTTTGTCAAAATATTGTCAATTCATGGCTGTAATGTTAGAATTGAAAGGTATAAAGCAGAATCAACGTCCAGTTCGTTCTGTCTGTTCTTGTATTTTGTTTTAATTGTTCAGAATGCACAAAAAATTAATTCACAAGAATAGGTAGTTCAAAAAGTCACTATAAACTTCAAAGCTTCTCTACTCCGATTTGAGATATTTTTAACTCACATATAAGCAAACCTGATTTAGCAATGACCACAGGTTTATTTTTGGTATGTCCTTTTGCTTATGTCAGTGCAGAGTAATTTAAATCAATAAATTTTCTAAAGTGGGCCAGAAAAATAGTTTCAAAGACCACCATCGTCCACGGTTGAAAACCATTGTTCTAGAAGGAATTCTTGACGTGCTGTATATAATTACAAGAATGTTTGACATTACTAATACGTTTAATAATGTTAACCATGCATTAATATTTGTTGTACTTACGGAAAATGTATTCATGGTGATAGTTCTTGCTTCTGTTACCAACTGTTGTTATCCTGAACGTATAGGTGGTACTTTATATACTAAGACCAAATGTTGTGAAAGTATGCATTTTTTATGATGTAAGGAGTAACTGAATTTTTTAAAGACATGAATCATGATATATGAACATAACTTTTGTTTACTTACTCGTTCAAAGGAAAATAACTCTGAACTCTTTGTCTCTTGCGTATGTAACACTCCAAAGTTATTTTCTATAAGATATTTTTTAAATATATATCTATTAAAATTAAAAGCATTTGAAGGCCAAAAGTAATTATAACTTCCTGCCGGAGGAAGTCGTATGATATACATTAGTTGGATTCTTCTTTTGTATTATGGTCTCAAATACATTATTTTTAATCTTCTGGGAAGCCTGTCTATAGTTAAAATTGATTTCAAGAAAAAATAATTTATATTTTTCTTAACAACTACTTTCCTGCAAAGAAGAGATTTGGTTGTACTATAATATTAAAGAAACAGAATACATTTTACTAATGTAAATTCATAACGCAATAAATGTCAGGGTTAGTGGCTATACGTTTACCTTGTCTTAGATACGGGAGACCCTGGTTCGACTCCCAGTGAGAATTTACTAATTTGTGGTTCGAAACCCATAAAGATTCTGAATAATACATTTGTGGATAGAGCAGATTACAAGTCTAGGACGATAACATGCCATCTCAGCTTAATGGTTAGTACTTCTGAGGTATTCATCTTCAAGGCTTATTTTTTTACACTTTCGGCAGCCTGCAACTCTGCAAGTAAGCGATTTTGAGAAAGTATATACTAGAACCTTTTTCTCATTATTTCTGTGAGTAAATTCACTTCCTTATTAGAAGTGTCAGTTTAACGTCACACGGTTATGCTTATTAGGCTAAGGGAGACGAATGATTAAGGCACGTGATTGATGGTGAAAGAATTGGTGGAATGAGGATGTGAGAGAAAATGGGAGTATCCCCGGAGAAAAGACATGGACACAATGTTGTCCACCACAAATTTACTTAGCTGGAGATCGAACGAGAGAAGACCACACGCACCAGAGGTGAACGCTCTACCACTAACCCACCGCGACCTCACCTCCTGATTAGAAACACCATACATGTATTAACTAAAACGTTAGAGGTAATACAGAGAAAAATACATAAATCTTTTGTGACAGGTTGCATGAACAAATTAAGGTTAAAGTTTGGTTGTTGTATATATTGATCAGTATAATCTCTTGGCCTTTTTTTTTTTTTACCTAATGACAAATAAACGAAAAGACGGAAAAGTCCGAAAATTGATTTTCCAATATGAGTAGGCTTGCCATACGTTCCGGTTTGACCGGGACAGTCCCGGGTTTGAGGGGTAGTCCGGTGTCCCGACCGGCTTCGTGTTTAGTCCCGGTCAGAGGGAGAAATTTCGTTTCTAGTCGCAAAGTTATTTAACAACTTCTATCTTTTAGTCCACTTTTTCATAAGGAAATTTAATGGAAACGTCAACACTGAGAGGACTAATGCCCTCCAAAATGAACTTAGCAATGAATTGCAGTGAATTTTTTGATAAAATAAAGAATAATAAGTGCTTATCGAGAAAGGTTCATTCATGTGAAAAGTATAAGTCTGAATAATGTGTAGGAGTTCTTCCTATCCTTTTGCGAATTTTAGTTAGTTGTTAATTTTATTCTTGCTAAAAATGTTTTTTTTTTTAATATGTGTATATTTCATCAGAAACAAATCTTGAGAGAAATTGTATTGCTTGAGAAATTCGAACACCAAATTTGACTATTGAACAGCAAATTTTTACTACTGAACTGCCTCATACTGATTTCTTCATTGTTAGTAATATTAGTATTAGTATTTGGTACTAAAAATCGAAATATTGTCTTTGTGCATAGTAATATTTATGCACTGCAAATTTTGTTTGCATTCTGAACGGTGTGTAAGAATAAATCTTATATTAGAATTTTTAAAAAGGTACGCTATGAATTTTCAATGTGCATGTGTCTCGTTAAGTTGAAAATTTCTCACGGGAATTTTCGATAAAATTTTGGGATTAACAATGTCCCGGTTTGGAGCTTCAGAAATATGGCAAGTCTAAATAAGAGAATCCCGTGAAATGTGAACCCAATTCGTTTTTCTTTTCAGATTATAATACTTTCTGCATTTCTATCGTCGCTCAAAATTGTAAAAGAAGAAAAAGAAAGAATGAAAAAGCAGTTTGGCGATTCGCGCATTATATCCAATGCTACCGCTTAAACTGCAATAAATGTAAATAATACTATAGATTCAATGTATGTTAGAATAGAGTACAAATCAAAATTGCTATTATTTGAAAGTTATATTGCAAAATAATGGCGCAAAAGCCGGGTCTGATCCCCCCCCCCCCAAACTTACAAACTCTCAGTAATTTCTCATAATATATATACAATTTCTCAGTAAAACTAAACTTGTTTAACAGGGAAATCTTTGCTGTAACATGAAAATTTGATTCTACACTTCATCTGTACTCTTTCTCTTGTAAAAACAATCTAGTTCTATCATTTCTTTTTTTCTGAAAATATAGGTGGAAGTATTTTAGAATTACTTATCGATTTTTCGAGTGTAGAATAATACCTGTTCACTGCTACATAAATGTAATTGGACCTTCCCTAAAAGTTAGACCCCTCTGCCAATAAAAATTTCCGGGTGCACGCCTAGTTATGTCCATAAAACATTCATTTTTTTAAAAGAAAAAAAATTTAGTATCTCTACCTAATAAATAATAACGATTTTGAAATCAATGGTGGTCATTTTATAATCCACCAAATGCCTGGACTATGCAAGAACTATACTTGGAGAGCATTTCCCATTTTCCTTGTCCCCTGTGGGAAAGGTACACTGAATGTGAGTAACTCATGAATTTTCTAAACCCGTTTTCTCTTCCACGCATTCCCCTTCTTGTTTCATATGTCTAGGCCAATTAAGAGCCTGAGCTTGTAACATATAAAAGTAACTATATATAATTGCATTTCTGTTCTAATTGGCCCGGTACTAATTGCCATACCTGACAAAATGGGCTTCGTAACAAAAGATTTCAAAATGTTTTCACAATTAAAAAATCAATTATTGATTCAGGGATGTTATGGTGACCAACTACAATCTTCCTGTTATGCATGGATTTACAACACAAAGAAATCATACGTTTTTAAAAAAATATTGTATTCGCGATTAGGATGAAACATACACGCGATTCACCACTTGCCCATCACTGTCTTAAATTGTAGTTACGTTATTCCTCAAAATAAACTGTTGTACGCTGTTTTTTAAAAGAAAGAAATACAATGTTAAATCTTCTACATACCAAGCAATTACATCACTATGAACATATTGATAAATTTTAAAATTAAATTACTTAAATTCTAATACCTTTAGATACATTCTACACTGCATTCTCTTTACCAAACTACCTCTTTACAATTGTTTTATTTTATACTATTAATATATATATATATATATATATATATTACAAATAATGATTAACAAACTTCATTCTTCGATCTCTAGTATTTCTTGTATTTTTTACACTTGATTTTCTTATAAAACTGTTGTAACACTTTCACTTTTAGACTTACATAATTATGCAAATTCCAGCTTTTTGTCAATTTAGTGCATTTTTTGAAAGATATTATATATATCTGATCATTATTATCATCATAAGCATTCTTCCATTATTGGCAGACCCTTTGCTGCAACCGACAAACTTCCACGCTCCACGGTTTTCCACTAACCTCTTCATCTTCACGTATGATTTTTCTATTTTGATATTGTCCATTAATTCCAGTCTCCTTTACCCCTCCTTCTTTTTCCTGCCATCATACCCTCTAGTACGTCTCTCATGACGTAGTTCCTTCTTAGTCAATGTTCTAACCAGTTTTTCTTCCTCTTCTTAATAATATATAAGATAGTAGATAAAAAAGAAAGAGAAAATTTATAAAAAAAAATCTTTTTGAGTTTTACATCCCACGGTTATGCTGGTGAGGCTAAAGAAGACGGTGATGATGAGAAATGAATGAAATCGTGGAATGAAGAAAGTGGGAGGAAACGGGAGAACCCCGAGGAAACCCATGCATACAGTGTTTGTCCAACACAAAGTTCACTTGGCGGGAGCAAGGATTGAACCCGGGACCCCATACACCAGAAGTGAACGCTCTACCACTGAGCCACAGCGGCTCCAAAAATTAAAATAAGCATACGAAATACACGGTAAATAACACTTTAAACATTGTATTTTAAAGAATACATGTTTTATTGGTGATGTTGGTTGGAATTGCTCGTAATTTGGATGGAAAATTATTTTACAACAGAAACACATGAAAAAAGTGACAAACTTGTTAATTATTGTTATGATGTGATATTGTACTGTGTTTACTATTGGTTATTCATCCATTTTATATTCCTATACGTATTACAAAGAAAAAGCACAACACATTTATTTATGCTCATTATGAAAGTATCGTAAGATTACAAAAGTGGCAGAAGCTTCCAGCATAATCACAATTTCATCACTAGATGCCAAGAAATAATGTTTTCTTTTAGATGCGAACCCGAATAATATTTTCACAAAGAGAGAATCGACCACCTGTGAAAGGTGTCTGAGAGACTCATACGTAATAACTCAGCTAGACTTGAGCTTCGTCAGTTTGCATTAAAAATGTATCCTCGTCGCCAAAAGTGCCTTTACATCGCCGTGACGGGTATGTGACCCCGCAGTACTCTAAGGAAGGGATGGTTGCATAAGAAATTGTGATTAATTTTGAAGAGTTTTTATTTTGACTAGGGAAATAACGTAGGTATAGGAACTAAAGGCATAGATTAGAAGCATCACTGCACTGTCCTCTCTGAAAATATTCGTATTCTCAGTTTTTCCATTTACTGTCTTGTATGTTAAGCTAATAACTGCTAACAACTGCTACTAGAGCTTTTCACTCTTCAGGACTTTACTACGACATGTTCGCAGGACACTTTTCAAAGTCCTAAATGTGTGCGTGAATTATTTCATTCCTCTCACTGTAACTATTTGAGAATGGAAACTGATTACGCTGAACGTGAATATTTTTCGTTATCGTAAAGCAAGGACCGTAATAAATGTAGATAAGGTTCTTATTATTATACAAAACACAGAAGTATTTATTCCGTATATAGAACAATATAATACAATAACTAGGAAACATCATAATCACTAACGCCCGCAGGATTTTTCCAACAAGGGGGGAGGGGAATACCGATATAGAGTTTTTCATTGTATTGCCCTATATATCTTAAGTTAAAATCCATAACATTAATATTGATAGCGTATATCGCCTTTCGCCGCTGTAGCCCATTAGTCAGAACATTCATCTCCAGACATGATGTTGAGAGAATAGAAAGAAATAGATATGAACAGTGCTGTAATTAATTTTATTGCGTCCTGGATCGATCAATCATTGATTTACTCATACTCCACCAGGCCCCCTGTCCCAGGTATTTCAGCTGCTGCCTTATATATAGGGTTCCATGTCAGAAGGGCAGACAAAAGGGCAAACACAGAAAGGCCCGAGTCAAAACGGCCCGCGAAAAAAGACACCCGCTACAAAAGGACCAGACCAAAAAGGCCCCGCGTCAAAAGTGCCCAGGTGAAAAGGTCTCCGCAACAAAATGGCCTGAGTCAAAAGAACCCGAATTAAAATGTCCCTCATAAAAAGGGCCCTGGCCAAAAGGATCACACAAAAAACCCGAGTCAAAAACCACTGCGTCAAAAGGGCCCGTGTCAAAAAGGGGCCCGCTACAAAAGGGTCCGAGTGAGCCACGCATCAAAAGGAACCGAGTTAAAAGGTCACCGCAACAAAAGGGCCCGAGTCAAAAGGGGTCGAATCAAAACGACCCATGTCTAAAGGGCCGGGTCAAAAGGGTCCCAAAACAAAAGAGTCCTAGTAAAAAGGGAACTGCCCCAAACAAGCCCTGGTAAAGGGGGTCACGCTACAAAATGGCCCGAGACAAAACAGCCACGCGTCAAAAGGGCGCGGGTGAAATGGCCTCTGCAACAAAAGGGCCTGAGTCAAACGGGCCCGAAACAAAATGCCCCTTATAAAAAGGGCTCTGGCCAAAAGGGTCCCACAACAAAGAGACCCGAGTCAAAAGGTGCTGTGTCAAACGGGCCCGAGTCAAAAATGGGCGTCGCTACAAAAAGGCTCTGTCAAACGGGCCCGAATCAAAACTCCCCTTGTAAAAAGTCTCTGACCAAAAGCTTCCCCCAACAAAAGGACCCAAGTCGAAAGATCCTGTGTCCAACGGACCCGGGTCAAAAATGATCGTGGCTACAAAAGGGCCCAGTCAAACGGCCGGACATCAAAAGGGCGCGGTTCAAAAGGTCTCCGCAAAAAGAGCCCACGTCATATCACCTTTCATCAAAAGAACCCGGGTCAAAAGGGTCCGCGACAAATGGGCCTTGCGTCAAACGGGCTCTGGTCAAAATTGCCATGCTACAAAAGACCCGAGTCAAAACGGCTCCACGTCAAAGGGGTCCGGGTCAAAAGGTCTCCGCAACGAAAGGGCACAAGTCAAAAGGGACCAACGACAAAAGGGCTCGGGTCAAAAGTCTCAGCAACAAAACGGCAGGACTCAAAATGGCTCGGTCAAGCATCTCAGGAACAAGAGGGCAGGAGTCAAGAATGACCGAATCAAAACGACCCTCATCAAAACAGAAGGGTCAAAAGGGTCTCACGACAAAAGAGCCCGGGGTCAAAAGGGACCTGCCTCAAACGAGTTTGGATCAAAAGTGATCCCGCTACAAAAGAACTCGAGTCAAAACGGTCCCGGGTCAAAAGATCTCGGCAACGAAAGGGCCTGAGTTAAAAGGGCCCAAATCAGAACGCCCTTCATAAAAAGGCGTCGAGTTAAAATGGTTCCATGACAAAAGGACCCGAGTCAAAAGACTCTGGGTCAAAGAGGCACGTGTCAAAAAGGGGTCCCGCTACAAAAGGGCAACATTCAAACGGATCTGCGTCAAATGGGCCGATTACATGTCCTCGCAACAAAAGGGCCTTAGTCAAAAGGCCCGAATCAAAACGCCCCTCATCAAAAGAGCCCGGGTCAAAAGAGTCCCACGACAAAAGGTCTCGAATCGCAAAGGCTCAGCGTAAAACGGCCCAGGTGAAATGGGGCTCCAATACAAAAAGCCCAAGTCAAACGGCCCGGTGTCAAAAGGGCCTGGGCCAAATGTCTACGCAAGAAAAGGGCCCGAGTCAGAAGGGGCCGAATCAAAACATCCCTCATCAAAAGAGCCTCGGTTAAAAGAGTCCCACGACAAAAGGGTCCGAGTCAAAAAGGCCCTGCGTCAAACGGACCCGGGACAAAAGTGGTCCCGCTGCAAAATGTCTGAGTCAAAACAACCCCACGTCGAAAGGGCCCAGGTAAAAGGTCTCCGCGAAAAAAGGACCCGAGTCATAAGGGCGCTGCGTCAAAAGAGCCTGGGTCAAAAGGTTCTGCGACAAAATGGCCCTAGTCAACAGGGAACTACGTCAAACGGGCCCTGGTCATAGGGGCACCGCTACAAAAGGGCACGGGTTAAAACGGCCTGGCGTCAGCCGGGCCTGAGGCAAAAGGGCGTCGCGTCAAAGTGGCACAAGTCAGGAAGGCCTCGCGTCAAAAGGGCCTGGTAAATACTGTTTCACGTGTAAAAAGCTTTAGATCAAAGCAAGATTGGAGATTAAGCATGAACAAGGGGTTTGTGTCCCCTTAGTAAATTGAAGTGTTTGTGCAAAGAAGGAAGTATATCTGTGGGTATTAGTAACAAAAAGGAAATTTGAATGGTGATATTAGTTTTGTTTGCTTGTTGATTAGTTTGCAGCAATCGCTTCATGAAAGTTAAGTCGTTCTCCATGAAAGTTTGCTTGCACTCCCGTCATAGGCGGACTGGTGTATTAGGGATTAGGCTGCGGTTACCATGGAGGGCTCTCACACTATAATATCAATTTCTAAAATATCATACAATCAGTGGCGCAACCAGCTATGAGCTCGGGGGCTCATGCCTCCCCGAAACAAACCTGGTCTATCTTATACAGCCGCGCTGCAGACAAATTTTCGTGAAATTTCAAAATAGATCAATGCATAAATGAATATTGAATTAAGTCAAAGCACTGTCGAAAGAGAAATACACAGAGAAAACGGGGTGTGTAAAAAGTCCCCTTGACTTAGGATAACTGTTATTATCAGAGTTACAACAAAATGTAAGAGGAGATACCGTCTTCAAATAAAGTTTTTAATAGACAGTAACTTCATTCATTTGTGTTCTGGGTCCAGGTAAATGGTAACGTTGCATTTTCATGTAACATTATGCGCATATAGAGCGTACAGCCCAAACGGCTTGTCCGATCTGAAAAATTCTTGCACTTTAGATTGAAAACATTATATTTGGAGACGGTTTCCCCTCCTACATTTTGTTGTAACTCTGATAATAAGAGACTTACCGTATGTCATGGGACTTTTTAGACACACTCTGTATAGTAGCCGAAACACTAAACAAATAGTAGCCAATAGCTTTTTACTATGGAAAAAACAGAATAGCTTACTGAAAATTGTAACAAACAACTAATAATAACTTTTGACTTTGGAATGAACACGACGTTTTACTAAAAATGAAAAACACTGCTGAACAACTAAAAAAACTAATAATTTTAAAACGTTAAGATTCTTTTCAGTTCAGATTATGAATGGCAGAGTTCCTGAATAACTTCGTGCACATATACTAAATTTAACATATCTCTTTCCATTTTCATTAGTAAAAATGTGTCCAAAATGTTTTCACACAAATTAGCTCTGAGATTTGTTTACTCTCTAACTTTAACTTTGAGAAGCACCTTTCACATGTCACTTGTGTGCATGGTAGAGACAACGCATGTTTGTATGCAATGTATAAATTATTAAAAGAACTAGACTGACAGAAATTGGTACAAAATTTTCTCTGCACATGACAAAAAATTTTTACACAAGGTGTTTGCAGCATCATTATAACTCTTGCCGTGAATCCCATCCAAAATGTTCCATCTCCCATAGCATGCTCAGATGCATAATCATCATCATATTCCACGGATTCAGGAGCATCATTCTCTTCAGGATCATCAAAAACCAGAAAGTTTTGTGACATAATACACGACAAAGAACTGCTGGAGCTTTTTGTATATTTTCTCATATTTTATATTTAGTTTTCTCGCAAGAACTCTGAAAGCTCCTGCAGACACACCATTCTTCCCGATTTCCGAAAAGTGCTTGGATCCAGCATTTGGAGTTCATTTGGCTGCTGAAATCTATCACTGACACATGTAACAGCTGTATTCAGAATTTTCGTTGAAGTTTTTTATTCTGAATAAATCATTTTCACTTATATTTACGTTCTTTCCCAGTTCAACTGCCGCAAGCTCTCCTGACATTTTCTTCTTCTATAAGATTCTTCTGGGCGGAAAGTCTTTTTCCATTGCTATCTCTACACCAGATTGCACAAGCTGTTGTTTTTTCACATAATTTTTTTTTTGTATTTTCGTAAAGCTTAACAGACATCTTTTGCCTCTATTTTCTTCTGAAGCTACTGCAGCAAGTTGTCTACAAGTCTCTAGATTGTACGATAGTCCAATCCGTGAGACTGCAGGTATTTTGAAACATGCTTCGTTTCTGTAAACAAGTCCTGAAACACAGAGCACATCATTACAGTGTTAAATTCTGTCAATTTATTCAGCAAAGTTTAGCTTGAAATGTTGATTTCACATTAAAACTCCTGTCCTGTACATCATCATTGAGGAACAATAAAAATGAAAGAAATCTTGATGATGATAGACAGTCGTCTCGTCTTGGCTTCATGTTTCGTAGCGAAACTCGTTAGTGTACACTACCGCATTCAGTGCCTTGTTTTTGCTCCACAATCGTGTTGCACCAACTTGTTGAACTTTTCGTAGTTCGTCATGTTCCTCGTGGCTTGCATCAATCATTTTCTTCCAAACATTCTTTCTTTTGTAGTATTCAGACAGAACACGGTACTGGTTTCAACCACACCAAATACGTTTGCAGCTTCAGGGATCTACTCAGTCAAATTTGTCATAGCCAAATTAAGAGCATGAGCCATGCATTTAATGATTTCAGGATTATCCTTCTCCAGTAATGCTTTAACTCCTTTATAGCATCCACTCAAGTTAGCAGCTTCATCAAAAGAGCAACTTACAATATCAGAGATCAAAACATTGTTGGCACAAAGTACTCTTTTGTTTTCATTTTAAGTTACTTGTCTTATAGTGTCACTCTTTACGACAACTGTTAACAGCCGCCCAAATACTTGACCGCTTATAACGCAGAGAATTGCTATAGTAAGCTGATTCAGCACTGAAACATCTTAAATAGAATCAACCATTATGCTAAAAATGCCCGCTTTCTTGCCATCTTCCACTGTTTTCTCCTGCAATTTTGTAAACGTTTTTGATAGAAAATATATTTTTTTAAATGCGCCGTTTTTCCATTTTTGAGTTATCAAATATAGACCTACAAGATGTATTAACATCCATAAAGGACCAATCAGCCTGTGGTTAAATATGGACCCTTCTACAAACCAGACCCCAGTCTTCAACGGTGAAAGGGCCCCATCTGCCCAACATAATGAATAAAGTTCCAGGTCCCAACAGCTCAACATGATGAAGAAAGTGCCTAGGAGCCCAACTGCTCAATGAAATGAAAGAAGGTCCCCAACTGCCCGATATAATGAATAAAGGACTCAGGGCCACAAATGCTCAATGTAATGTAAGAAGGTCCCAACTGTCCAATATATTGAAAGAAGGGTCCAAGGCCCCAGGTAAAACTAAATCACAGTTTCTGATAATAAAAGACAATAGTGAAAGATGGACCTAGCCACAAATCCAGTAACAAAAGGACCTTATTGAAAAAGATAACTTACTGATTGATGAAAGGATGGAAGAGGAGTGTGTGTTGGCAGCATAATAAGAGTGATCTACCGAATTATTTAGCTTTCTTCTGTTTTAGCTTTTCTCTCTTCCTCTTTCTTTCTTTATTGTTCCATATTTTTTTTCTGAGAGGGCCTAGGCCGCGATTGCAGCCTAACGGCTCTGGCCAGTCTGCCCCTGACTCCTGTCTTTCTGAGTTTATATTCTCGTGACATAGCCCAATCAAACTTTAACTATTGCTGATTTTCTCCTTACTTGTAAAATTCCATTTCTACCCCTGGATCAAAGTATAGTATGAAAAATATTCTGTGGAAAAGTTTAGTTTAATTTTACTGTGAGAATACATATGTGGATCTAGCAAAAATTATTGGGACAGAACAATAATAACGACATGCGCGGACGGAGGAAAAGTAAATGTTACAAATGTTATTATTGCAAAACCTGCATTGATTTGGAGTGTGGTCACCATGGAAGGCATCTTGAATTCCGCCATATTGCATATCACACAATATTGTTTTAAATGTAAAAGGTTATGATTTTACATTTCAACTTAGGCTTGAATATTCCCACAAATGAGAATGTGAACTCATTTATTACACATCATTTGTTTGAGACAGAGTGTGCTATATTTGACATATGTATCTAATAGAAAAACGTATCATGATAGGGCAGTAACAAAGAGATGCATAGACGGAGGAAAAGCAAATGTTACAATTTGGCATTGGTGTAGAAACTGCGTTAAATGATTTAGTATACATCATAGTAGCCATCTTGAATTACGCATATTGTATACCACACAATATTTTTAAATAAAAAGAGGTATGTGTTGAGTTTTGATTTTGAGTTTAACGCAGTGGCAAGGCCTGAGGGGAGACAGGGTAGATAGCGTCTACCCTTTAGAATGTTATATGTATTAAGCCATTAAGCCTAAATTACTAACTTAAAATTTTGCAATTTAGATTCTGAACTTAAAATTTCCTATAATTTATTCTGAGCATTTTTTAATGCTTGCGTATGAAAGACAGAAAGCAATGGATCTCGCGAAACCTTGAACATTATTCCTATAGAAGCGTAGGAGAAACAAACAACCACGTGTGAAGTCCAAAGACTCGTGCTATGTAGTACAGTGAAACCTCTCTAAAGCGGACAGCCATGGGGAATCAAAAATTGTCCGCTATAGAGAGGTGTCCGCCTTAGAGAGGTTTCAATATTTTATGACGTAAATTAGTAAACAAGGTAATACACAATTAGAAAACAAATATTTTTGCATGAATCCCGTATTTACGAATATTACAAAAATACCTGAATTATCCTTCGCCACCCAATACTCTATGTTCGAGGCACAACATGGAAATAAGATTATATAGTTCTCTGCTCTTTGCACTTGCTACTACTTACTATATTTTCGGTATATTGTTTTAATTTGTGAGTTAATTGCAGTTCAGTAGTGTCTTTTTTTCTGACAATATGTTTACCCGCGGGCCAAAAATACCAAACTTGTCTTCTGCTTGCTTACAGATTCTGGCGGAACAGTACTATAACGTGTCATCCCAAATTGTGGGTCACTGTCAAACACTTTTCTGTCTAAAACAGTTTGGGTGGGAGTGGATGTGAGCAAAGGACATGAGAGTGTTGTTAAACAGAGCCTTCGTCTGGGTTACTGAGCAGCCAGTTGAGGAGGCAAAATGTCACAATGCTTCCTTGACGACACAAGTATGAATTACTAAAAATGTATTTTTACTGCACTTTCCAACTTGTTTCTAGAGAAAGTGTCCGTAATACGGAGGTAAATAATACCTATAAAAGACAGGAAAGACTGTCCGTGTCCGTACTAGAAAGTGTCAGCTTTAGAGAGGTTTATCAATATGTTTTTTCATATTACAGTGTTTGGGGATTACAAAATATATCCGTTACGGGAAATGTCCGTTGATAGAGGTTTCACTGTAGTACTTGCGAAAAGACAGTTGCTATTCTGTCTACGTTTACAGGGCTACCTATCTTCATTTTAAGCTGGATTTGTAAGTGACAGAAACAGACCGCTATTTCTTCTTATTTGTTTTTATTTTAAACCATCTTTCGAGCTCCTCTATAAAATGTTAACTTGTAACGTACCCTTGAAGAACATTAGTATATATATATTGTCCCTATATGTCTCCAACATCAGAATAAAAAAAAAGAAGACTCTCTAACGAAAAGTTTAGATGTATTGGCAATTCTATCACTTTTATGTTTTTCGCGAGAGTGACAAGTACTTTTACATGTCCCGGTAAATGCCCCCCCGGTTCGAATTTTGAAAAAGAGAAACCTTTTTGTCTTGTCTGGGGCCTGGATCAAGGTACCCGTGACCAAATTTTGTTATCTCGGTCCACTTGTCTGCTCCGCTGGCGCACACAGACACAAAGATATTTAGATAGACACACAAACAAACTCTACTTTATTAGATTCTTCGCTCAATAATTGTGCAAGATGAAAGATTTGAAAAATACAAAAGTCTGGTCATTAAAGAACTAATAAATTATAGAATATTTAGTGTGCATCAACAAAGTATTGCATACGGCAAACTGAATGACTTGATATCCACCTTTCCTAATACTTTTTACTCCGATCAGCTTCAGAATGAACTTATCAACTTATGTTCCGATAAAACAAACACATTTCTCTTCCTGAATACTTGAAATATATTCTCAGTAATGAACCTCAAAGCATATATCAGGAAATAACTTAGCTGCTAAATATGGTATTGAGCATTCCATCAACTCCAGTTTTTTTTGTAAACATTCAATGAATGCCCTGGAAAGAGTTTAACTTACTTAACAAAGAGCATGACAAAATTTCTGAATTACGGACACTTACAATAAAGAACTTGGTATGGAAGTTTTGTAAGATATTTGAATTCAAAGAAAGAGCTATTAAATTTTCGCCGAAATGAAGAATAAGGTATGGAGCTCATTTACAAGAGTGTAAGGTATTAATTAGGTAAGGTGTTTGGTATTAGGTATTAAGTTAGGTGTTGTAAGGTGTTGGGTTTTTTACTTCTATCTTTTTTTTTACTTTACAGTTCATTTCGAAGGTATTTAGAAATGACTATCCCTAAGGAGGGTATGGGGAAGTAATGCCCCTATTTCTTGCAAATGAGGTACCATTCAGAAATCTATGCTTCGAAAAAAAAAACTATTCACCAAATTTCACTAATAATAAAATTTTATACTTAAATGAAGAGAGTAAACATATGCCTTACAAATACTATATATATATATGTACAGCGAAACCTGTCTATACTGGCCAACATTGGTTCCATTGAAAAGTGGCCAACTTACAGAAAATAAGTGTGATTCGTGTATTTTTGGAATAGGATTTCTAGTATTACTTGGTTGTTAATAAGCAATGGCACGGCAGCTACCTTAAAATAATGTATATAGATTAATCATTTAACTACTTTTTGTGAATGAGCTACAAGTGTTTTCTTCGGAGCAAAAGATGTTTTGAGAAATGTTAAGGGAATTCATATTTCAAAACCTCCACTACCTTTTGACAAGAAGTCATGTGCCAATAGTTGAGAATTGAGATGGTTAGCTTTAGCCTTGATAATTTTCCAAAATTACTAAAGCTTTCCACTGATGAACGGAGCTGATAGGCTACAGCTAATGATTTTACCAAAGCAGATAGGGTAAACATATACGTGCAATCATTTCAGGAATAACTGTACGTGGTTTTTCTTATTCAAGTCTTCCTTCTCCAACCCTTTATCAGGGTAGTATTGTGTCCTTTGACTTCCAAGAACAAATCGTGGGAATGTATGCTTCTTTGTCTCCACTTACAAATACAGAACATCTGCTTCGCGTATGGGAATACGAAACAGTTAAGAAAAACAACAAAATGGTACTTTGCGTGGCCAAGATATGCAGGTAAATTTATCATTATCATCATAGGGTAAACATTGTTTCAATGTGGCCAACTTCCAAGATAGACAGGTGGCCAAGTTGACAGGTTTTACTATATATATATATATATATATATATATATACATTGTGGCCCATTTTAATCTTTCGACGGAAATATCTCATGAACGGTTGAACATAAATAAACTGAACAAAAACTCAAATAAGAAACACCATGGGGCGAATCGAATGATGATATCGGGCTGCCCCCAGGGCCGCTCTTCAAGTGGGCCCGAGGCCAACTTAAAAATTTTAAATGGAAACATGGGGCGAGTGACACTTCATTCGATAGATCTTTAAAAACTAAAAAACGATGTGGCAAACAGTTTTTCATATAGGTCACCGTTTCAAAATGACCGCCAAAATATGTTACCTATATCAGATAAACGTCCAGTATCACTAATATGAAAACGGTTGAAAATAATAGCGGATGAACAGAATAGAACTTCTATAGGAAATCACAGAGGGTATTATTCATTCCACGCCTCGAGAATGATCCTATGGAGAAAAAGATTATTAAAGTATAAGTGATAATGCTAAAGAGGAACTCTAATTCTTAGAAAATTATATTTCCGATCTCCTTCCGTAAGGGGTGAAGCGGAAATGAGTGGTAAAATTTCAAATGAGAACCCCCACATTTACTTGCAATAGGTATGGTTTAACTGGAACACTTGGTTGAGTTGATTTTGGGTTTAATGTCTCATTCAGCAGCGAGGCTATATGAGACGTGGACCTACTGATTAACGTGTAATCCGAACTACACTTGCTCCCGTCGGGAATCGAACCCCGGTCTCCCACGCCAAAGGCACGTACGCTAACCGCTTAGCCAGGGAGGAGCTCCTGAAACACTTGGGGTGTACAAGTAACTGGTACTGTAATGAACCAATATTCTGCAGACGACTTTTGAGGAAACCAACGTTTCTTCACATTGTTCTAAAATTACATTGTTCGACAAATTGGTTTCGCATTTCAGTTGATTCATTTTGCACAAATTATTTCCTGCAATCAAAATGGAAGGTACCGTTTAACAAGAATTTTACCTACTTTTTTCCATTACAGACATATATCTCATAAAAAAACATGTATCAGATAATTTTGTTGTGTAGATACAATTTGCAAAAACTAAGGTTCTCGTTTGGAATTTCACCGTTCCTTCCCGTCCCCTTCACCCACTTATCGTTGGACCGTTTTCTAGGAATTAGATTTCCTCCTTTGCATTATGGCACCTTTACTCTAATAATCTTCTCCTCCCTTGCAACATTTTCGAGCCGTGGAATGATAAATACCCTCTGTGATTTCCTATAGGAGTTTTGTTCTGTTCTTTCGTCATTATCTTCAACCGTTTTCATATTAGTGGTACTGGCCGTTTTATCTGATACAGCCAAGATGTCTTGGCGGCCATTTTGAAAACGGTGGCCCATATGAACAATCTTTTGTCACAATGTTGTTTAGTGTATGAAGACCTATCGAACGAGGTATCACGTGACCCATATTTTCACATAAAATTTTTAAGTTGGGCCTGGGCTAAGATGAAAGGCGGCCTTGGGGCCACCTTGAAAACATTATTCGATTTGCCCCACGACTTTCCTATTTGAGTTTTTGTTTGGTTGATTTATGTTCAACCGTTTCCATATTAATGCTACTGGACGTTTGTGTGATACAGGCAACATATTTTGGCGGCCATTTTGAACACGGTGACCGATATGAAAAATCTTTTGCCACATCGCTTCTTAGTTTTTAAAGATCTATCGAATGAAGTGTCACTCGCCACATGTTTCCATTTAATATTTTTAATTTAGCCCCGAGCCCGCTTGAAAAGCGGCTTTGGGGGCATCTCTACATCGCCGTTCGATTTGCCTCATGGTATTTCCTATTTGAGTTTTTGTTCAGTTTATTTATGCTCAAACATTTTTGAGATATTTCCGTGGAAAGATTAAAATGGACCACCCTGTATATATAATGTATGTGTCTACTCCGCCACTGGTTTAACGTCCCGTTCAGCAGCGAGGCTATATGAGAAAAGGCATGTGTCACAAATTGATGAGAGAATCTTCCTACAAACTACGTTCATCGTCCGTTTCAAAAGCATCGTAGTCTAGATTATTTATTATTTCCGTAATTTCTCGGGGCGAAAATACGCCACTACCATAAGAACCACGACTTGTCGAGGTGGTATTCATAGCCAAAAGCTCAACTAGAATAAAGAAGGAATAGTAAGCAAACTACAAGAGGGATGTGAAACAACCATACACACTTCCACTGGCTAATAGAAAAGGGGAAAGCAAAAATAGCTACATGTTTTTGCCTTTTGAGTACTCATATCTTTTTGGGAATATATACTTGACACATGTTATTTAATCTACGCAACACGTGACATGTTCGCATGAAGGTGAAAAATATTCGTGAAAAGTAAACAGAAGGGACTAGTTGTTGCTGCTGGAACTGACCTTGATAAGTACTGACTAAATGTCTTGTAACAAGAGGGCAACTAATTACCCATGGGTCTCTTGCAGCTATACAGCGAGCTGTGTGCGTTGTGAGTCACTCCCTGTGTTTGCGAAAATATTGTTTGCTTTTCTTGCCTTGGGGCAAGGATTAAGAAGGCACCCTTGCACACCTTGGGGACTGGGACGGAGTCACATAAAATGATCGAAAGACGACCGATGTTAATATAAAGTTAATAGTTTCAAGCAGTGGCGTATACTGGTTTGAAGGCATGGGCTACCACTGACCTTGTATATTATTATTATTATTATTATTATTATTATTATTATTATTATTATTATTATTATTATTATTAATGAAGATAATAGAAAAACTAACAATAATAATAATAATAATAATAATAATCATCATCATCATCATTAAATTTGCATAACAATGAACAAAAAGTGGTTGTGCTTTTTCTTTTTTTTTGAACGTTTGTTTTGAGACCATTAATGTTTTCCACCGTAAATGAAATTCCACCATACATTTGCGCAGTTCTCGTGGATTACATTCGTAAAACGTTAATTTTTAAAATTGTTCAGAAGTCGCGTCTGTTACTGACGTTGGTTGTCATTCCTTAACAGCCTTGGCAAAAATACTGAGTATAGTAACGTAATGCAAAAATGCAGACAGTCATTATAATTGTTATGTTTATTATCGCTACATAAATCACAAATTTTTGCGTTAACAAACTATTCTCGGGCCCTTTTGTTGCGGAGATCTTTTGACTGGGACCCTTTTAATGAGGGGCGTTTTATTCGGGCCTTTTGACTCGGGCCCTCTTGTTGTGGAGACATTTTTACGCGGGGCCGTTTGACTTGGTCCCTTTTATAGCGGGCCCATTTTCGACAAAGGGCCGTTTGACACCGGTCCTTTTCATTGGGGTCATTTAGTCGTGAGACCCCTTCGACCGGGCTCTATTTATGAGGGGCGCTTTGATTCGGCTCCTTTTGATTCGGGCCCTATTAATCCGGGGCCGTTTGACTCGGGTCCTTTTTCAGCGGGCCCTTTTTTCTCCTGGGCCCGTTTGACGCAGGGCCTTTTGACTTGGCACATTTTATCGAGTGACCCTTTAACCCGGGCTCTTTTTATGAGTGG
The DNA here is from genome assembly GCF_964235325.1 of Thermobia domestica. Taxonomy (NCBI): domain Eukaryota; kingdom Metazoa; phylum Arthropoda; class Insecta; order Zygentoma; family Lepismatidae; genus Thermobia; species Thermobia domestica. The sequence continues at coordinate 136,497,760 of NC_137460.1, forward strand.
CATTTTGATTCGGCTGCTTTTGACCAGGGCCCGTTAGATGAGGGACGTTTAGATTCGGGCTTCACTTGCGCCCTTTTGTTGCGGAGACCATTTGACCCGGGCTCTTTGACGCGGTGCCGTTTGACTCATGGGCCGCGGTGGCTCAGTGGTAGAGCGTTGACCTCTGCTGTTTGGGATCCCGGGTTAGATCCCAGCCCACGCCAATTGAACTTTCTGGGGGACAAACACCATTGCGTGGGTTTTCACCCGGGCTCATTTGACTCAGGGCCTTTTGACTTGGGTTATTTTGTCGTGGAACCCTTTTGACCCGGGCTCTTTTTATGAGGGGCCTTTCGACTCGGGCCCGTTTGACTCGGCATCTTTTGTAGCGGAACCCATTTATCCTGGCAGGTTTAACTTGGGTCATTTTGTCGTGGGACCGTTTGACCGGGCTCTATTTATGAGGGGCGTTTTGATTCGGTTCCTTTCGATTCGGGATCTTTTAGTCCGGGGTCGTGTGACTCGGGCTCTTTTGCAGCGGGCCCCTCTTCTTCTAGGTCCGTTTGACGCAGGACCTTTTGACTTGGGTCATTCTATCGAGGGACCCTTTAACCCGGGCTCTTTTTATGAAAGGCATTTTGATTCGGCTCCTTTTGTCAGGGCCCATTTGATGAGGGGCGTTTTGATTCGGGACTTCACTCGCGCCCTTTTATTGCGGAGACCATTTGACCCGGTCTCATTGACGCGGTGCCGTTTGACTTAGGGGTTGCGCTGGCTCAGTGGTAGAGCGTTCACCTGTGCTGCTTGGGATCCCGGGTTCGATCCAGGCCACGGCAATTGAACTTTGTGGTTGACAAACACCGTTGCGTGGGTTTTCACCCGGGCTCGTTTGACGCAGGGCCTTTTGGCTTGGGTTATTTTGTCGTGGGACCCGTTTGACCGGGCACTATTTATAAGGGGCGTTTGATTCGGCTCCTTTCTATTCGGGCTCTTTTAATCTGGGACCGTTTGTTTCGGGCCCTTTTGCAGCGGGCCACTTTTCTTCTAGCCCCGTTTGACGCAGGGCCTTTTGACTTGGGTCATTTTATCGACGGACCCTTTAAACCAGCCTCTTTTTATGAGGGGCATTTTGATTCGGCTCCTTTTGACCAGGGCCCGTTTGATGAGGGGCGTTTTGATTCGGGACTTCACTCGCGCCCTTTTGTTGCGGAGACCATTTGACCCGGGCTCTTTGACGCCTTGCCATTTGACTCAGGGGCCGCGATGGCTCAGTGGTAGAGCGTTGACCTGTGCTGTTTGGGACCCCTGGTTCGATCCCCGCCCACGCCAATTGAACTTTGTGGGAACAATTACCGTTGCGTGGGTTTTCACCCGGGCTCGTTTCACGCAGGGCCTTTAGACTTGGGTCATTTTGTCGTGGGACCGGTTTGACCGGTCTCTATTTATGAGTGGCGTTTCGATTCGGGATCTTTTAATCCGGGGCCATTTGACTCGGGCCTTTTCCAGCGGGTCCCTTTTCTTCAGGCCCATTTGACGCGGGGCCTTTTGACTTGGGTCATTTTATCGAGGGACCCTTTAACCCGGGCTCGTTTTATGAGAGGCATTTTGATTCGGCTGCTTTTGACCAGGGCCCGTTTGATGAGGGACGTTTTGATTCGGGGCTTCACTCGCGCCCATTTGTTGCGGAGACCATTTGACCCGGGGTCTTTGACGCGGTGCCATTTCACTCAGGGGCCGCGGTGTCTCAGTGGTAGAGCGTTGACGTCTGCTGCTTGGGATCCCGGGTTAGATCCCAGCCCACGCCTGTTGAACTTTGTGGTTGACAAACACCGTTGCGTTGGTTTTCACCCAAGCTCGTTTGACGCAGGGCCTTTTGACTTGGGTCATTTTGTCGTAGAACCCTTTTGACCCGGACCCTTTTTATGAGGGGCCTTTCGACTCGGGTCCGTTTGACTCGGGATCTTTTGTAGCGGAACCCATTTATCCTGGCACGTTTGACTTGGGTCATTTTGTCGTGGGACCCGTTTGACCAGGCTCTATTTATGAAGGGCGTTTTGATTCGGTTCCTTTCGATTCGGGATCTTTCAGTACGGGGCCTTGTTACTCGGGCTCTTTTGCAGCGGGCCCCTTTTCTTCTAGGCCCGTTTGACGCAGGGCCTTTTGACTTGGGTCATTTTATCGAGGGACCCTTTAACCCGGGCTCTTTTTATGAGGGGCATTTTGATTCGGCTCCTTTTGAACAGGGCCCGTTTGATGAGAGGCGTTTTGATTCGGGACCTCACTCGCGCCCTTTTGTGGCGGAGACCATTTGACCCGGCTCTTTGACGTGGTGCCATTTGACTCAAGGGCCCCGGTGGCTCAGTGGTAGAACGGTCACCTCTGCTGCTTGGGATCCCGGGTTAGATCCCAGCCAACGCCAATTGAACTTCGTGGTGGACAAACACCGTTGCGTGGGTTTTCACCCGGGCTCGTTTCACGCAGGGTCTTTTGACTTGGGTCATTTTGTCGTGGAACCCTTTTGACCGGGCTCTATTTATGAGGGGCATTTTGATTCGTTTCCTTTCGATTCGGGCCCTTTTAATCCGGTGCCGTTTGACTCGGTCCCTTTTGTAGCAGGCACCTTTTTTCCCTGGGCCCGTTTGACGCATGGCCTTTTGACTTGGGTCATTTTGTCGAAGGACCCTTTAACCCGGGCTCTTTTTATGAAAGACATTTTGATTCGGCTTCTTTTGACCAGGGCCCGTTTGATGAGGGGCGTTTTGATTCGGGACTTCACTCGCGCCCTTTTATTGGGGAGACCATTTGACCCGGGCTCATTGACGTGGTGCCGTTTGACTCAGTGACCGCGGTGGCTCAGTGGTAGAGCGTTCACCTGTGCTGCTTGGGATCCCGGGTTCGATCACAGGCCACGGCAATTGAACTTTGTGGTTGACAAACACCGTTGCGTGGGTTTTCACCCGGGCTCGTTGACGCAGGGCCTTTTGGTTTGGGTTATTTTGTCGTGGGACCCGTTTGACCGGCCACTATTTATAAGGGGCGTTTTGATTCGGCTCCTTTCTATTGGGCTCTTTTATTCTGGGGCCGTTTGACTCGGGCCCTTTTGCAGCGGGCCCCTTTTCTTCTAGGCCCGTTTGACGCAGGGCCTTTTGACTTGGGTCATTTTATCGAGGGACCCTTTAACCTGGGCTCTTTTTATGAGAGGCATTTTGATTCGGCTCATTTTGACCAGGGCCCGTTTGATGAGGGGCGTTTTGATTCGGGACTTCATTCGCGCTCTTTTATTGCGGAGACCATTTGACCCGGGCTCTTTGACGCGGTGCCGTTTGACTCAAGGGCCGCGGTGGCTCAGTGGTAGAGCATTCACCTCTGCTGCTTGGGATCCCGGGTTCGATCCCAGCCCACGCCAATTGAACTTCGTGGTGGACAAACACCGTTGCGTGGGTTTTCACCCGGGCTCGTTTGACGCAGGGCCTTTTGACTTGGGTCATTTTGTCGTGGGACACGTTTGACCCGGGCTCTTTTAGTGAGGGGCGTTTTGATTTGTCTCCTATCGACTCGGGCCCTTTTAACCCGGAAACATTTGACACAGGGCCGTTTGACTCGGGTCCTTTTGTAACATACCCCTTTCCCCCGGGCCCGTTTTACGCATGGCCTTTTGACTTGGGTCATTTTGTCGTGGACCCTTTTGACCCGGGCTCTATTTACAAGGGGCGTTTTGATTCGGCCCCTTTCGACCCGGCCCCTTTTGGTGAGTTGCATTTCGATTCGGGACTTTTCTCGCATCCTTTTGTTGCGGAGACCTTTTGAATCGGGCCCTTTTGACGCAGGGCCGTTTGAGTGAGGGGAGGCAATGGCTCATTGGTACAGCGTTCACTTCTGCTGTTTGGGGTCCCGGGTTTGACCCCAGCCCACGCCAATTGAACATTGTGTTAGACAAACACCGTGTGCGTGGGTTTTCTCGGGGTTGTCCCGTTTTCTCCCACTTTCTTCATTCCACCATGTCATTCATTACTCATCATCACCGTCTCCCTTAGGTTAACCGGCATAATCGTGGGACGTAAAACTCAAAGATTTTTCTATATGGGTCTTCCCCTCCCCGTTGGAAAAAAATTCTTCGGGCGTTAGTGATTATGATGTTGCTTAGTTACTGTATTATAGTGTTTTATACACGGAATAAATACTTCTGTGTTTTATATAATAATGAGAGCCTTATTTACATTTATTACGGTCCTTGCTTTACGACAGCGAAACATATTCACGTTCAGCGGCAATCAGTTTCCATTTCCAAATAATTACAGTGAGGCGAATGATATAATTCATACACAGATTTAGGACTTAGGAAACATGTCGTAGTAAATTCCTGAAGAGTGAAAAGCGATAGTAGCAGTAATTAGCTCAGTCAGTTCCTATAGTTCCTTAGTAAATTACATAAATCATACTGATGTTGTATCTCTTTCTTTCTCTTCTCTCTACATCATGTCTGGAGATTAGTGTTTGGACAAATAAGCTAAAGTGGCAATTTTGAAAAGTAAGATGATCTACGCTATAAGTGACAGATGTTGTGGTGTTTAACTTAACATATAAGGCAATAAATTGAAAAACAGAGATGACAGCGCACTGATGCTTGAAATCTCTTCCTTTACTCTCTATACCTACGTTATTTCCCTAGTCAAAATAAAAACTCTTCAAAATTAATCACAAATTCTTATGCAACCATCCCTTCCTTAGAGTACTGCGCAGTCACATACCCGTCACGGCGATGTAAAGGCACTTTTGGCGACGAGAATACCACGACTCAGTGGCGGATCCAGAAGGAGGCGCGTCCCCCCTGAAGCAAAGATAGTTACAACTTTGTGTGATTTCAACGAGTCAAGGAGACAATTGTATTTTCGTCAATACATTAGATCAATTATTTGTTCCTAATCTATTGTTAGTACAAAGTAGATAATAATCCGAACTGTTTAGAGGATTAATATTTTGCGCCCACTCCGAACCTTTCATCCTTATTACAAGAACATAGAGATATAAACCTTCCGTGACTCAGTGGCGGATCTAGAAGGGGTCACGCGCCCCCTTAAAGGAAAATATAATTCTTGTATTATTTCAAGTAAATGTGGTGTTTAAAATATGATTGTGTCAACAGATTACACTCATAATCTGCTCTTAGTCCCTTGTTACTATCTAGTATCTCCAGGTGTTATAGCAGATAATATTTTGCGCACTTCCATTTCTCTGAGCATGTATGAAAAGACATAAACCTTCTATGGCTCAGTGGGGATCAAGAAAGAGGAGCTTGCGCCCCTCAAGGGAAATATAACTCTTTCTGTGTTATTTCCACAGATACAACAACTATATATATATATATATATATATATATATATATATATATATATATTGTCAATACTGGACCTATAATCTGCTGTCACTCTAGCGTTAGTGCAAACTAGCTGATATCTTCAAATCTTAAAGCGGGTAGTATTTTATGCCAATCTGAACCTTCCATCATTTTGTGCAAGAATGAAGAAATAAGATTTCTGTGCTCGAAGGTCTAACTTAATGCAAAAAAAAGTATGAGAATTATTCGGGGCGGTTTTTGTGATGATGCGCTCTGTCATCCGTGGAACTAAAATAAACACAAACCTTTCCAGACTGATTAGAGATACAAATTTGGCCAACCTTGAAATTGAATTTTTCATAGGTTTATAACAAGCTATAGGAGTAAGGTAATGTCAGTTAAAAAAAAAAAAAAAAAAAAAAAAGCAGTTACCTCTCATTACAATTTCTTGCACTACTGGTTCTTGACATATTGACCACCAAATTTGGATTTGGACTTATCAGAATGAAGCAATTTTTACTAAATTACTTAGGTCTACACACACACACACGTTAAAGAATTAAGTACCGACATAGCAGACTTCGATACAGGGTGTTACATGTTGGAAAGGTACACACACACACACACACACACACACACACACACACACACACACACACAAACACGGAGTACTTGGAGACGCATGTGGAGCTCCAATTTCGGATAAAGAGCGAGTTCTGGTTCCTATTACAAATGAGCATACTGCGAACATATTTAACATAACAAAAATTATAACAGACTATTACTTAAAGGTAGTAGTACACTTTTTAAACGGTATGTAACATTGCAGACCGTATGTAACCGTAAGCTAATAAAAGAAAATGACTTGTTTTTACACCTTTGAACCCTTATGCATCATAGGAAAAATTACAACCATTTTACCCCTTACAGGTAGCAATTTTTATGAGGCTATGGCATATTTTTGCAACTCCTATTTAACATACCAGTGGCCACAAACTGTTTTCAGGTAGAGTCGGTTTTCTGCTCCAACAGGAGAACTGCAATTTGTATTCTGCACGTAAAGACAGAGGACACTCATAATTTCGATTTAGTCAATTTCGTAGAGCTCAACAAGATGATATGACTTTTATGCGTAGTTTTTAAGGTGCTGCGGAGCATACACTCATTTTGCTGTTTAAGACTATCGTATTTGGAACTACTGCAACGTCTACGATGAAGTACAGGATCGATACGAAGACTATTTCAATAGACCTCTCCCGGTTTCTTCTATCACCGTATTTTCTAGCATTAACACAAAACTCTAAAGCCAGTCCTCCTGTTACGGGGCAAAGCAAATACACACGTAGAAACAAAATAGCATATGCCATACTCTCCGGACATTGCAGCTTTCACATTCCTTGGAAACGCTAGTTCAAATACTTTCTTCGCGATGGAATTCATGGCCTTCCAGAACGCTCGCACAAGTTCTTCGATGCTGATGAGAACCATTCTTGATGGCTTAGGTGACATATCGATGTTCCAAGTGGTCAACTTGAGGTGAAACAAAGGTCAAATATTTCATTCCATATAACTCGAGGTTCGTATATTTCGTGAACCGTTCCACATATTTAAAATTTAATTTTAGTTTTAATACTAGGTCACCACATACGTTATGTATACATGACTCCAAAAGTACATTACCACCTGCAATTCTCCTTTCCTACAATAGCAGGCAACCCAAAACAGCTCGGCGGTTGGGTTGATTGCGAATTCGAAAGGCGTTGAACCAAACCTCAATTTTGTAACAAATACATCAGTGTGGAAAACTGCAAATTGACAATTTTATTATCGTGACAGAGTTGGATGACATCAAAAATTACAAAATGATCTTACTTAAGCAGTTCAAACAAGATGAATGGCAAGAAACAAATATCAGAGGAAAGAATTTCTCACCTCTGCACCCAAAATAAGAATTTCATAAAAAAGAAAAAGTTACGTAACGTAAAGTTTTAATATAAAAGGCCCCACTCTAAATTGTGAAAGATGACACCCAAAATCCAAGAACAACTGGAGGGCGCGGTGGCTCAGTGGTAGAGCGTTCACCTCTGGTGCTTGGGGTCCCGGGTTCGATCCCAGCCCCCGCCAAGTGAACTTTGTGGTGGACAAACATCGTGCTCGTGGGTTTTCTCGGGGTTCTCCCGTTTCCTCCCACTTTCTTCATTCATCTATTTTCATTCATCTCTCATTATCACCGCCTCCTTTAGCCTCACCGGCATAACCGTGGGACGTAAAACTTAAAGATTTCATTTCCAAGAACAACTTAACCAAAGTCAATGAAATTCGGCGCAGATATTTCAGACGTAAAACGAGGAAATACGAGTTTCATATTTTCCTGGAAAAAACGGTTTGGTGGGGCACGAACCCCTACAAACCTTTGACCACGAAAAATCAAATATGCTAGTAACGATATGTCAGATGTGTGGAAAGGACTTGAAGAATTGCAACATTACATTGTGTATGGACAATACGGAAAAAGTAAACGAATAAGGGCTTTTTATGTTCAGCGGAAAAACGGTTTTTGGGGGCACAAGGCCCACCCAAAATTCTGAAAGTTGACTCTCGAAAGAGAAGAACAAATGAACCGGAGTTAATGAAATTGTGCACACATATTGTAGATATATAATGAAGGAATACGGGTTTCGTATTTTCCTGGAGAAAAGGGTTGGGTGCTGCAAAATCCTCCTTTTGATCAGGAAATATCAAAAGTGTTAGTAACGATATCTCAGATGTGTGTAAAGGACATGAAGAATTGCAACATAACTTTGTGTATGGACAATACGGTAAAAGTCAACGAATAGTAGTTTTTTATATTCTGCGAGAAAATAGCTTTTGGGGGCAAAAGCTCCCACCTTAAATTTTGAAAATTCACGCCCGAAAGTCAAAAGCGAGTGAACCGAAATGAATGAAATTTGCACAGATATTCTAGACATAAAATGATGGAATACTGGGTTTCGTATTTTCCTGGAAAAACCGTTGGGTTTGGTACCGACAATTGGAAAACAAACAATTGGAATTTTCTATAACCTCAGGCAAATCATTAATTAGAATTAAAAACAACAAAGGACCAAGATTGGAACCTTGCGGAACACCAGATGAACTTACAAACTGATAAGAACTTTCTTGTTGAAACTCTACACATTGGTTTCTATTATGTAAATAAGATAGAAACAACATAATTAAATTAAATTTATTTCCTGGAAAAAACTGTTAGGTGAGGCACAGACCCCACCAAACATTTGATTACGAAATATCAAAAGTGCTAGTAATGGTATGTCATATTTGTGTAAAGAAAACGAAGAATTGCAACGAAACTTTGTGTACGGGATACGCAAAAAATAAATGAATAAGGGTTATACTCTGCGGAAAAACGGTTTTAGGGTGCAAAAGCTCACACCGAAAACTATAAAAGTTGACTCCGGATAGGCAAAAAGAAGTGAACCGAAGTGAATGAAATTGTGCACGGATATTGGAGATATAAAACGAGGAAATATCGGTTTCGTGTTTTCCTGGAAAAAGGGTTGGGTGCAGAACGGACCCCCTAACCTTTAATCACGAAATATCAAAAATGCTAGTAACGATATGTCAGATGTGTGTAAAGGACATGAAGAATTGCAACATAACTTTGTGTATGGACCATACGAAAAAGTAAACTAATATGTTTTTTTTTTATATTCTGCGGGAAAATGGTTTTAGAGGGCAAAAGCTTCCACCTTAAATTTTGAAAATTCACGCCCGAAAGTCAAAAACAAGTGAGCCGAAGTGAATGAAATTTGTGCAGATATTCTAGACATAAAGTGAGGGAATACTGGGTTTCCTATTTTCCTGGAAAAACCGTTGGGTTGGGTACCGACCCGTCCAAATCATTGATCACAAAAAATGAAAATTGGTAGTAACAGTATGTCAGACGTATGTAAAGGACATGAAGAATTGCATAGAAACTTTTTACATGGATAATACGCCAGAAATAAAGCAATACGGGTTCTTTTATGTTCTGAGAAAAAACAGTATTAGAAGGCAAAAGCTCCCACCCAAAGTTTTAAAATTGACGCCCGAAATACAGAAAGAAGTAAACCGAAGTGAATGAATTTCTGCACAAATATGTAGACGTAAAATGAGTTAATACGTTTTTTTATTTTCCTCGAAAAAGGGTTGGGGGGGGGGAAAGGAACCCACCAAACCTTTTTATCACGAAATATTAAAATGCTAGTAACAGTATGTCAGATGTGTGTAAACGACATGAAGAATTGCAACGTAACTTTGTGTATGTACAATCACTGGCGCAAATCCCAGGGGGGACGAGGGGGACATGTCCCCCCAATGTTGGACTTGTGGGGGGACAGTCCCCCCCAATAATCTGACTTAAAAAGTGCTTTTTGGGATAAACTTGATGATTTGTGTCCGACTGTAAGATGAAATTGATTTCTCTTGGCTTTTCCATTTTTAAAAAAGAATCGTAATCTGTAGTATTTCAAACTCAACTTCGTGCTGTAGTGCGTTTAGTAGTCTCATCAATATGTATTCATTCCACTTCCACTACTTGGGCACAAATTGCGATAAATACTAGAGAAGGATATATCCCTCTCCTCATGCTGGAAAGTTGTCTCAGCTGTAGGTACGGGCACAAATTCCGGGGAAATGGGGAGACATGTGCCCCCCAACCTGGAGGCTCTCCCAATAATCCGATTTGAAAAGTGCTTTTTGCAGAAAAGTGTGGTGATTTGTGTACGACTGCCACAAAGGAAAGTGAGATGAAATTTTTTTCTCTTGGCTTTTTCATTTTTAATGAAAATGAAGGCGTGCGACTGTGCGTGACGTAACCTGATATGAAATCTTATCTCCTTTTCTCCCCTAGGCCTTAGCACACGAAGAATATACAGACTATCCAATGTCAGTAGAACCCATCTTTTCAGTAAATGGGAAATTAATCTATTTGTAGTTTCAGCCTAGGCATCTACTCACGCTTCGTAAGCTAACTCTATAGCCTATGGAACCCGTAGGTTCAATGCCGCGTTCACGAAAGCTCTTCACTGACTTCTACCTTAGCCAACTGGATCCAGTTTCTACTTTGTATTCCTATTTTTGCGAGATCCATCTTAATATTGTCTTCCCATCTGCGCCTAGGTCTTCCTAATGGTCGTTTTCCGATTTGTCTAACCGCTACTTTCTTCCATCCTCCTAGGCTTGATAACCCTAACAATGTTTGGTAAACCTTATAAATTATCTAGTTTCTCGTTATGAAGTTCCGCCATTCTCCATTCCCGTTCCTCTTAGGTCCGAATATTCGTCTAAGGATCTTGTTCCCAAATACTTTCAGTCTATGTTCTTCCTTTAGAGTAAGCGACCATGTTTCGTAACCATACAGAACAACAGGTATGATTATCGTTTTATATATTTTAGGCTTCAAATTCCTCGACAGAATTTGCGACAACATGAGATTTGAACCGAATAGTAACACAAATTCCCTGCTTTTAGTCGACATTTAATTTCTTCGTGAATATGATTTTCGTCTGTTAATATTGATCCTAGATATTTGAAAGTATCCACTTTATCAAAAGAATTATTTAATATTTTAACGCATCCATAATTTACCGTATTACGGTCCCGACGTACTTCCATGTATTTAGTTTTCCTTGCATTTGCTTCTAAACCCATGCCCCTGCAAGCGTTTAATAAGATCTGTGCATTTCTTTCTATTGTTCTCCTATCATCCCCTATTAAATTTACATAATCAGCGTACGCATAACCTGGTGAATACCGTTCAATTCTAGGCCCTGGTTGCTATCTTTGATTTTCCTTATAGCGTATTCCAGCACAAAATTAAATAATAATGGCGACAACGCATCTCCTTGTTTCAGGCCATTTTCGACGTGAAAGCTCGTGGCCAAAAATTTTCCTACCCGGACTTTACTTTGGGATTCATTTAAACATGCCTTAATTGATCTAATTAGCCTTTTCGGTATTCCAAATTCTGTAAGAACGTTGTACAATGTTTCTCCCCTAACCGAGTCGTAAGCCTTTCTAAAATCAATAAATAGTTGATGTACCGGGCTACTGTATTCCCACTTCTTTTCGAGTATTTGACGAATGGTAAATATTCGGTCGATCATTGATCGATTTCGTCTAAATCCACACTGATAATCTCCAATCATTTCATTTGCGTATGGGGTCAATCTTGCTAATAGAATATTTGAAAGGATTTTATAGGATGTTGACAGAAGAAAGATGCCTCGATAATTATTACAGTCAGTTTTGTCGCTTTTCTTGTGGATTGGAACAATGTTTGATTCTTTCCACTCTTGCGACAATTCTTCCTTGTTGTAGGAGAATGAGTCTGTGTATCTTGTTCCAAAATTTTTCGCCTCCAGCTAAAATTAACTCAGTCGGAATTTCGTTTACACCCGTTTAAGGAATTTGTGTTTCCTTAATTTCTTTATAGCGATTTCTACTTTTATTCGGTTGGGTTCGGGAATATACGTTTCTGCGGTGTGTATCTCCCTTTCTCCACGCACATTAGTTTTTGCTGCGTGTTAAGCAAATCGTTAAAGAAATTTTTCCATCTTTTTAAAATGCTATCTGTATCAGTGAGAGCTGTTCCATCAGCTTTCTTTAATATAAGCACGAGGTTGATAGCCTTTCTTAAATTCGTTGATCCCTTTATACATATCCCGAATGTTTTTATTTTTACTATTATCTTCAAGTTCCTAAATTTTAGCTTTCAAAAACTCGCGTTTCTTTGTTCCAAAAGTTTGGGAAGTTTCCTCCCTGTGTCTACGAAATTTTGTGTAGTTATTTCATTCGGATTTTGTAGCCAACGTAATTTTGCTTGTTTTCTCTTTTCTGCTCGTTCGAACCGTGGTTTGTTGCTACGTATTTCCGCGTGTCCTAATTTTTGTTTTGAGAGAGGATGCTTCGCAAACAAAGAAAAGAATTCAATTGCTGGAATATTTTTCTCCATAATCTTAAGGTTACATCTGTTAACTAAAGAGTATATGACATGCGTTAGATTTCTGTAACGATTCCTTTAATGTTATTGAGATCAAGGGGGCCGATCCTGGGATGTCGAAGGCCCCCCAAAAGGTCACGTGGACCCCCTGTATTTTTATGAATATGTATTTGTATATGTATTTTCTCTTGTTATATGTATTGTTTTATGCATTTTTATGAATGCCCCCCCCCCAAAGTTACAGATAAATCGGCGTCCTTGATTGAGATTTTCATCATTTTGCTCAAAGAGTATTGTTGCGTCATACATAATTGATATTCTTTCTTCATAGTTTTGGGGAAGTCATTATTTATATTATTATATTATAAAACAATTTTAACGTGGATCTTTGTGGATGCCTAATTAGAAACATATCAATTATAAATATGCATGTATTCAGATTTCAGAATGTGTTCACGGCAGTGGTTTGTAATACTGATATGTACTACTACTTCATCTACATCGCCTAATATATAATATACTCTACAACAGTTGAGTAGATTCTGTTGGCAGTGGCACGAAGTTGGCACAAAGTGCTTTCGAATTGAACACATACTATTATGAACGTTGAAAATAGCATTAACCTGTGCAAATATAGATAGAATATGGGACTACAAGATTCGACGGATTATGATGTACAATTCTGTTAGTGTATTTGTCGAATACATGGAAGTTAAGTAATTGTGTTGTAGTTGGGTTCAGCTGAATAATAAAGGTACTAAATAATTTAAATACGTATTTTTTAGAATGCAATAGATTCATCTACTGTAAATTGAGTTTCATCTCCCTTCTCTAGAATAAGCCTCAAATCTGCCCACCTCCCAATGTTGAAGACAACCAATGGCGTATTTAGGATTTTGTTTCGAGGGGCTATGCCCAACACAAGGAAGGAAGTGGGCAATTGCCCGCCTGATTTTGAGAATTAAATATATTTTAATTTATGCATAAATTGAAGTTATAATGGCAAGAATTGCAAACCGATAAATCCTATATGATATGATACAAAAATTTAGGAGTGAATTTAACCCTTTATTCTATTCATACAAGAAAAAGGAAGCATCCTCTTGGCCTTCCTAATTTCCAGGGCTAATTATTCCCCCGTTTTGATTTTTTGTAAATTCAAACATTTCCTTCTTTTAAAAATAACTAAACGATATAATTTTTCCTTTCTTTATAATAACTCAAGTCCTGTCATGTTGATATCCGCGCAAGTTGGTGTGGAATACCAGTTTCGCTTATCAACTCCTCTTAGTTTTAGTGTTACTGATGACGACCGACTTGAATCACAACTGACCATGGTCGATAAAGTATGATAGACGAAATGAAAGAAAGTAACGTCAAGAAAAAGAAACAGAAAAGTAGAAAGGACGAAAGAAAGAACAAAAGGACGCAGTTTTTACATGGAATGAAATTTGGCAAACACAGTATTATTTCGGAACAAATAGCATAAGAAAATGGAAAGTCATTGACATTCTTAGAAATGGTTAGAAGGATTATTGTTGTAAGTGGAATGCGAAAAACTAACAAGCCCGATAGCCTCCTAAATACGCCACTGAAGACAATTGGCCCCTGATTCTTCACAGCATTGTTCTTCAACTTAATAAATATTTTGAACATCGCTTATATATATATATATATATATATATATATATATAGTGTTCAAAGTGGAAAAAAGCAGAGGCGGTATGTTTCATTATGATTTTGACTCAATATACCTGTTATTTAAATACTGTCTTGATCACTGAAAAACCAGAGACGGTATGTCCTCATTACTAAAAGACCAGAAGCGGTATGGCATACCACCGCATACCGTCTCACTTCGACCACTGTATATATATATATATATATATATATATATATAATATGGGAAAACGGTCTTACCCGTCCCCCCCAATGTTGAAGACAGATTTGCGCCGATGTGTACAATACGGAAAAAGTAAACGAATACGGGCTTTTTATGTTGTGCGGAAAAACGGTTTTTGGGTGTAAAAGCCCATCCAAAATTTTGAAAGTTGACTCTCGAAAGAGAAGAACAACTGAACCGGAGTTAATGAAATTGTGCACACATATTGTAGATATAAAATGAAGGAATACGGGTTTCGTATTTTCCTGAAGAAAAGGGTAGGGTGGGGCACCGACCCCTCCAAACCTTTCATCACGAAATATCAAAAATGCTAGTAACAGTATATGAGATATGTGTAAGGAACATGAAGAATTGCATTAAATTGTGTCTATAGACAATACGCAAAAATTAAACTAATACGTTTTATTAGTTTTGGGGAAACACGGTTTTCAAGAAAAAAGGCCTCGTCCGAAATTGTGGAATTCGACCTCGAAATGCAAGAAGAAGTGTACCAAAGTGAATGAAATGTGCACTAATACTGTAGAGGTGAGATGAGGGAATACGTGTTTCGTATTTTCCAGAAAGTAAAGAAAACTATTGAGCTAACCGAGGCTGACTGGTGGGAGGAGTGGAACGAAGGGAATGAAATTATATGGAGATATTGGATATGTAAAATATGGCCTTCCGTGGTTCACAAGTGTCGTGTCTTCGTCTGATTTCTTCAAATTTGGCAGATCAAGTAACAGCAAGCGCAAACAATATAGCGTATTCTATAGTATTTCAGAAGGCACCTTTAATCCTTACAATGTTTTTCCTCATAAACAAGAACACGTGTCGATTTATTCCCAATTTGCTGTTGATCTGCCAAATTTGAAACAAAACGGATAGGGACACTTGAGACACTAGAGCTCTTATTTTACATAGAGCCTACATTATATCTACACACAATTTGATTTTCTTTCGTCCACTTCTTCCTCCGCTATTACTGTAATATTTCCTTTTCTTCGGATGAGGCCTAAGCCCCAACACTGTTTTCCCGCAAAAATTAAAACACGTTTCATATATTGTTTTGCAAATAGTCCCTTTACGAAGTTTCGTTGCAACTCTCCATATTCTTTAGGAACTTCTGACATATGATTATTTGAACTTTTGATGTTCCGTAATCAACGGCTTAGAAGGTCGGTGCCTCACTCAACCGCTTTTTCTGGGAAAATACGAAACCCAATTATCTCATTTTACGTCTACAATATCTGCGCACAATTGCATTCAATTCGGTGGACTTCTTCTTGTATTTTGGGCCTCAAACTTCAAAATTTGGGGTGGGGGCTTTTGCCCCCTAAAACTGTTTTTTCGCAAAAATAAAAGAAAAACCGTATTCGTTTATTTTTTGCGTATTGTCCCTACACAATGTGTCGTTCCAATTCTTTATGCCCTTCAGACACTTCTGGCATACTGTTATTAGCAGTTTTTATATTTCACAATCAAAAGTTCTGGAGGTGTCTGTCTCCCACCTAAACGGTTTTATTTTTTCAGAAAAATAAGAAAAACGTATTCCCTCATTTTATGTCTTCAATATCTGTGCACAATTTCATTCACTTCGGTTCAGTTTCTCTGGCTTTTCGAACCTTAATTTTCGAAATTTTGGGTGGGGGCTTTTGCCCCCTAAAACCGATTTTCAGCACAAAATAAAAAAAAACGTGTTCTTTTATTTTATGTCTGCATTCTGTGTGCATTCTGTGTTTACTTGGTTTTTGCCTTTCGGGCGTCAACTTTCAAAATTGTGGTTGAGGGCTTTTGCCCTTAAAACCGTTTTTTCCGCAGAAAATAACAAACACGTATATTTTTTATTTCATATGTAGTATCTATCTTCCAAATTTTATCAAAATCGAAGTGTTACAGTTCGAAAGTGTTACTTGTTAGTAATAATATTTCTTTAAAATTTTATGAAGAAATAGAAGGAATTAAAGCGAGAAATTGGGATCAATTGGAATTTTCGGCTCCTACCAACATTGAAAGAAATGACAGCACAAGTATTTGGATGCAAGGTAAACATGAAATTTGAAACTGAGATTTAACTATATTTCTGCCATGATTTTAGTGCACACTGCAGTTTTTAAATGCTAATGAAGTCAGGATTTTACATCCAAATTAGTTTGCAACGTAATAAGTCTTGTTAGAAAACCCTAATCGGCAATGCGAATTTAAGATTAGCCGATTCTTTAGATAGCATGGGAGAAACGTGAAGAGTTTAACCTAACGGCATGGCGCGTCCTCAGGTTGCGGATCGAGAAGGCCTCTAGATATAGAGGTTAGCTGCGAATATACTGAATAAGCAGTCGCGGACAGCCGACTAGGAGTGGTCCTCCAACTTGGGGGTTTGGGTAGGGCTAACAATCGCAACCTGGTTCTGCGGTATTAATATTCGGTCAAAACTTGCTGTTCTAGAAGCCTCAAGTTCATACGCGATAAAATAGTATTTCTGCATTACGCACCTTTTAAAACTACTTTCAATATTTGTATATATCTTCAGACAAAAACTCTTCGAAAAATTTGCTTTATTGGATACTGTATTTCTGACGATGCTTCCATTATCAAATGGTGTATGTAGTTTTATTTAACATAGAACTGCATATGCCAGAACAGTTGAAACTTTCTGATTGTTCTAATTTTTCTTGAGTTGGTTTTGAGCTTAACGTCCCTTTCAGCAGCGAAGCTATACGAGACGTGGACCTAATAATTAACATCGAATCCGTATCACATGCACCCACCGGGAATCAAACCTGGGTCTTCCATGCGTTAACTTCACTTGTATGTGGCCTCGAACGCTCTCAAGCGGATTTAATAGGGTGCACTTGCTATCCCTGAGTTTTCCAATGAATGTATATTTTAAGTAATTATATTAATTTTACTTTTGAAAAGATGTAAGCATTTCGCTTCTTTTTTAAAATAATTCTTTAATTATACGTAGTCAGTGTTGAAGACAGGTTTCATTTTTATAAGTGGCAATAGTAACTTCTATGGTCCACTCTCTTCTATCTCTAGATACAGAAATATTGCTTTTAGTAACTGCCAAATTACGATTTTTATCAATAAAGAGTAGCTGACCTACTAACTCTTCTATCGATTTCCAGCTAAGCAGGGATAAAGTGAATCTGAAAAGGTAGGAGGACGGTAGGTAGCGGCAGGCACATAGCCAAGGGGTGGGTCCGGACCCCCTTGGAGACTAGAAATGAAAAATAATAAGGAAGGATAAAACGAAATGAAATGAGGAACCTGTATGTTAGGTGCCATCCCTGCATTTTTCTTGTATGAATGAAAAAAAAAACTGAAGAAAAACCTCACTCAGAATGGCTCGACTGAAAAAGGTGTTACACCTTTTCGACCAAGTGTTCTCGTACACATAGTGAATGAAACCTCTTATTTCTCAACACTTTCAATCAACATTTTTCTTGAAGCGTTTTACATGAGATCTGATTCTTGATTATTTAATGGAAGATGAAGATGTCTGGATCATTGAAAATAAAATTTAGCGTTTGGTGTGGGCAGCATAATATTCAACTACAGTCTTTCTTATTCCTGTTACCTAAGGGTCTTTTTCCTGTTACCTAAGAGGTTTTTTTACTACTTCCTTCAAGACTAAGGACGATTCTTCCTCAATCTCTTAATCTCACTTGTAAAGAATTTGTGATCCAAACTTCCCCCTTAACAAAGAGAAATAATGTAACCTGTTGACTTAAACGATTGAAACAATATTGGTGAAAATTTCACGAGCAGCAATTACGCAATAGATGATTAGGATATTTAAAACACAACTTTATACGATAGTACACAACCATAAGATCTTTTGATTGAAATGTATGACGAGTGAACGACACGCTATAATACTGAAAACTGATACACATGCTATTTACTCATGTTGTGTTATTCTGTGCAGAAAATAGTGTTGCTGAGGAAAAGACACAAGACGGCATCGTTCAATAGAAGTAATTAAACCTTTTTAAATACGAAATTGAATTTCCATTATACTTCACGAGACGAGAGAGGCCGCCTTCGTGAACAACACTAGCAAAAATCACGAGGTTTACGTCGTTGTTGATAATGGTATGTATACGTTTCGAATATAAATAACCCTCACAACTATACTGACGTAATCGCAGTTCTCGTTCTTGATATCTGAGCATTTGAGATTAAGAAATAAACGCTTGTACTTTGTTCTGAGATATCATATGGTTAACCCTGTAGCTGTAAGAGATTCTAGAAACAAAGATAGTTAAACAAAAATGTACTGTTCCTGGGTGTAACTGGGTAACACTTACTGTTGCCTGGGTTTAACAAACGGTTCTGCGAACTGAAAATATTTTAACAACCGGTTCTAGTGAACCGGCTGAATAGCGCCACTCGACCATGGGGAACTCCCTTGTAATAGTTAGAGTGCTCGTTTTCGGCACTGGAGACTCAGGATCGATTCCTGGTGGGAGCTTATGTGGTTCAGATTCCACTTTAAGATATATGTCCACGTCTTAAATTGCCTCGCTCTGAATAGAAAAGTCCAAATCAATCCACCACCCAACCAATCGACATCGGAATCGGGAGTGCCTTTCCGTCACAATTAGAGTATGGTCTTTCCGTCACAATTAGAGTATGGTGGCTCAATGATAGACCGCTCACTTTTGGTTTCAAGGTCATAGGCTCGATTCCAGTCTATACTGTGTAAGTTTATGTTAAACAGTTTTGTGTCAATTTGTTTCTAAGAGTTCTTTATTGCCTTCCACTTCCTTCCTCAGTTCCTTTCATTAATCATTTATTTCACTCATCATTTGTTTCCTTTAGCCTCCAGGACATAATCGTGCGATGTTAAAAATCCCATTTCATTTCAAAGTATTAGACCAATAATACAGTCTTGAATTTCGGAAATCACTTTTCATTGTTTACACCTCAATTACCTGTGAGTAGATCATGGGTATTTAGATATCTAAATTAATTTTAATAGGCAATCTGGCACTTGTAAGCTACTATGCATGAATTATTTGTTTTCTTCGAAAACAAATTAAAGTACTGTTTTCCTTCTAAGTCTAAAAGCACTAAGCTTAGTATCGAAAAGAATGTTGCTTTTCAGCAGAGACTGGGTTTGTTTGGGGAAGCTAATTACAGACCTCACGTGTAAGCAGCAACTCTTTCGGAGAAGTTAACTCACGTGAACAGGGATGGGAATATTTTCTCCTCTTGTCTGGCTGACTTATTCCTTTCGTGACTGTACGTTGTAATCCCTTCCCCTCTTTTGGACATTGTGTGAAATTTAACTTGTACACTGAGGTGAGTTACAGAAAAGAGAATACTATTTTTTAATAAATGACATTATCAAATAAGATTGACTATTACGTCGTTGTTGATAATGGTATGTATACGTTTCGAATATAAATAACCCTCACAACTATACTGACGTAATCGCAGTTCTCGTTCTTGATATCTGAGCATTTGAGATTAAGAAATAAACGCTTGTACTTTGTTCTGAGATATCATATGGTTAACCCTGTAGCTGTAAGAGATTCTAGAAACAAAGATAGTTAAACAAAAATGTACTGTTCCTGGGTGTAACTGGGTAACACTTACTGTTGCCTGTAACTGTTGCTTGTACTGTCGTCGTACTTAGTTATCTGCACTGAAATTCCCATAATGTGCTTTCTTCTTTACTAATATGAGCTCCGAGCTTCCTGGCTAAGCGGTTAGCGTACGCACCTTTGGCGTGAGAGACCCCGGCGAGAGCTCTCATGTGGTTCGGATTTCACGATTAACCAGTAAGTCCCGTCTCATACACCTCGCTGCTTAAAGGACGTTAAGCTCAAAATCACATCAACTAATATCAGCTGCTTGGCAATGGTACTGAGTTATTTCATTACTTCTTCGAGAAGATCTTTGTAGGAATGAAGAATCCTGAAGTAGTTAATCTATATAGGGACATGGTACTCCGAAGATAAGATTTTATTCTTCACAGAGTCGAAAATAATCTTTCTGGTGTCACTTAAGTCGTAGGAATAGTAAATTAAATCATTGTTAGCTAATTGACTTCCGAAAACAAATAATGAGTTATCTTTTGTGGTTCAGATTTCAATGAGACAACCAGATCATGAACACCTTCAATGACGTTTAAAGAATCATTTTTGCTTCGGTGAAGCGAGGAAAGTGCTAACAACAGTATGTCAGAAGAACTTGAAGAACATGAAACATTGCAACGACACTTTGTTTACGGACAATACGCAAAAAATAAACGAATACATATTTTATTTTCTGCGGAAAAATGGTTTTAGGGAGCAAAAGCCCCCTCCCAAAATTTTGAAAGTTGAGGCACGAAAGGCCAGAGGAAGTGAACCGAAGCGAATGAAACTGTGTATAAATATTGTAGACATAAAATGATTGAATACGGGTTTCTTATTTTCCTTAGATGGGACACAGACCACTCCAAAACTTTCGTTGTGAAATATCAAAAGTGCAAATAACAGTATGTCAGAAGTGCTTGAAACACATGATGAATTGGAATGACACATTGTGTAGAGACAATATGCAAAAAATAAACGAAAAAACTGTTTACTGGACCGAGGCGTTGAGTGGCGAGAGAAGTGTACCGAAGCGAATGAAATTGTATGCAGATATTGGTTATGTCAAATATGACCTTTCGTGTTACACAAGTGTCGTGTCTCCATCCGATTTCTTCAAATTTGGCAGATCAATACACGCACAAACAGTATAGCGTAGTTTGTAGTATTTCAGGAGGCTTTAACTCTGCAGTGTTTTTGCATAAACAAAACATGTGTCGATTTATTTCCAGTTTGCTCTTAATCTGCCAAATTTCAAGCAAAACGGATAGGGACACTTGAGAAAACAAAAGTTCTTATTTTACACAGTTCTTGTTTTAATCTATATAATATCTACACACAATTTCATTTGTTTCGGTCCACTTCTTTCTTCGCTATTACGGTATTATTTACTGTTTTTTTCGGATGGGCCTAGGCCCCAACACTGTTTTTCCGCAAAAATTAAAACACGTTTCATTTATTGTTTTGCAGATTGTCCCAATTCAAGGTTTCGTTGTTATTCTCGGCATTCTTTAGGGACATCTGACGTATGCGTATTTGTATCATCGCCACCAAAAGTACCTTTACATTGCCGAGACGGGCATGTGACCGCGCGCACCCCAAGGAAAGGTATGGTTGCATAAGAATTTGTAATTAATTTTGAAGTGTTTTTATTTTGACTAGGGAATTAACATAGGTATAGGGAGTAAAGACACAGATTTGAAGCATCAGTGCACTGTCATCTCTGAAAAGATTCGTATTCTCAGCTTTTCAATTTATTGTTTTATATGGTAAGTTAAACACCACAACATGTATCACTGATATCGTAGATCGTTTAAAATCGTGTCTGTAACATGTTGTCAAAACATTTATCTCCAGACATGATGTAGAGAGAAGACAAAGATATACATCTGTAATATATGTATATCTGATTTATGAAGTAAATGTATGAATTACGTAGTTAAAGGACACGTAAGAGAGCGAAAAAAAGATATAGAAATCTGAACTTTCAGAAACTTTCTAAAAATGTGAAAATATAGTTAAAAATTGCAAAAGGTATCACGTAATTTATCTTTCTTTTCCTATATTCTAGTATACTTTTTTACATCCAAACATCTGCATCCAAAATTATGAGATAAAAGTGAATAGAGAAACATTTCCATCTGAAGGATTAAATCAGGAAAAATATTTTGACTCGCACTAGTTTCGAACTCACAACCCTTGAATAAGTGAGTAAGCGCTCTATCGTTTGAGCTAACAACTGCTGTTGCAATAGTCTCATTTCTACAACTACCGGTTGAGGAATCGTGTGTATTAACGAAGTTGGCCGAGATAATTGTTTCATATAGCTATAATAATAATAATAATAATAATAATAATAATAATAATAATAATAATAATAATAATAATAATAATAATAATAATAATAATAATAATAATAATAACAGAATTTTAAAAGTCGCATTTGTTAAAAGTTTGTATTGCGGAGTAAGTCCTAATATGAGATTTTTGAAAATGTAAATGTAAGCGTGGTTTATCCGTGCGTGCCGCTCAAACTCCGCAACTCACTTCCATAGTCCCATAGGGGTTGTACGCATATGGTACAGCATCTTTGCATCCTCCAACCATGAATAAAGTTTCGGTTTGAACCTATGCGTGTCCTAAGGGGGAGGAGGGGATTCAAAGAGAGAAAAGTTGTTTAGAAATTAAAGCAAAGTAGAATATCTCACGAGGTGAGGTGATATAGAGTTTAGCGTCCCTTTCAGCTGCGAGTCTATATAAGACATAGTTATACAGCTTAACGTAGAACCCGAACTACACGACTGCCGCCGAGAATCGAAACCCGGCTGTCGTGGGGAACCCAAGGACGTGTAAAAATAATCGAAAATAAATTATATTAATGTCACATCCATAGCTGTTGAGGTTACTGACATGAATTATGATACTTCCGATATCGTTCATATCAAAGTTTAGCATTATCGGCATCGAGGTTTGATGGGAGGGGTGAAAATTAAAAATTTCTAGTTGAAAGATATGAGTGTCTATTCAATAGTTTTTTAGGGACAAGTTAGGGACAAGTTTATTCATTTGCTTTTGCTGGAAATGAATCCGTACTATTTCATTCCGATTCAAATACGTATTCTACTGGGAAAAACTAATCTCAAATATATCTTCGAAATATAAACCCAGTCTCTCCGTTGAACACCGCGTATTTCAATTAGTAAACAAATAATTCAAGAAGGAATTAGTATATTTAATGGAAATAGACATATGCAGTTTTGAATATTGTACATAATTTGTTAATTCATGCTTTATTTAGTAGAAAATGGTGCACCCAGGGCATATTCTGAAGCAATAGACAGAACTATGGGAGGAATATTTTATTTAACTACTGTCAAATTTAGTGTGAAATAATTTCACACAGTTTATTTCGAGACTATCGAGACGAGACTGAGACCGCTATTTGTGGCTCGAAAGCAGACTAATACTGTAAGTAGTCTCGTATAGTCTCGTTTTGGTACCAGTCCTACTTCGAGGTTTGTTCTCTAGTAACTGGTTGCGTGGTGCACCTACATAAGACGTCGTATATTTAAAAGTTTGAGAACTTACCCCACCTCTACTTGACGGATCGTTCTAACTAAAACTACCAGACCGTTTATGTAATTTTGCGTTTAAGCACAGGTACTATGCTTATGCCAATTATGTTCTTGGAAAAGAGAATGAAAAATGTAACAGTTATAATGTTTATCGCGCATATTCCTGTACAGATAAAATTCACTAGAGTGTCGGACTCCGTGGCGTAAATAGTTACTGCCTTGGTAAATTCATCAGCGAACACGTTTCCTTCCTACTCGCGAATTGACGTAACCTTCGACACACGCTTGGGACAGGACCACAGGAGTAACGCTGTTGTCTGCTTGCTCGCTTGCTGTTCTGTATTCTCTTTGGAACCTAATGTGAAATTACTATTTTCTCTTTACTTTCAACTGTCTTTGCTATTTCTAATTTAGATGTCTATTATATTAGTGAAATTTTATTCCGTCATGGAAATATATTTTATTTCTTTTTAAATGCAAACAAAAAAGTCTATTTGAACAAGTTTGCCCATACTCTAGACGTATTGTTCGTGGTGCGTTTTTCTTTTTTTCCTTAAATGGTATCCCCATTAGACCTAATCCACTTGCGTTTGTCACTCAGAATTTCTTTACTGAACTTTTAATTCTCTCACTTCATCGCTTTCTTTATTTTCTTGTAAAATGTTCTTTTGGAGGAAAAACTTTTCAGTTGCTTGTTTATTTCATTTATTCGGATGTTCTAAATCTGATCAAATATTAAAACGTCTGGTTCACACTTGCTAACAAATTCATTTTTTATGATACCTGTTAATTTTCTAATGGTGTTCTTTCCTTTGCAAATAAATCCTCCATTACACTCAAGAAAATATTCGTTAGCTATTTTGATTGTGTGTAGAAGTTCCTTTGATGAAAATGTTAGTCCTCGTTTTGAGATGAATTTTGTCCAGTTGCACTGTAATCCCTGAAAAGTTTCTGTGACATAGAGCTGTGGATATTTTGACTTTAAATTAGAAAGCTAGCTTCTCAGCTATAAATTCAAGATTTTGTTCTTCAAGATCATGCGTATTAAATTAATACATTTTATCTTCATTTTCATTTTCATCTTCTGGTAAAATATGCGTCAACAGCTGTACTGTTTAGTGATGTCACTCGGCTTGGCTCCGCTCAGTTCAACTGAGCCTTCGAGCCGGCTCTGTTGCGATGAGCCATCGGCTTGGTTCGGCTCGGCTCAGGTGAGTTATCGTCTCGGTTCGGCTTGACTCAGGTGAGCCAACGGCTCGATCCGGCTTGCTTGCGATGAGCCATCGGCTCAGTTCTGCTCAGCTCAGGTGAGCCATCGGCTCTGCTCTGTTTGGCCCAACTGAGCCGAGGGCTCGAGCTGACTCGGTTGAATGACCTGTTGGCTCGGCTTACTTCTCGACTCGGAGGTGACAGCCGTGAGCCGAGCCACTCGAGACGTTGACAACACTAGTTCCAGGAAACTACGATCTCAACCTTCAAACTCCAATTGCTCCTTGACCTTCACTCGGTTCGATTTCAAACTCTGAACTGGAACTACGATTCATCCTCCAAACTCCAACAATTAATCAATCTCCGTCAATCTCAACCTCTGAACTCCAACTATGAATCGACCTCTACCTCCAGTCTGGAGGTTGAGGTCATATGAGCGTGAGTCCTATGTATGACTGTGTGGGACTGATACAATGCTAACTTGGGTGAAAACTCCCTGGTTCGTAGACCACGACCGAGTATTTATATGCAAGACCGAGACCAAGATCAAGTGTGCAAAAACAAGTCCAAGACCAAGTCCGCAAGACACGGGCAAGAATGAGACTCACTTGCGAGACCTTGCAGTCTTCCAACCTAAATACCTTTATAAATAGACGAAGAATACAGAGGTTTTATGTCTTAAATTATCATTTTTTAAATTATGTTCTCTGTTTAATCTATGGGGATAGATGGATTAGGTGAATGTAAGTTCTTCTTAAACAAGAAAAAGTGATAATCGTAATCTTTTCAAATAACCCAACTGAGGAAAGAATGATGGGTTTCGTATTGAATTCCCTATTATATTGATAGAGTTTATCGACCCAAAAATTACTAAGAATGAAACATAGTAGAAACTGGCTGTTAGTGAATTGAAAACATGTGGAGATCAAAGCATTTTATCAAAGATCTAAAAGAGTGATACACTTGCGTTGCAAATCAGCAGTAAGGTGTAGCTGTTAAAGACACTTGCTTCGGAGTGCGATTTCTTGCTTGCAGTAAACATATCAAATAAACTATTATTATTATTATTATTATTATTATTATTATTATTATTATTATTATTATTATTATTATTATTATTATTATTATTATGGAAGCCAGCACCAAGACTGTGTGTTTCTTTCGCCTTCACTTGGGATCAAACCTGAGGACTTCTGCGTCCAACAGGTGTGTTATACATTCAACCATAGAGGGCTCATGTAATAAGTAAAAAATTGATATAAAATATACGTATTTTGGACATAAGTCTTCAAATTCATCTGGTTATTTTGTCATAACCTTTGCAATTATAAAGTTAATACTCCATGCAGTTAATTAAGATAATTAGTTGTTTTGCAATGAAATAAATTTGTGATTAAAGTTGCTAACTACTTGCTACGAAATATTATAACAAAAGCCCAATTTTTGAAGTTGCATTACGTGAAAAACAAAATGTCTTATATTTGAGTTTCTAGTATCTGATTTGTTAATCAATTTCTTAAATCAGTGGGCACTAGTTTGATATCTATTGTAAATATCATTCATTAAACTAATGAAATGGAAGTACAAATATGTAAAAGTTCGAGTACACCAAAAACTATTATTGTTAAGGTCGTGTATCTATGTAGTTTTCTAAAGGCATCCTTTGTGTTTATCTAGAGAATTGTTTTGTATTATTACTTCCATTTATTTATCAATAATTGAAAAAAATATTTCTAAGCGAACTTGTATTTTTTCTTTGTTGTTAATCAGGATGATGTTGCGCCCAACCGGCTCGGCTCGTTTCACCTGAGTTATCGGCTCCAGCCGGCTTGGCTCGGTTCGGCTCAGGCTCGATGGTGACTGAGCCGTAATCCGAGCCTTTGACAACACTAGTACTGTTGTAAATAATTCATCATGCAGTGCGGAGTTCCGCAAGTATATATTTCAATTAATGCAGACATTACTGTTTCCTGCTGCGTAAAAGGTCCTTCAATGGCTTCAACATTTTCGCCGTAGAATGCTTTTCCATTATATACGCTCTTAACTGTACTTAAATTCTAGAGAATCCGGATGATCATTGTTTGAACGCATTAATTTTCTAGGTATCTGGACATTTGCGGTACAACTAGAAAACCAGTTTTTCTGAAAGCTATAAAGGAAAATAAAAATATAAGTATTTCTAGAAGTTCCCTTTAAATATTATGGACAGGCGTTTGACCAATGAGAGATAAGGATTTGTTTACATTTTCCAGTTTTGGCCAATTACAAACAAGCATTTGTTTACATCTTTCGGGTGTGTCTACCTTTTATCCTAGTAAGTGTTTTTTTTTCAATTTTCTGTATAATTGATCCTTATATTTGGGTTTACATATTCTTAGTGTTCTGAGAAAAGTTTGTATGTATACATGGTGAGTTAATAATGGGTTCCTATTCCGAAAGAAGATTTTAGTCTGCTTTTAGTATGCAAAATACTCCCCGAGTCCCCAAAAAACATCATGTTATGTTCCCCTAGAACAACGTGCTGGCTACACCAATGTTATAAAATTTGGTATTTGCGTAGCAGTTGATACTGCGTGCTTATCCTCTTACTGAACACTCGAAAATATTCTCTCTCAGCAAGGAGAATAAAAAGTATAGTACAGCAAATGTCTCAGTACCACAAATACCAATACTCGAAGTACCGCAAATGTTGCAGTATCGCAAATGTCGATACCGCAGATGTTGCTCTTTCAATTTTCTAAACAATCTTCATTTAATTAGCTTGTCAAAAGCAAATTTTCCTGCACAATTCTGTACTTTGATTCTTCGTCAAAACGAAAGGAACAAATAACAGCTGAAATACAAACGGAAAAGGGCGGACCCTCAGCTATGAAAATATTCTAATAAATTATCTTCTATCTTCCAGATAAAGAAAATAAAATTGATATAAATTACGAGAAAAGTATATGAATTTAAATGTAAAATTTGATTCAAAAATACTCTCTTATAAACCACTAGAGAATTTTAGAAAATAAACACATGTAAATGGAAGTTATATGATTAACTTGGAACTTCAAAAAGCAACACCCAGAAAGCTCCGTGTAAAGTCTAACTGATGCAAATTTTTTAATTGCATAACTAGCTATCGGCTAGGCGGAGAGCCCGCCCTTAGACGCTTGCATTTGCTCTTTCTTCGGTTTCTCACTTCTCATGTTCCTAAGATCTCTAATCTTAAGTGGTTTCGAGATATGGCTATCTTATATAACAATTTCAACCCCTTACTTAATCTTCCCGACGTTTTTCTTCTAACCGTAATATTAAAAAACGCTTAAATATATCTTTAATCAAGATGTTTCTACTTTTAAGGGATTTCGGAATATGGTCATTCTATTTTACCAATTACAATTTAAACCTTTTTTCTAAGGAAACATTAAAAAACGCAGAAACATGTGTTTAATTGTTTTACATGAAAAGCCTAAACACCAATTTTCATTCCCGGAGGGAGCTCATGTGTTTCGGATTCCACGTTAATAAGTAGGTTCACCTTTCTTAAGCTTCGCTGCTGAGCGGGACGTTAAACACAAAATCAACTCAACTCAACCAATTTTCATGTCAATAACCTTAACGAATTTTGAGATATGACCATCCAATTATAACAATTGTAGCTTCACCCTATTTTCTCTCTTTCTAGAGCAAATATCATAAAAACGCTTACATAGATATCTAATTGATTTAAATGAGAAGTCCATATACCAAATTTCTTGTCTCTAACACTCAAAGATTCCAAAGAATGGACATTTTAAGATAATAATTGAAACTCCTCTTTCTCCCCTTTCCCTTCGAATTTCGAAAAATTCTTCTTTAGTGGGACCTTACACTGCAAATCATATGCCCTTTCTAAATTTCAAGTTTCTAGCTTAAACGGTTTGGCCTAGGCGTTGATCAATCAACCACTCAGAACTGGTTCTTTTATATAGAAAGATACATAATAAGCAAATTAATGACAAAACTATTCTTACAAAAGCAGTATAGCAAAGAACTCATATACTGTGTTAAAATATGTATTTGGTAAAATTCATAAAACTAAGGGCATAAGCTTAGCATACGCGCCTTTGGACTAGGAGACCCGTATTTGATTCCAGGTAGGAACTCATGTGGTTCGGATCCCACGTTAATCAGTAGGTCTTTGTCTCATATAACGCTGCTGAACGGAACGTTAAACTCAAAATCAGCTCATCTCAGCTAACGGCTTTTTGGGTCCAACCACAAATGACAACGTTACACCCCTATTGTTTTACAATTGCTGTAAATCTTCCTGCTTTGGAAATGAACGGAACTTGGCATCTTCTTCACCAACTTTTCTATTTCGTGTGTTTATTTTAAAGCCGTACACACTTACATGAGGGCATTCTTAAAGTTCACAAAGTCAATGTAACAAATACAGATGAGTTCTATTTACAGTATATATATATATATATATATATATATATATATACAGTACAAAATACACAATAATATTCCACATAAAAATGTCATACACAACAGTATATAGCAAATTCATCAAATGTTTAAAAACAAAGAAAACGTATATATTCAACACAAATGCAACTAACAACCTGTCACTGAGAGGGCGCGACAATGCTATCTTAGAATGATCAGTGATGCAACGTGGACTCCTGGAGGAATTTCAAACGAATTTAGTATACGTATAAATTACACTCTGAACAATTCACCTCTAAAAAAACTTTTCGATCCCGATCGGAATAAATTCATGCCTACGCCCCTGTAAATCAGTGAGAATTTTAGGAACTGATCAGGAGTTAATGCCTCCCTGAGCAACGACAGTTTCCCAGAAATCATATCTCTAATAGGTCCCCATGCGACACTAGTATTTGTGCATTACCAATTTTCACTCTCAGTGTATTGAAACTTAAGTCAAAGAAATCGTTCGGAAATCTTCATCGGTTCTCTCCTCTGAACTCCATGCCAATGACTTCGGTCATATACCACCTCTGGAATACTACTATTTATGTCAATGATGCCGAAAACTATGTATGTATTCGACACAAATATAGGATGTTTTCTTTTTTCTTTCTTTCTTTTCTTTTTTTTGCCTGTCACCCTCCCACTCCGACCTCCATACCTACCAATGCTCAACTTGAAGTTAAGTAGCATCAACAGCGGCACTATTCATCTTTGCAACCACAAAAACTATGATATCGACACTAATATTGTTCGTATTTGACTATTTTTGGATGGCATTTTTCCCCTTACTAGAAATGGCTTTAGTGTGTCGCCCTCACAATTTATGGAGGAATTTCAACAAACTTAAGTATAGCTATAACCTATAAATCAGCATCTGTAATACAAATGTGTGAGAGATCTTTTTCGGAGAGGAATACGTTAACTATACTTTTTCAATATCACTGTGGAGGATTTTTTTGTTTTTGCTTTCCATGCTAAATATTGCCAAAGCTCAACTTCATCTGTACCGTTGTGCTATGAATATAGATTTTAATGGCGTTCAGTTTACAGAATGCTCGCTTAGGAGTTGCTCTCGTGAGTTACAGTTATAAATGAGTAGGGGCCTAAACAAATACGGAACACTATTAGCAATGACACTACTAGAAATCAGTTTTCTCACTATAATGGGATGTATATCTTTCTCTTCTCTCTACATCATATCTGGAGATAAATGTTTTGAAAACACGTTACAGACACGATTTTAAAAAATAGTACGATCTACGATATCAATGATACATGTTGTGATGTTTAACTTAACATATAAAACAATAAATAGAAAAGCTGAGAATAAGAATCTTATCAGAGATGACAGTGCACTGATGCTTCAAATCTGTGTCTTTACTCCCTATACCTATGTTAATTCCCTAGTCAAAATAAAAACACTTCAAAAGTAATCTCAAATTCTTATACAACCATCACTTCCTTGGACTACCGCGCGGTCGCATACACGTCACGGAGACGTAAAGGCACTTTTGCCGACGAGGATGCTTTTGATATTTCGTAATCTACAGTATAGAAGGTCCGTGACACAACCTCCTTTTTCCGGGAAATACGAAACCCAATTATCTCATTTTACGTTATATCTGTGCACAATGTAATTCAATTAGGTGCACCTTTTCTTGCCTTTTGGGAGTAAACTTAAAAATTTTGGGTCTGGGCTTTTGCCTAATAAAACCGTTTTTCCGCATAATAGAAAACCGTATAGTTTCATTTTTTGCGTATTGTTCCTACGCAATGTGTCGTTTCAATTCTTCATGTCCTTCAAGCACTTTTGACATATTGTTATTAGCACTTTTGATTTTTCGTGATCAAATGTTTGGAGGGGTACGTGAAACACCCAACCGTTTTCTCCAGCAAAATATGAAACTCGTATTCCCTCATTTTACGTCTGCAATATCCATCCACAATTTCATACACTTCGGTTGACTTCTTCTTGCCTTTCGGGCGTCAACTATCAAAATTTTCAGTGGGGGCTTTTGAAAACCAACACTGTTTTCACGCAAAACATAAAAATCCCGTATTCGCTTGCTCTTAGCGTATTGGCCATACAAAAAGTTTCGTTGCAATTCTTCTCGTCTTTTACACACATCTGATATAGTGTAACTAGCACTTTCGATATTTCATGATCAAAGGTTTGCAGGAGGTCGGTGCCCCACCCAACACTTTTCTCCAGAAAAATATGAAACCCGTATAATCATTACACATCTTCAATATCTCTGCACAAATTCATTCAATTCGGTTCAATTCTTTTTGCCTTTCGCGTGTCAACTCTCAAAATTCTTGTGGAGGATTTTACCCCTTAAAACCGTTTTCCGCAGAAAAAAAAGTTTTCCTTTGTTTTTAGCGTATTGTCAATACACAAAATTATGTTCCAATTCTTCATGTCCTTTACACACATGACATACCGTTACTAGCGCTTTTGATATTCCGTGATGAAATGTTTGGGGGTCCGTGCCCCACCCAACCGTTCCCTCCAGGAAAATACGAAACCCGAATCCGCAGTTTACGTCTGAAATATCTATGCACAATTTCATTCACTTCGTTTCACTTCTTGGCTTTCGGGAGTCAACTTTCAAATTTTTGAATGGGGACTTTTGCTCCCTAAAACATTTTTTCCGGAGAACATAAAAACCCGTATTCTGTTTTCGTTTCGCGTATTGTCCATACACAAAGTTTCGTTACAATTCTTCGTTTCCTTTACACACATCTGACATACTGTTACTAGCACTTCCGATATTTCGTGTTCAAAGGTTTGGAGGGGATCGGTGACCCACTCACCCTTTTTCTTCAGGAAAATACAAAACCCGTATGATCATAGCACGTATGCAATATCTGTGCACAATTTGATCCACTTCGGTTTACTTCTTCTTACCTTTCGGGCGTCAACTTTCAAAATATTGAGTAAAGCCTTTTTTCTCCTAAAACAGTTTTTCCACAGAACGTAAAAAAAACGTATTCGTTTGTTTTTAGCGTATTGTCCATACACAAAGTTTCGCTGTAATTCTTCATGTCCTTTACACACATCTGACATACTGTTACTAGTACTTTCGATACTTCGTGATCAAAGGTTTAGAGGGAGTTGGTGCCCCACCCAATACTTTTCTCCAGGAAAATTCTAAAATCATATAATCATTACACGTCTTCAATATCTGTGCACAGTTTCATTCACTTCGGTGCACTTCTTCTTGCCTTTCGGGTGTCAACTTTCAAAATTTTGGGTTTTGGGATTTTGCCCCCTAAACCGTTTTTACGTAGTAAACAACAACAACAACAACAAAAAAACAGTATTCGTTTATTTTTTGCGTATTTTCAAGCACTTTTGAGTTTTCTTGATCAAATGTTCGGAGGGCTTCGTGCCCCACCCAACCCTTATCTGAAAGAAAATACAAAAAACCGTATCCTCAGTTTACGTCTGCAATATCTGTGCAAAAATTCATTCACTGTGGTTTACTTTTTCTTGCTTTTCGGGCGTCAACTGTGAAAATTTTGGGGTGGATTCTCTTGAACCTAATACCATTTTTTCGTAGAAAATGAATACTCGTATTCCTTTATTTTTTGCGTATTGTAAATAAAAATAGTTTCGTTGCAATTCTAAATGTCCTTTACACACATCTGACATACTGTTACTAGCACTTTTGATATTTTGTGATCCAGAGTTTTGTGGGGTCCGTGCCCCACCCAACCGATTCCTCCAAGAAAATACGAAACCCGTATCCTCGTTTTACGTATGAAATATCTGCGCACAATTTCATTCACTTCGGTTCACTTCTTCTTGCCTTCCGGGCGTCAACTTTCAAATTTTGGAGGGAGCTTTTGAACCCTAAAACATTTTTTCTGGAGAACATAGAAAACCCATATTTTTCCTTTTGTGTATTGTCCATACACAAAGTTATGTTGCAATTCTTCATGTCCTTTACACACATCTGACATACTATTACTAGCTCTTTTGATATTTCCTGATCAAATGTTTGGAGGGGTCCATGCCCCACCCAGCCGTTTCTTCCGGGAAAATACGAGACCCATAACCTCATTTTACGTGTGAAATATCTCTGCAAAATTTCATTCACTTCCGTTCACTTCTTCTTGCCTTTCGGGCGTGAACTTTCAAATTTTTGGGTGAGGACTTTCCTCTCTTAAACCGTTTTTCTGCAGAACATAAAAACCCGTATTCGTTTATTTTTGGCGTATTGTCAATACACAAAGTTATGTTGTAATTCTTCATGTCCTTTACACACATCTGACATAGTGTTACTAGCAGTTTCGATATATCTTGATGAAAGGTTTGGAGTGGTCGGTGCCCCACCCAACCCTTTTTTCCAGGAATATACAAAATCCATATTCCTTCATTTTATGTCTAAAATATTTCTGCACAATTTCGTTCTCTTTGGTTCACTTCTTTTTGCTTTCGACTGTCAACTTTCAAAATTTTTTGTGGGGAATTTTTGCCTCTAAAATCGTTTTTCCGCAGAACATAAAAAAAACCATATTCGTTTATTTTTTGCGTATTGTTCATACACAAAGTTATGTTCTAATTCTCCATGTCCTTTACACGTATGTGACACTGTGACTAGCACTTTTGATATTTCTTGATCAAAGGTTTGGAGGGGTTCGTGCCCCACCCAATCGTTTTTTCCAGAAAAATACAAAACCCGTATTTTCTCGTTTTACGTCTACAATATCTGTTCACGATATCAGTTAGTTCGGTACCCTTCTTTTTGCCTTTTGGGAGTCAAATTTCAAAAACTTGGTTGGGGTTTTTCCGCACTAAAACCGTTTTCCAGCAGAAAATAAAAAAAACGTGTTCGTTTAGTTTTTGCGTATTGTCCATACGTAAAGTTTCGTTATAATTCTTCATGTTCTTTACAAGCATCTGACATACTGTTAGTAGCACTTTTGATATTTATTGATTAAAGGTTTGGAGGGGTCGGTGCCCCACCCAACCCTTTGTTTTGGAATATACTAAACCCGTATTCCCTCATTTTATGTTTACAATATCTGTGCACAATTTCGTTCTCTTTGGTTCACTTCTTTTTGCCTTTCGGTTGTCAACTTTCAAAACTTATGGTGGGGAATTTTGCCCCTAATTTTTTTTCCGCAGAACATAAAAAATCCGTGTTCATTTATTTTTGCGTATTGTCCATACACAAAGTTATGTTGAATTTTCCATGTCCGTTACGCACATGTGACATACTGTTACTAGCACTTTTGATATTTTGTGGTCAAAGGTTTGTAGGGGTTCGTGCCCCACCCAACCGTTTTTTCCAGGAAAATACGAAACTCGTATTTCCTCGTTTTACGTCTGAAATACTTGCGCAGAATTTCATTGACTTTGGTCCAGTTGTTCTTGCATTTCGGGTGTCATCTTTCACAATTTGGAGTGGGGCATTTATACTAAAACTTTACGTTATGTAACTTCTTCTTTTTATGACATTCTTTTTTGGGTGGAGAGGAGAAAAATGCTTTCCTCTGTTATTTATTTCTTGCCATTCATCTTGTTTGAACTGCTTGAGTAAGATCATTTTGTAACTTTTGATGTCATCCAACTCTGTCACGATAAAATTGTAATTTTTAACAATTTGTTTTATTTTATTATTTGCAGTTTGCCACACTGATATATTTGTTACCAAATTGAGGTTTGGTTCAACGCCTTTCGAATTCGCAATCAACCCAACCGCCGAGCTGTTTTGGGTTGCCTGCTATTGCAGGAAAAGGAGAATTGCAGGTGGTAATGCACTTTTGGAGTCATGTATACATAATGTATGTGGTGACATAGTATTAAAACTAAAATTAAATTTTAAATATGTGGAACGGTTCACGAAATATACGAACCTCGAGTTATATGGAATGAAATATTTGACCTTTGTTTCACCTCAAGTTGACCACTTGGAACATCGATATGTCACCTAAGCCATCAAAAATTGTTCTCATCAGCATCGTAGACCTTGCGTCAGCGTTCTGGAAGGCTATGAATTCCATATCGAAGAAAGTATTTAAACTAGCGTATCCAAGGAATCGGACAGCTGCAATGTCCGGGGAGTATGGCATATGCTATTTTGTTTCCACGTATGGATTAGCTTTGCTCCGTAACAGGAATACTGGCTTTAGAGTTTTGTAATAATGCTTGGAAAAACGGTGATAGAAAAAACAGAGAGGGTTCTATTGAAAGGGACTTTTTTACCCATTCCTGTACTTCGTCGGGGATGATGCAGTAGTCTCAAATACGATAGTCTTAAACAGCAGAATGAGGGTATGTTCCGCGCAGCACCTCAAAAACTACGCATAAGAGTCATATCATCTATTGAGCTCTACGAAATTGATTAAATCGAAATTATGAGTGTCCTCTGGCTTTACGTGCAGAATACAAATGTACCTTGTCTTGCGAAAACGAACTAAGCGCCACTTTCATACTTTTAAGAAAATTACGTATAAAGGTTGATGTCCAACATTAATGTAGCAATAATCATAAGTGAAATTATGTTTTTTTTGAAAGGTGTTGATTTTCCTCTCTTTTCGATTGTGCAAAACGTTTTAATGCGTATCAGGAACCAATCGTCACATTTACGTGGATTTTCAAAGTTTGGTGCTTAGTTCATTTTTGCATAACACGGTACAAACTGCAGTTCTCCCGTTGTTGCAGAAAACCAATTCTAGCTGAAAACCGTTTATGGCCACGATTATGTTAAATAAGAATTGCAAAAATATGGCATAGCCTTATAAAAATCGATACATGTAAGTGCTAAAAAGGTTGTAATTTTTTGATGTTACATAGGGGTTCAAAGGTGTAAAACAAGGCATTCTCTTTTATTAGCTCTGCAATGTTACATAGGGTTAAAAAGTGTGCTCGTAGCTTTCAGTAATACTATTATAATTTTTGCTATGTTAAATATATTCGCAGTCTGCTCATGTGTAATTGGAACCGGGCCTGGTACTGTAACCTAAATTGGAGCTGCACATACATATCTAAATGCTCCGTAAACCATGTGTGTGTGTGTGTGTGTGTCTATGACCGAGAGATCTAGTTCTAAGTCATGCGATTTTGCAGAATAAGCTAAATAGAAGGTTTATCCATCACACGCGAGGCAAGAGAGAACCACTGAGCCACCGCATCTGTTATTTTTAAATTTCTGCTCTACTATGTTGCCATAGTATTTTTTCACACCAATATTTGTAAATGTTGTATGTTATTTAAGGAATTGAAATATATCGTAGTCTTTTATAAAGGTTACAACATTCCCGACGCCACTTTCATACTCGTTCTGCTGTTGTGTGTAATTGGAATTGGAACTGTACTTTCTCTGTGCATAAGTGTAACTTCTACTTAATTGCAATCGAATGGGAACTGTAATTTTATTGGGCATACGCTACCAAGGGCTCCGTGAACCCTGTGTGAATGTGTGTGTATGAGCCGAGATGAAACGAATATGTCGAATAAGCTAAATAAGGCGACATGCGAGGTGAAAGCGAACCACCGAGCCACTGCAGCTTTTATTTTTAATCTCTACTCTACTATGTTGCCACAGACCTTTTTCACACCAATACGGGTAGGGATTGAAAGTTATTTAGGGAATGATTTAAATGGTCGTAAAAGGCTACAAAAACTAAAACTGTCATAAAACGTGTATCACCCATAAACCCTAAGGCCTAGGTAAAAGCAAATATGATACTCGTACTCAGCCTGTTCGAAAGACCCCTATTTGCCGAGTTTCATCCAAATCGGTTAAAATTGTCATAAAAAAGGCGTATCCCACATAAACTTCATGGCCTAGGTAAGAATATATATGGTATTCGTACTCAGCATGTTCGAAAATCCCTAGATACCGAGTTCCATCCAAATCGGCTAAAATGTCTTAGAAAGAGCGTATGCTACATAAACTATAAAACCTAGGTAAAAATAAATATGGTATTCGAAATCAGCATGTCCAAAAACCTCTATGTGCTGACTTTCATCCAAATCGGTTAAAATTTTCATAAATATGGCATATCCGACATAAACTATAAGACCAAGCTAAAAATAAATATGTTACTCGCAATCATCGTGTCCGAAAATTTCTATATGCCGAGTTTCATCCAAATCAGTTAAAATTGTCATATAAGGGCGTGTCTCACATAAACTACAAGACCTAGGTAAAAATAAATATCTATTCGTAATCAGTATGTACAAAAACACCGATATACCGAGTTTTATCCAAATTGGTTAAAATTTTCATAAAAATGGCGTACACACATAAACTATAAGTCCTAGGTAAAATTAAATGTGGTACTCTTAATTAGCATGTCCGAAAATTTCTAATGCCGAGTTTTATCCAAATCAGTTAAAATTGTCATAGAAAGGGCGTATCCGACATAAACTACATGACCTAGGTAAAAATAAATATGATATTCGTAATCAGCATGTTCGAAAACCCGTATATACTTAGTTTTATGCAAATTGGTTAAGTTCGAAAAGCTGTATATACCGAATTTTATCTAAATCGGTTAAAATTGTTATAAAACGGAGTAATCCACATAAACTATAAGGTAATATCAGCACTATACGTCATAGTCATAAAATGATGCAGAAACACCGCCGTAAATGTCCTAGTCGTACTGTCCTTGTGTGTTATCGAAACCGGAATTGGAACAGTAGTCGGAATCGGAACTGTAATATTTCTGTGCATGCTTGTTATTTCTACAAAATTGTAACTTTAATTTTATCGGACATGTGCTACCAAGTGCTCCGTGAACCATGTGTTTGTGTGTGTGTTTTAACCTCTGCTTCACTGTTTTCGTCATAGAAGAGTGAACGAGTAAAACGGAAGGACTTAGTATGTTATTTTGTCATCGCTTCTTGATTTCTGCATGTGGTTATAGCCTTTCTAGAATATGTGTCGCGTAGTCTGTTACTGCTGTGCTGTAGCCTTTCTTGCGTAATCTTAAAAAGTCTGCAATGTTCGCAGTCGGCTGCAGCTTATGTTATGTACTCGGTGTTATGTACTCGGAAGAAGAACTTGTACTCAAACTTGAGTCGGAACAGTTTGCTCTTGCGCCACAAAATGCTTCGTAAACCAGGAGTTTGTGTGATAGAGAGAGAGCTGCAAAGGAAACCACACGCAATTGGTGAGCGAACCACTGCTCTACTATGCTCAATAGGAGTTGGAATATGTGTTCATAGTTCTATGTTGTAGCCTTTGTAGTCTGTTGTTGCTGCTACTTCTGTGTTCAATCTGAACCGGAAGTGGGAGTTGGAACTGTATTTTTTAATAAAATGGAACAGCCCATGCATAACCAAGTGTGTGTGAATGAAAAATAGGCCATAGTCTTTTATAATGGTAGTCGTTGCGTAGTCTGCTCCAGGGGAACCGGTTATGGTACTAGATCGTGAGTCGGAACAGGAAGCGGAACTGGAGCAGAAAACGGAAGAGTTTGTTCATGCTCTACCAAGTGCTCCGTAAACCATCTATCTATCTATCTATCTATCTATCTATCTATCTATCTATCTATATATATATATATATAGACCCTATATATATATATATATATATATATATATATATATATATATATATATAAGTATTTAAACAAAAGGAATAACACTATCAATATAAGGATAATGATAACGAATATACATATCTTTGTTTATTTGTATTCAACCTAAAATAAAAAAGAAATGCATCTCGTTACTAATAACCATATTCAAAATAAATATGAACAGTGGAAGGGGCCACGAGTAAAGGGGTTTCAAACTTTATTTTAAATTTTCAGTTTCCATTGTTCTCTTAATAAGAAATGAATAACAGATAGTATAATTAAAATATTTTGAAGCTTTCTCGAAACTGAGATAGCTACTGGAAACAACACTTAGTACAATTATGAACGAAAGTACTAGAAACTAGTACCAGTTTTGGATGTATATGTTTATAAATTTGTGCTCTGTGTGTTTTTCAACAAGGGTAAAGTCATGGTATTTTAGTGAAGCTTTCCTTTCCTGATTGTACTTTCGTTTTCAACTCCTTTGCAAATTCAGCGATTACTTTGAATATTTGCTGTACAGTATGAAATGTTTTGGCAATTTTTCCAGTGATTGAAGAAATATGAAATAATACTGTAGTGCAAGAAATGAAAAAGTGCTTTCCCCGGACCGGAAAGGGATGCATAGTCAGTCACAATACTACTACTACTACTACTACTACTACTAATACTAATACTACTACTACTACTACTACTAATACTACTACTACTACTACTACTACTACTAATAATAATAATAATAATAATAATAACAATAATAATAATAGGAAAAAGAAAAAAACAATCATAAGATAGAATCTAATCAAGTTAAATATTGTTAACTTACAATTTAGGCACATAATTTAACTCCTTCTATTTTAAGAATAGTGGATTAATTTTAGGCCATTCTTCTTTCTTAATGATTATCGGTCTCAATTGATGATCTGTGGAGAGGATGGTTAACATGTTTCCTTTTGATGCTATAGTTATTAGTCATCATCTTTTTAAGTATACCGAGATCCAGGGAGACTATGATAATGAGATAGATAATAATGGTAGAATGAAGGAAGTGGGAGAAAACGGGAAAATCCCAAGAAAATCTATGCACACGGCTTTTGTCCACGAAAAAATGTGACTTAGTGGGAGCTGAAATCGAACGGAGGATCTCAGAGGTGAGCCCTCTAGCACTGAACTACTGCTGCCTCCAGTTTTGGGAAGTTGTATTCTGCATTCTGTATTTGATATACTACTTCTTTGTTACCTAGCCTGCATCGAATCCTTGAAATATACGTGTCTGTAAAGTAGAGGGCACTGACAAAATTGTAGGAATCCACCATCTCTCTATTAGATTCTAAATTATATAGTAAAGTACATGATTTTCCAATACGTGTAGTAATTATTTCTTGTTATAAAAAATTAATGTAATATGGATTATAGGCTCACATGAAAAGCATAAATATGTTCTCAAACAACATTAATATTAACTTAGGCGCCGACTTGAAGAAAATATTGGAGGGGGGAGGAAACGTTCAATAACAATCGAACAAGCATATTCTGCCGTTTTCTACCAATTGCTTGATGAAGGCCCCCTCCCCTTCCGAGATCTCGGTCCGCTGGTTCCGCTCCGCTGCAAAATTCACGACCTAAGTCAAATTTTTTTATAGGCATTAAAACAAATTCAAAATTTGGGAACTTTACTGCAAGTTTGAGCACCACATTGATCTTATGTTGTCGTACCAGTACTGCCAGAGTGTTGGTTAAAGTTTCAGTGCTCTATTAAACACAGTTTGAAAATGGCGTTTTCTGTCGCATATGAAAGCTGTTCATAATATTGAATTAAAGGCACGACGAAGTTTACGGTAGAAATTCTAGATAATTTTTGATAATTCTTCCTCAGCTGGATTACATTGGGTGGACGAGGACCCCACCTTTAAATATTGGGGGCCAAAAGTGTCCTGCCCCCCCTTCAAAGTCGGCGCCTATGAATATTAGTGTTTTGTTCTTCCGCTCATCTAAGCTATGAAATGTGTGACCGAAACTAAAATTCGACAACTCAAGCATACAGGATTTTTTTTAAAACATTGGGGTTTAGTGAGGTTATTGTGCAGGACTGAGCATTTCTATGGTTGAATGACTCGCCGGTTTATTTGGTAACTCAAAAATAATTTATTCTGATCAAACATAAATGAGTTTACTTTCAAAAGGGAACATTTTCTTTCTTTCTTTTTTCTTTTTCCTTTTTTTTGACGCTAACGAATTCAAACTTCAGCAGCGCTCTGTTTTTTGCTCTTCTTTCTTTTCGTAGTAGTTTCAAGTCTGATAAGGTGTTCTTTACTTCTATCAAGCAACGTAGACGTATCATTGTTACATATACAGGCAGAGCTCATCGCAAAGGTTCAGAAACCGTCGAAAAGCGTAGTGATTCCAGAATCCATACTTTAACAAAATATAAATAAATTAAGTGTTTCATGTCGGTATGTTCCTGCATGTGACCCCAGTTACACCACGACCCAAGTTCAGGCGATAATCAATTTCAGACGACGCCCTGTCAAGCATATCTGGTGTAAAAGTTTAAATTGCCTCCTTGAATGTTTCCTTCAATTGTCATAGATTCTAAAATTTTTTCTGTAATTTGTCAATTCGCTAAAATAGCATTTCCTTTTATTTCTAATACACTTAAAACCCTAATAAAACGAGCACCTGTGAATGCTTTACGCATATGAAAAGTTGTCTTAAATACGTTTGCGCAAATCTATATGAAAAATCATTTTATTTACCTTTGTACACACCCACATGAAAAGTATAGCCCCACGCGATCAGTAAGGCGTCTACTTAGCAACGGGACAACCAGTTTCTTTCCTCAATGGGGTGAAATTCCATTTACGTTCTTTACAACGTGTCTATGGGTTCACCAACCTTTTTCAAGTAGATCCTCAGGAAACCTGAAAGTAAAGGTTGCTGGAAAGTAATGCTGGTCCCTTCACTTGCTCCTAATAGTACGGCCATTTGTGGCGTAATCAGGGTGGGTTTTTTTGAGTTTCAAACCTGCCTTGAGTAAAGCATTATGCAAGCATAAACATTTGTCATATTAAGATGTGAATACCAACACTTGAAATTATATGAATTTAGGAGATTGAACCCCCCCCCTGCCAAACACTGCTTA
The DNA here is from genome assembly GCF_964235325.1 of Thermobia domestica. Taxonomy (NCBI): domain Eukaryota; kingdom Metazoa; phylum Arthropoda; class Insecta; order Zygentoma; family Lepismatidae; genus Thermobia; species Thermobia domestica. The sequence goes on from NC_137460.1 coordinate 136,539,465, forward strand.
CGCCACTGAAGATCAGAAGAATGCCTTTGACCGCTCTCCAATGCTAGCGTTGACACTGAACTAGTTTTCTATCAGTCAGGGTGTGAAGATTGAATGAATCTTGAGTAGATAATCATCGCAACTGTGAACCGGTCAAAGAATACCAATTAAAACCATTTATCGGAAATATAAAGGTTGCTATTACCGCCTCTTTCACAAGCTCTTGTGCTTTGGGACGTAGATTAAAATTCTTTTCTAAAACATCTTTTGTAGTTGTAAAAGAAAACTAGATCACGCTCATGGTCATGCGAAGCAGGTGATAAGTTACATTGTTCTAAACATTTAAAATGCTGGAAATAGAAATTTTAGTATTTACAGTAACTTGCTCAAATACTTAGTCTGACGCATAGCATCCTTAACAATGGACGTTCAAGGTAAATATTATCCTTTATGGTATTTTTCGGAAGTCTTTAATCGATACACTAGTTAGTACAATAATTCTTTGTTAACAGCCAGAAAGGTTGCTTAGCAAGTTCAAGCCGAACCTGGTGTTCCATGAACTGCAAAACAATTTAATGAATAGTAATAGGAATTTATATAATAATAAACGAGGCGCGGGCAATAGCGATCACCTGAGGAAAACTGGTTGTCTCCCACCGATGTGTGCAAACTATGTTGAACTAAAAACGTTGACATAGTCACAAATCTATTTGTTTTAAGTACACCAAACGCAGCAAGGATAGAATACTGTTTACAGTCTTTTAGATATATGAAAACAAAATATACTGCTTTGATCGGTATTCACAATATCTTCTGGTAATGAACATCACAATAAATATTCTTCTTACGGTCACGCAGTGAAACTTATAATATAGTATTAGTAGTACGTGCGTACGATACTCCGCACTGTAACTCTTGAACGATCGCGAATTTCTCAATTAGTTTTTTGTAATAGATATATCGAACCAATATCTCGGTCAGGTTCGAAAATGGAAGCATTTCTACCGGAACTGGTAGAAATGAATTATTTCCGGTTTTCACGTTGATCACTTCAGACCAGAAACGGTGACAGATTACGGGAAGCGGTTTTCGGCAATAGATTCGCAAGGAAACTTTCAGCTCCATCTTGAACACTCTGCTAGAATCGGAAGTGGTAGAAATTACAACTTCCGGTTTCAATATTGATCTAAATAAAGCATGAACAATAAGAAATAGTAAGAAGCGGTTGTCTTGGAATCGGTTTAGCGTTCTAAGAATAGGTTCTATGTACTCTCTAATGAAAAAATAAGTGGCAGAAATTAACAACTTCCGGTTCATCGCTATAGATTAAAAACGATAACAGATAGAGAAAAGCGGTTTTTATATTCAAGTATGTGTCCCAAGAATATATTCCATCTCGACTGTAATTTCTCCAGTAAAACCAGAATGGCGGAAGTTTACCACTTCCAGTTTTAACGTTGATGGCTATAGAGTTAAAACGGTAATAGATAGCGAGAAGCTGTTTTCTGTAATTAATTAATTTCCCTGAAAAAAAAATATTCTTTCTCGATTCCAATCTCTCTACTACAATGGCAAGTGGTAGAAATCTATCACCTCTGGTTTTTACGTTGATCGGAATAGAATAAAAACAGTAATAGATAGCGAGGAATGGTTTTCTGTAATCAGTTAAGTGCCCCAAGAATACATTCCATCTCGACTCAAGTCCATGTACTAAAACCAGAAGTGGAAGAAATATGACATCACTTCCGGTTTCTATATTAATTGAGAAAATATTGCATCATCCTCTTTACTATATTCCAGACTTCACTAACACAACTTTTTGATATTTTCACTTTCCAAAGCAGTTTTCTATAATTTGAATGGAGCTTTTTATGATTTCGGAAACAAAAGTCACATATGTACCCACTTGCAGAATCACAACCTACAAGCATCGTTAACAGACAGCACATGTGGTACCACAGCACAATAACTCATTATCTCGTCTACAATCATCAGGGAAAATATTTTGAGGATACGGCTATTTCGGTGTAAGGACGTTTAGGTGTGAGGGTGGTTAGGAGTAAAAATCCAATTCTTTTACACCAAAATATTCAGTCTTCCGAAACATCCAGACCCACTGAGAAACCGCGGCCCACTATATTTGATATAAAAAGTAACAAACTTTTCAATTTAAGAACCCATAATAAGAGTTTGTCATGGCGTTTGTACTGCTGTACCTTACCGTGTATCAGAGACAGAGGGGAGTAGGTAATCGACTAAAATGGTGATTGTTGTTCCTGTTACTCTGTACATATATTCGTTACCATAGCAAACAGAAAAAAACTTGAGGTTTTTCTTTCTTTCTTTTTCCATTAATTCTTTGTTTTTAGTACAAACTCTACTCCTTTCTGGATACTGATTGCATTAATACTTGCATTAATACTTGGATTGAAGCTGCCCTGTTGATTACTGAATATTATAGGGATAGTCATCAGTACTTTTTACTGTCATGACTATTTTTAATTTCTTAATTCAGGGTAGTGTTCGAAGTGCGGGTATAGGTATAAGCGAAACTAGTATATTCTGGTAGGAGGGGCGAAAATCGCTTTTTGTTATATTGCAGTTTTTGCTCTGTAGCCATCAATGTTAAAACTGGAAGTGGTTGGTTTCTACCAATTCCGGTTTGAATAAAGGCTTAAGGCAGAAGACGATAGGCATTTTAGGAACTTTAAATTGAATGTAAAAGCTGCTTCTCTCTAACTGTTATCATTCCCCTGTTCTATGAAGATCACTATTCAAACCGGAAGAGGTTAATTTTCGTGACTTCTGGTTTCAATTGAAGATTAACGGAGAAAATGAAAGCTATTTTTGAGATACTTAATCGATTGCAGAAAAAGAATTTCATCTATCCTTAACAGTTTTTGTTCTATATAGATGAAAGTTAATTGAAGCCAGAAGTTATAATTAATTTGAACCACTTATTATTTCAGTAGAGAGTTAAGGATGAAGACAAAATATGTCCTTAGGACGCTTAATCCATTGCAGATAACCGCATTTCGTTATATATTACTATTTTTTTTTATCTATGGTGATCAATGATCAAACCGAAAATAGATTATTAATACCACTACCGGTTTGAGCAGATGGTTATAATAACAAACCAAACTCCTAGTTTTTGACCCTTTATATTTTGACCAAATTTGGTGATGATCCATCAAAAAGTTCTTGATAATTTTGTTTCCCGAATACACAAACACACACACACACACGGATATGGTAAATATATAAAGGAGTTTTGGTAAATCAAACTCCTTAAAATAAATATAGAAAACTTAATACTAAATATTTATTAAGATCACGTATGTCTTTTCATTCTGAATACAGTAAGACGGTGCTACATAGGCCAAGTCGCTAGCGCTTATGTTTCTACATTGTTCCAGTTTCGATTCTCGTGAGAGTGCTTGACTTAGATAGAATCTTGAGGAATGATTTGGATCCCTCTTTGGGTAGATCTTATCTGATGTAATCTCAGTATTGAAAAGGATCACGCTAAACTCTAATCAAACCTAATAACAGCAATATGATATTTTACGGCAAGTTCAAATAAAGCACCCGCGATGCATATATTAATGCAAGAAAAGGAAAGTATGTTGATATTTCCAGTTTTCACCGAAGTTTTAGTACATTCTTCTTGATTTATATATTAAGTATTCAGTACGTGGAGGAAAGTCGCTTCTTCTGGTGGCTATGTATTTAAGATTAAAAAATAGCCCTTGTGGAACCGCGTAAAACCATAAAACAGAACTCGAGATGATTTACCGCAGAATTCAAACCAGAAACATCTTAATTGCAAATATTTAATGCCTATAGTGCATCGAAGTTAGTTTGTTTTGTGTGGTGTTTAATATTTTAATATATAATAGCTCGATCTCACACAAACTAACGTATCATTAGTCATAAATGAGTTTTGTGTGTAGACACATGAAGTAAAAGTATGAGTTATTGGAGCTAAACATTAGTACGATACACTGCTGGTAAATGGACGTTGACGTTAAAGTTTCTGAGTTGTGGAATACGGATGTACTGGTGCGCAAAATCAATTGAAGTGCTTTGTTTTGTATGTACTGAAACTTCTAATAAATTACATTATTACATAGTAGCCGGAACTTTGTATTTGGGTGTGCGCAGAGTTAATTAAAGCAGAATTTTTATACGGGTCTACCAAAGGTAATTAAACCAGAATCTTTCATTTTGGTGTATCAAAGACAAAACCTAACTTTTCATATGGGTGTGCGCGTAAGAAATTAAAATAACTTTTTCAATGAATTTGTCCAAAGGTAATTAAACTCGACCGTATCTTACCATAACATTTCCACATGCTAATTTTATTGGATTTTAAATGTATTAGAAATAATAAAATAACAAATAATGAATTGACGAATTACAAAAAAGTGTTCTAGTTTACATGACCTTTGAAGATAATAGGTTCAAACCATTTTATTTGTGTGTGTGTGTAAAGGCACACTCAGCACACCCCATAGCTACGCCTATGATTATTAGTTACACATATTAGCATACATTCTAGACGATATTTTACAATAATATTTTCCTACATTCCAACTGTTTTTAAAATAAGAAAACTAGCGAGTAAGCGAAGGTAAATAGCCAGGGATGAAAACAAAACAAGACAAGTCAAAACAACAGCGGTTTTAGTCTCGTCTCGAGTCGAAAAGCGTCTCGTTCAGAATATTATTCTTGATCTTCTTTCGGTATCGTTTCGGTAATCTCGAAACAAATTCTGAGGGGAGAAATCGTGGGAATAGTTATACACTGTCGTTTCGGCTTTTTATTTTTCACTTATTATTGTAGATCCTATTGTAGAAAATTAAATTCCTACTTTCATGAACCACGATTACTGTATGCCCTGTAGAAGTTAAAGGAGATCGATAATCCATGACAGTGAATGGTTTTCAATGACAATAGGAAACTGCAGAAAAAAAATACAAAAGAGGAATGTTGATCATCACAAACTCACATGGCGTGGAATCGAACCAGGGGCACTTACCCTTCTTGCGTACGTGCCTGCCTCACATGATTTCTGTTGAAGAAAAATTTAAACAATTTCAGTTTCCACAGAATCACCAAATCTAGAATTTAACATTGAATGCAGGTTTCTTTAACAAAGTAGTTTCACAATGAAGTCTGTATTTCTGAAAATGTTGCTCAGCTTCTTTGAAACGCAGGTGTATATTTTGTTTGCTCTGATTTCGTGTTCATCATTGATTGATTTCATTCGAATAGCATAAAGAGATCTCCCTTTTAGCAGAGTATTCAGGAACTTTCATTGTGAGAGATGCGAAACTTCTACATTCGAATCGAATCCTCGATGCGCTTTCCTTGGGTTTCATCGCCCTTCTCAAGAGTTAAACTCTTTCTTCTCATTTAACACTTCCACTAATACATGTTATACATAGGTACATTTGCATTGAATTTCTAGACAAATTTCCATCTTCTATTGGTATAATCACAAATAAATCATTAACCATGAACTTCTATTTCATATTCGGGGCCGCAGTGGCTCAGTGGTAGAGTGTTCACCTCTGGTGCTTGGGGTCTCGGGTTCGATCCCAGCCCCGCCAAGTGAACTTTGTGGTGGACAAACACCATGTGCGTGGGTTTTCTCGGGGTTCTCCCGTTTCCTCCCACTTTCTTCATTCCACCATTTCATTCATCACTCATCATCACCGTCTCCTTTAGCCTAACCGGCATAAGCGTGGGACGTAAAACTCAAAGATTTCATTTCATTTCATTTTTCTACTTCATATTTGTAAAATGAGCAAAAAGATCATTCTTTCATGCAGATTGGTAACATTTCATGACAACATTTAATTTTTATTTTCGATCTTGTGTTTTGTCATGAATTTATTTCTTCCTAATAAATAACTTGCTGCTCACGAGAGGAGACGAGACGAGACTGAATATTCGTGTCGATATAGGAAACAAGACAGAGTTCTTCTAATAGAAACATATATATACATTTCGAGACGAGAATGCACTTTCTGGACATCTTTTCGAGACAAGAAAATCCAAAATCTTGTCTCGTGAGTAACACTACTTGCGTTAGGTTTATATCTTTCTATTGAGGAACTTTCGTTTTAAAGAGTGGACGTTTCGAAGTAAAGATTGAAATGTTTACACCAAACCACTCTCACAAATAAATACTTACACCGAAACGTCGTTCGTCGAACGTCCTACACCAAAAGAGCTATATCCCATCCTACTCAAACCATGAGGAACACAACTTTTATACCAAAATCTGCTCTTATTCATATTTTCTGACTTCTTAGTACAGACCAGTAGATTTAAATGTGTGCTATGTATTGTACTGCAAGTTTTAAAAATTGATTACAGACAAGTGAATCTCGTTTTTCAGTTTTCCATCTATTCAAATTTAATAATAAAACCGGAAATAGTAGACATACAACGTTCGGTTACAATATGGTAATAAGATCAGAGAAAACTTATTCTTGGGACGATAAATCGAATGCAGAAATGAATTTCCCGGTATTCTGAACCGTTTTTCCTTTGTGGAAGTCAATATTGAAACCGGGAGTAGTAACAAATTGCCGCTACACACAGAACTACAAGTGCATCATAGGAAATTTGAAACATTTACGTGCATCAAATGGCGCGTTAATATGTATAAATTTACTTTTTGTCACTGATGCGCAGCATTTTCAACCCGAGAGAACGTTCGAAAATAAGAAATGGGTCATTTGAGACATTTAAATGCATTGTGGTTTAAGATTACTCGATTGATGCAGATTTTTGCATCTGCAGATGCATTTCTTCTTGATAAAAGCGTCACCTGTCGTGTTTTGTTTGAAGCTAGTCCCCAGCACTTACTGCGCATGCTCGACTGGTTTTCGTGTTGTAATGGAGCGAATTCTGACTTTTTATTGTGTGTGTTCGTTTGTTTGGGTGCTATCTGCTAAGGAAAACGGAGGTAAGTGTATATTAAAATACTATATTATTGTGTTAGGTAGTGGAAGTATGTAGTTATTAAGAAAAGTACCGTTAGCAAAACAAAAATAGCAACAAGAAAAGAGACAAAACCATAAGGGATTCTCAGAAGGAACTCGTTTCCTGCACAAATCCACAAACAAGTGAACAAATAAGGAATGTCGCTTGCTTGTGATTCATTTCCAAGGAGTGAAAGAAAATCACTTGACAAAAATCATCGTATGCAAGTGACCCATGCTACCAATTTACATAAAAGTACGTATGATTTCGAAAATAATTTCAGCTTTAAAACAAAAATGGTACTGGCTGCTAGGTTCTCATTAATTATATCCGATGCATGCGTGAACTCCGAAGCGCTATTATTATTATTATTATTATTATTATTATTATTATTATTATTATTATTATTATTATTATTATTATTATTATTATTATTATTATTATAGAAGAACAACAACAACAACAAAAATTCTCTTTTTCTCGATTTTCCCGCTCAGATACTCGACGGAGATATGCGAATTGTACCGTTTTAGAAGGCTGTTCTATTCTGAAGAGAATGAGGTACGAACCATAATCCTAGTATAAATAAGGATGTCTCAGGAAATTTTTACCTGAGATCCTGTTTTAAACGGGAATTTATGGTACTGTGGGCATATTATTTTTTGGCAGGCTTACTTTTGCACCTAGAAGATTGATATTTTGCACATACATTCAGTGTACTCTTTAGTATTTTGCAGATATATTGCAGATCTCTGCGTTGACACAAGTTGTGTTCAAACGGGTAAAAAGGTTTTAAAAAAGGGATATTTTAATAAATCCTTTTTTCGAGATTTTCCCGCCTCAGATACATGATGAAGACATGTGATTTGTAACGTTAGAAAGTACTTTCCATTCTGAAGAGAATGAGGTACGAACGATGATCCTAGGATAAATCGGGATGTCTTATAAAATTTTCCGTTTTATGCGGGAATTTGGGGTATTGTGGTGATATTCTTAATACATATGTTAATATTTTTTTTTACTTTACTTTTCTAAATAGAAGCTTGAAATTTTGTAGACATATTCACTATGCCCTTAACATTTTTCAGTTGAATTTGAGATCTGTGTGTTAACAAAGAGAGGAGGGGGCCAGAGGTGCTAAGAAAAATTGGATATTTTTAACAAAAATCCCATTTTTTGCAATGTTTCCCGCTTCAGATACATGACGGAAACATATGAATGGTACCGTTTGAAAGACTGTTGTATTCTGAATAGAATGAAGTGTAAAACATGACCCTAGGATGTCTCAGAAAACTTTTATATTGCATCCGAATCTTTTTGAGTGATCTGGGCCACTGTGGGGATGTTCTTAGCTGATTGGTATTTTTTTTTTCATACTTACTATTCAAGATAGAAGCTTGAAAATTTGTACACACGTTTCGTACTCCATTTAGTATTTTTCAGTAGATTTTGAGATCTGTGTGTTAACACAGTGTGTTCCGGAGGGACCCAAAATAGAAAAAAGGGATTTTTTCCCCAAAAGCCTAATTTTTTCCCTCAAACTTTCCGTTTCAGGGACATGATAGGGAAATGTGAATAGTAACGTTTGAACACAGCGTATAATAAGAAAAGGAAATTTCAAATGTAATTTTTGGCAACACTATCAGGTTAACTTTTCAGAGGTTAACAGGATTTTCCACTAGTGTTATGTTCTTCCAATGAATTCAATCTGATTATGAGATTTAAACTGACTGCTACTTCTTTTTAATTAAAATTCAGAGTTTCATGAATGGGAAATGAAAGAAACATAACTCAGCATGTCAGAAGGCTTCTGATGATGTGTCAGTAGAGACAAGAGACATACCCACTACAAAACATGCTACAGGCTAAACAAGTAACGTCTTAGTTACTGTTCTATTCTCAGTTTTTTTTTTTCAGAACACGTCGTGTACTTACGTAACATCATATATTACTGAGAAAGTAACCCTGATAGCGAAATTTTGATTTCAAATTTAAATTTAACATGGTAAATTACTATAGACCTACAGACTTTTATCCCAGAAATATAACTTTTTTAGAACATTGTAATTATACATCACAAAAACAGTTTTCATATTTTTGTACCTAATTCGAAACGTCCACGTATTTTTCCGTTTGCAAAATATATCTTTAATAAGTAAACACAGGAAAATGTAAGTGAACAATTCTTTCAGATGATTTTAAAATGAAACTTTGGGTGTCTTCCCGTTTGGCCTTTTCCCGTTTTACCTTGTGCCTGTTTTCATTACTTCCGGCTATGATACTAAGATAGTATATGCTAATTTGATTGTAAAGCGAAAGAGGAATTCCCGTTTGCCCTTTCCATTTCGCCTTACACCAGCGAAGGGAATTTTCAAATCATGATAGGGAAATTTAGTGTCATTTTGGAAAACATTTGTAAGGCTAGTAGTATTTACGTTTGAACGAACAGAACAGCGTATAATCAAAGCAAGTATTCATAATACTGTGTTATTTGCGTCACTGTTTAAAAAATTGCTCATGTAGCCTTGTATTTGTACCTCACATATGAAGAAGAGAGCGGCGGAACAACGAACATCAACAATTACTAACACATATAGGTAAGTATATATAATATTTGTAATAAGGTATAAGTAATTTTGACATTGAAGCTTCTCTGCATGTTTCTAATATTTATTCTTGCAACTTCTCCAAAAGTTATTTTAGAACTTTAGATATGGAACTTTTCTTAAATGGCATCCTAGCTAGCACACAAATACATAGTCCATTTTTTATTTATAGTGTAACACAATTAACCGGTCGTAGTTAAGCAATATTCCGTCAAGTATGACATTTTTTTCTGTTGATGTTTAAAATGAATTTATTTTCTTCTCTCCAGGAAGAAGATTGCTAAGGGAAATTACTGTAGTGAAACTGCATCTGTTGTCCCTATTTTTTGTGCCGTCAAACACTATATAACGTATGAGCATGAACCGGGCACCACTATCGCAAAGATTGAGTAAATTGAAGGTGAAAGGATCGTGGAGCGAAACGGACGACGGCAAAAACTTTTATTGAGGGATGAAGGCGTTGACACCACTAGAATTCTTGTGAGTTATATTTTAATAATCAAGAAAATAGTTTATCGTTTCCTACTTTTTCCTTGCGTTTTTTTTAAATCGTGAAAATCTGATATGACAATAGTAATAGAAGTAAGAATATTAATATTAAAGCATTTTCTTTAGAATGTCTGTGTTATTTCTATCTTCAATAGGGTTTCGGCACTATTGGAACTTTGGAGATTCTTTGTCAGTGCGACAGGATTGTAATGGATGGGACACTTAAGACTGTACCTCGCCTTTTCTCCCAAATGTACACCCTGCACGGAAAATATTTCGGCCAGGTATTTGTTCTTCTCTTCTGCATATTTCCCAGTAAAAAGCAAGACACACATGTAAGATTACTGGAGGTAATCAGGGGTTTCTATTGATCCTGAGAAAGTAGCAATCAATGCTGTAAATAAAGTATTTCCCGGTTAAAATCAGAGGATGTTCCTTCCACTTCTCTCAGTCTGTTGGAGGAAGGTTCAGCCGTTAGGACTTTCTCAATTGTACGTGGAAAGATGGATTCGACATGCAGCAGCACTACCTCTGGTACCAACTTCCCATTTAGATGTAGTGTTTTTACGTTTGCAAGAAGATGCGCCTGACGTTCTATGTAAGGAGGAGTTCCATGATTATCTTGTAGACAATTGGCTGGATGATGGTGATACGTTATTTTCTCTGTAAGTATGTTTTCTTTTCTACATAAATAGATGGCGTTTAGTGCAAGTTTTTTTTATAGTATTAAATCATTAATTAAGCTATTCCGAGCACTCTACAGTATAGCATTTTCACCATTGGCTTCTCTTTAGCTTTTAGGTAAAAAAAAATATTTTTTCTTTACAAGACTATACAAGGTGTGCGATCATACCCACAAATTTAGCTAAAGAGTGAAAGATAATTGTTTATACAAACATTTTGCAAGTTTAGATGCGTGAAACACCAACACACCATGATCTCGCTTATCCGACCATCCTTTGTTCCACATACCGTATGATCCGATATATCATTGCAGATAGTACCAATCGGCAAGAACTGCTAGTTGTGGTCTTAATATATTTTTCATGCTCTGGAGTCTATCGCCTATCGCGTCTGTCTACACCTTGAGTCATACGTCTATAATTCAGTGCAGACACGTATCCAGGTTTTCTATTCGGAGGGGGCCCAACATGAATCCTCGTAAGCACGTAATTCTAATGTTTTAAAAATATCAATATCAACATCAATAATAATAATAATAATAATAATAATAATAATAATAATAATAATAATAATAATAATAATAATAATAATAATAATAATAATAATAATAATAATAATAATAATAAAAATAATAATAATGCAACAGTTCTGTACTTCTCTTAAACTTTTTCCTACTTTTCATTTATAAACCGATTTACTTTGGAAATTGCATTATAACACAAACAAAATGAAATATATTTTCGAGAGAAATGTAACTAAGGAAAACTGTCTATTACGTATATCACATAACAAAAATAGCAAGAAGACATTGAGTGTAAAGTTCTAATATATTAAAGTTAAAAACAGAACGGAAACGAAATGTTAATCCTATTTAAAACTGTTCTTTAATTCCACCTGGTATAATGGCATTATGGCATGTTCTTAGAATTATAACAAGACAACAGCACATTGCCCAAAGTTTGGACACTGACTACTAGTAAACTGATATAAAAGAACCTCAAAAGGGTAAAAGTAAGTTTATTAAAAAGTGCTTGAGTTTCGGAGGGGCCAGCCCTCAGGCCCTCAGGCCCTCACGCTGGATACATCCCTGATTCAGTGCAGTGCAGTTATTTGTTATGAAACATTATTATTAGATGCGTAATATGTAAAATTATATCATAAGTTTTATTTTTAATAGGTCTTTTCTTAACCCATCCATATTATCCAGCGTTCTACCTGTCTGTTTATGTCGGATAAGCGAAAGTATACTGTATTTCCAAAGCTAGCATATACATGAACTAGAATTGTATCGTCCTAGAACAGACAATAGTGTGAAATGCTTATATTAAAAGGCTGGAATAAAAAAGCATAAGTACTGTTTTGTTAGCGTGAGAACAAATTAAAAATAATTCAATATATTTCCTAGGTATCAGATTATCATCTTATTGTGTCGGTGGGTATTCTTTTTTAAACATAGTTTTAAAAGTCATACCATTCGCAATATTCCTAAGGAAATCGAAAGAAAAACTCCTATGTGCATCTTGTGGAAAAGCGGCTTAAGTTCATGTGCCGAAACCGATTCCCACGTTAAGCTATAGATAGAGTTTCCGTACTTCAAAAATGCAAATCCGGGACGCTACTAAATTACGAGAATCTTTGAAATGCTTAAAATGGAAAGAAGTGTTGAATACTAATTTACTTTCCTCCATTAGATAGAGTTGTTCAAGTATTACGTTATCACTTTTTATTCATTTCACTAGACTTTTTTCCAAGGACGCCGATTTCTCTGTAAATTTGGTGGGGGCATTCAAATGCAGAAGATATATATATATATGAGGATTTTAAGACAAATTGCACTCAAAGTATGCCAAATATTGGATATTCATAAATACAATGGGGCCCTACATGAGCTTTGGGGGGCCCGGCCCCCCAGGATCGGCGCCCTTGCCCTCTTCCTAGTTAAGCAAACGTAAGTAAATAATTTACTCCCTCCCCCTGGTAAGCAAAATTGTTTTTTCCTCAAGATCTATTGTGTTTCGTGAAATAACAGCAGGAATTTCCTGATTACTTAACCATTTAAATGAATGTTTTCAATTAGAGCCATCTCATCGATTCGCGTTGCGTAGGACTGAAATGGATTAAGGGTCAATAATGAAGATGAGACTTCCATATCAAACATGAAGAGATATGTGGATCGGAGATCTTTCTTTGTTCGACTTGTTTTTTCAAATCCATGATGGGAAATTATATTATGAGTACAATTTTCGAAATTAATAGTATACAATCGTAAATATATCTTACAAAACGATGTTTTGTGCAAAATACTTTGACTCAAAGAATAAATTACAAGTAATAAACTTGTTACTTTTCCTGAAGAGTCTATGTCTTCAATGAGACGGAGCCTTGATTCGAGTTGATCCTAAACGAATCATTCAGAAGTCGAAGTCGGAAGATGTTTCCCATTTTTCCAAAACACTCTTGGTCGATTGCAATCTGCCTCACTTGTGAGAGGACAACCCCATGCCGTAAGCATCGGTGGACCACCGATAGGCAACTAGCGACATGTCCGCAAAAATTGGCGGTCCCGCAGCCAAAAATTGGTCCCACTTCCGTTTTGAAAATTATACCACCATCGGCAGAGAAGCGACGGAACGCCAACGAACCACAAAATTATTCCCCTAAAATACGTTAAGTCGCCTATATGCGTAATTTCTTTGCATCAAGGTGAGCCTAAAAACACTTTTTAAAAAAGTAAAAGAAGTGCCCTGAGCTGGGCATGAACCACCAGCCTTAGAGTTACTAGTTGCGGGTTCTTCCGAATTCGCCACGAAGGCAATTATGAACACAGCTTGTAGAGTGATAAATCGTTGAAGTCGTTTTAATATTTCCAATCAGAGTGCTCCTTTAACCGTGTGTATTTGACGATAACTGTTTGGAATCAGATCAAATGCACTCGTCATGTAATTTTATAACAAAATGACAAGCGTCTATTTACTTTTTTCAGAGTTCTCCCATATTCACTTGCTAGTGATCGGCGACAGTTGCCAACCAAATTCATACAATTATACGCACCCATCTCAAGATTTTTCACTTCATGATGTAAAGGCAGGAGTTACTCTTGAGCCCCGGAGTTCAAGTATTGTCCTTATAATAACAATTCGTCAGGGAAAATATTATATAATAATAACCGCATGCATATGATTGGCGATAGTTCGTGTTGGTCCCTTTGCGATTCTCCGTGACAAATCAAAGGAGCGCGGATCAAAATGAAGTCCTCGCTGTTGTGGTGGTAACTTCAATACCCCCGATATTTGCTTCGACTCGACGAATCCCTGCCACTAGTGGCACACTAGCGGCAATCCTTCGACGCGTCTCTATATCGACGATCGACGTTTACCGGCAAGTGAGCCACTGGGTATTGGCGACGTTTACGGCATGGGAAAGCTAATAAACAAACAAACCAATAAACAAAATCTAAAGCCTTATAAAAAGTTTTCCCAAAATTTACATTTAGCAAAATCATTTGTTGGTATTCCAAAACTGTAAATTCACCTTTATTCATAATTTACTTCTATCGTAGTTTTGATATGAGAATGATATGTCTGAAACTGTAACACAGGTCATTAAGAGTTTTTCTTTGGCTTTAGTCAGATTTAGCAGTTTTGCTTAGCAGTCAGTCAATTTGGATCTGTGATTTTAAAATGTTTATAGATTTCCTTAATTTTTTCATTTCTACAATAGTTTGCAACTAACACCATTAACGTATCTCTTTCGATATTTCCATAAATAATGGCTTGGTCACTCTCAGTATATTTCAAACACTAAACTACTTACGGTGTCTTACTCCATCAATCCGAACTACAATTAATATCCAACAACTCTGTGCATTTTCCCTTAAATCTGCAAACTTTCTACTAGGTTAAAACTGAGTATTTTCTATTTTCTTCTTTTCTTGCTAAAACGAAAGTGTTCTTTAGACAACCTGAAATGATGGCTCTATACTACATTATGTTGCATAGGGCATTTTATGTAGCATATCATTTGACAGTTGGACACTTTCTTGGTATATTGAAAGCGACAGGGATCAAGTCCTTGTACACTTACATGAGAAGTAAACAAATTCTTTTTAATTGTTGGAATTGTGCCAATGCACTAGGTCCAGAGAGTTTTCAATTTAAGATTATTATTATTATTATTATTATTATTATTATTATTATTATTATTATTATTATTATTATTATTATTATTATTATTATTATTATTATTGACTTAGGTTTTCTTGAATATTAAGCAATATTTCACAAAAAGCTGGTATTTTTAAACAAATGTATTCGATATCAAGTTTTCATAAAGTAGTCACTCTCTCCTATAAATAATTTCAGAAGGGCCGCGGTGGCTCAGTGATAAAGCGCTCATCTTTGGTGCATGGGATCCTTGGTTCGACCCCAGCTCACACCAAGTGAATTTTGTGGTGGAGAAACACCATGAGCATGGGTTTTCTCGGGGTTCTCCCATTTTCTCCCACTTTCTTCATTCCACCATTTCATTCATTTCTCATCATCACCGCGTCCTTTAGCCTAGCCGGTATAACCGTAGGTCGTAAAACTTAAAGATTTGATTTTGAAATAATTCCAACCCAAACAGTTGCAGGAAGTATGTAATTTCGAATAAAACAAACTACTCTATAGAATTCTGAGTATTATTATTTTTTTTTACGAGTATATATACAATTCTAGTGGACCTTATTTCCAAATCGAAGGATAAGAAGAATAAATTCACTCTCTTATTATTATAGATTCATTTCCATTGAAGCAGTTAAAATAGCTGGGAAAAATTAGAAAGCCATATCCTATATTCCAGTGTGCCACAACCGGATAACACGGCACACTAGCGTGCCCAGCAAAATGAACAGTGTGACGCAAACTTTTACCTATTATTTACAAGAATATTTGTCGAGTTTATTTTATTTATTATTATCAACGATTCTTCCACGGATCAGTTATCTGTATATACTTAAACAAACAAGTATCACATTGACGGCATGAGTGTAATTATTTACTTTAATAGTAATAGAAAGGTATATTTTCTTGTATTTTCTACCGTTAATAACGCATCCGGTCTAGAAAGCTGGACTAACAACAAGATAACCTGATGTGCCAAACACACACCACCCTTTAGTCGTGAGTGCCACAAGTACTTTTCTACGTCTTGGTACCCTAAGAGTTGTTGCCTTCAAAGAGAGAGAGAGAGAGAGAGAGAGAGAGAGAGAGAGAGAGAGAGAGAGAGAAATAACTTAAGTCCATTGCACTTACATACTTAAATAAATAAATTATGTAAATAACTGTTTCGTTTTCTGTTTATTATTATTATTATTATTATTATTATTATTATTATTATTATTATTATTATTATTATTATTATTATTATTATTATTATTAATTTCTTAGAAAGTTGACTGCCAAAAGTATGCACACTGCTCTCCCGTACAGCGCCTCGTGTACGATTTTCCGTACACAAACTGTATATTCCAAGTTTGTTGTGTTCATTCTATAGGTGTGTTTGTAATTAGATGCATATGAAGCAGAAGTCAAAATCTAATGTCCACGTTACGTATATGCAAAACCATAGACAAAGAAATTTATGAAGAAAAACATTTATGGCGCTAAAACAAAGGGCGAAAATGAAGTACCGGCGGATTGTTGCCCGTAGTGCACAGGTGGTAACGGTTAACAGTGTTAAATTTAAACTAATAGTTTTAATTAAGCACGAATTTAACTTATAGTGTACAGTGGGGAAGCCTCAGGAGTTCGCTAGGATCCTTACAATATCGAACCCCGTGAAATGCACAGCAAACCTGTCCGCAATCCCCCGTAATATTCAACAGATATTGTGTATTAATACTCATTTCAATGCAAACCCTTATAGACCTACACACTTCAATACTCAACGAAGGTACGGACTATTCATGAGTTAAACTCTCTCACCTGATGTATTCTCCTAACATGTCTCCCAGCGATTACAACATTTTTTGGTATCTCAATCACTTCCTAGTAGGATAGCTTTAACTAGAGACCACTGATTAACCCGGTATTGGATGTTTCACTTTCTTACATTTGGAGTTGACAGTCAACGGTTGGACATTTCCACGCAAATATCTAATATTAACAACGTTTCTTCTATAATTTCGTAATATTGTATTATTTCTTTGTATTATTCATTAGCTTGGTTAGGCTTGTTTAAACACTTTTCTCTTTGCACCTATACCTTAACGTTGGATAAAAATACACTAGCTCTTACCGGGAATCAAATCCAGAACCAATGCATTTGAACCATTTGGCCACAACAAAGCACATTTAAAAAGAAGTTTCGATTTTGTTAGGAAAATTGTGATTTAAAATATATATTTAAGAATGGGTACGGATGAAACGCACTGAATTTTCTCGCTCGAATTTCTTAAAGTGACTCGTGTTAGGCTGCAGTTCTTACTCAAACATTTATTTGGGAAATGCGAAAAAAATAATGTGCTTTGGAAAACTTTGTTGGAAGCAACTTACGTCCAAAAGTAAAGTACCGATTGGTCATATTCCTGTTAGAAATAACTTATGACATATATTAGAATTCTTAAGGAAATAATTGTATGTGAACTATGAGCAAAAGCGTCTGAGCTCTTTCTGAGAAAATCGTCAAAAAAGTCATCCCCAAGAATAAAATATCCCTTGTGTATCTTTTCTGGACAAACAAGTTATGCTATTTATTAAATACGAACAAAATTGCCTGAGTCAATCTCGACAAAATCGTAGGGTAAAACTTGTTCCGAAAAGTAATATACCACTTCTAGCTTTTTAGGATGATGGAATTACACCATATCGTTAGGTTATTTATGTAATATTTATTTATGAAATATGAACAAAATTGCGTCAGGCGTTAATGGTAAAATCGTCGGAGAAAAGTAAACTACCCCTTCTGATTGTTTACAAGACGAACGAGTTGTGTCATATTATTAGGTTATTAATGATACATTTATTTATGAAATGTGATTGAGAAAATTCGAAAAAACGCATCCCATGCTGTAAATTAGACCTTACGCACTTTTTCAGAGCAATGATTCATACTATATGTGTAAAAAATAAGCAAAATCTTTACAACTGTTTTTGAGACAATTAGTTATTTTAAATTTTCATCCTTCAGTAAACCACCCTTATTTTTAGGTGTCGGGGGATATAGAATTCGAAACAATAAAGTGTTATAGAAACTTCATGTCTAGAATTCGGTCCAGATACGTCGAACAGTATGGCCTCTATTTGAATGCATTTAAAAACGTGACGAACCGACAGACGAACAGATGGACCTACATCAAAATCACTTTTTCGATATGTGGGGGCGTGAAACTTGAATTCATTGAAATCTCGAATTCAATTTTCATCACTATTACTAGAATTTCTTTCGTCGCTCGAACGTGAAAACTAATACGAATACAACGACACGTAAAGTGATAATTTGTAATTCCCAAAATTTAATGAGTTACGTTTAATGTGTTGCCATGCTAGAAAAAAGCCTATGCCTGTTTGTTATATAATTTTAATATCAGTTTTTCACGCTACTATATAATGTACAAATATGGTATGATTATCGTTTATATTCATTCTATCTTTTGGAAATATTCGTGTTCCGCATACATAGACTTTTATAATTTAGTTTCGTTTAACGAAAGCATTCCTTACACAGACTTTGATTGCATTTCTTGCACTTTTGGATATGAAAAAAGAAAGAGGGAGAAAGTCAATACTCTAAAAAGAAAAAAAACACAAGCACACACATACACACACAAACGATAATTTGACATCAGCTTTTTTTCCTTTCAATCTTTTTTCATGACAACAAGCATCATTCGATGTAACGTCATGTAGATATAACAAGGGATAACACTGGAAAGACTGTCAAGGTCGCGTATGTTCTTTTTCCTGTTCCTGACACGCAAATCCGAAGTGAGTTGTCTGCTGTTCAAGAACGGGCAGGGGAGGTGTAACATACAAGACCATAAACTGTAAACAATAACTGATTCCAATAGTACACGTATTCTAATACTGAATAAATACGTCGATTAAAGGATATATCAATTATACATTTCCTATAGGCCTAATGTTTTGTAAAAAATATATGGGATGGGATGGGATTCGTTGTGGTGTCAAAATAATAAAATAACTACGAGTCCGCCACTCTATCCACCTAACCACGGAGGCAACGTTGTGTTTGCTCTTTTTTCTTACGAAATAATCTTCATAACCATGGTTCGTATCGCTTCGAACCTTAAGATAAGAGTTTTTCTGTTTAATTCTATATTTTCGTACGACATCTTAGTTACAGAAGCTAATTTATATTTGGCAGGCAATCTACACACTAGGTTTTAACCAATAAATGCAACATTTTACTCCACTATCCAGTTCCTTGATCCAACTCCTCGCCTCCCCTACTGAATTCCCTCCGCAATCGTGCTCTGCTACTGAAAAATCCCTAGAAATCATCGTTGCCAGTATACACAAAACCGAGCATAATTTTGTTTTTGTTTATATATTTTTATTATTTTATTATATTTTTTGGAAATATCTGCTTAGATGGATTGCTTTCTATTATCTCTACATACTAATAACTAAATTTTACCCATAAACGTAAGGAAAATGGAATAATGTTATATGCGAAAAATCGTGAGTTGCAGTATACGCGCAATTTTTTGCGCATGTGGGTATATCCGTTCTACAAATAATACTTCAGTTTGGCATTCATATAATTGGAAACCAAGCTAAATCGATATGCCATACCCTGATATTATAAATTGGCAAACAAGTCTTATTTCATCAAAATTATTGGTTTGCAGATTTTTCTTTCTATACCCCCTTCTTTTTCCTTCATGAACTAGAGTTGCTGAAGTTGTACTAGAGACCTACATGAGTCGAACTTTGCGCCCGAAGCCCAATCCATCCCTAACGTAACTAACTCCGTCCAGCTCGGACCCGGAAAATTTTGGAGTTTTTTTTGGCTCGAACCCAACCTGGCCATTAAGTTTTAAAAGGTCTTGGCCCGAGCCTGGTCCGACAGCTAAGGAACACTAACTGTTCAAATTGCATTGTTTGCAATGTCTTTCAGTACACGTGCAGCCGTGCAAACAGACTTCAACGTTTAGCTTTATTTCAACTATCATTTAATAAGAAACATTAATTACACAGGCCTACAGAAAAAAATTTTCTTGGTGCCTAAAATTTTAGAGCTGATTTTAACTATGTGTGGGGCGCTGAATCCAATAATGTAAGCAGTTTTTTTCTATCAGCTCTACTTTGGTAGATACAGGCTACTGTACCAGTAGTGTTATTTACGTTACAATGTATGTGGAAGAAATATTACAATCCAAAATAAATATGTAAATTATAAATGATGTAACCACTATTTCTGCATGCTCCTTGCAATAGTATACAAAATAAGCAAAAGAAATACAAATATTCTCGTAATAACAAGTTTGAATATGATCTTATAAACTCTGCAACTCAAATAAATCCTACTGTGCTCTATAGAGATTTCTATTTGGAAGAACGGCGCTCTTTTCTCATTAGTGCTGCTATCTGTCGGTACTAAACGGAAACTAGTCATATAGTAGTTCCAGGAACGTCCACTAGATTGCATTGGTATTCTACTTGGCTAGTGGATCGTAGTTGTTGTCTTGCAGGTGGAGTGACATGTTGGAACATGTGAGTTTTGTTCTGAAATCATAACTTGTATCGCGTATACTAAGGCTTTATATTTAACATCCGTGTTAGTGGCCTGAACATAAAATGAGTTCAAGTCGAAGAAGTTGTGTTAACCATCCTGATGTGTTTTGCTACATATGTGGTGAGTACACATTTAAAGACAATAGAAAACATATCAGTGACTTTGTAAAAAAAGCATATCATGCATATTTTGGTGTACGCCTAGGGGACCAAGATAAAACGTGGGCTCCACATATTGTGTATAAAATGTGTACTGAACACTTGCGACAGTGGACAACTGGAAAAAGAAAAAGTCTTAAGTTTGGTGTTCCAATGGTTTGGAGGGAACCCACAAACCATGTTGATGACTGTTATTTCTGCCTGGTAAATGTTACGGGTATGAATAGAAATAACCGGAACAAGTGGACATATCCTGATCTGCCTTCAGCAAGACGTCCAGTTGTTCATTCCGATGAAATACCAATCCCAACGTTTCGCCACTTGCCAGAGATTTGTGAGACTGAAAACGAACGTAGTGAACACTCTTGTGACATGGATGATGGAAGTGACAGTGATTATGAGGGAATGTCAACAATTCCTCAACAGTTTAATCAAGATGAGCTAAATGATCTAGTTAGGGACCTTAATCTTTCAAAAGAATCGTCTGAATTACTTGCTTCCAGATTGAAGGAGAAAAACGTACTAGAATAAGGAACTAAAATCACATTCTACCGAACAAGGGAAAAGGAGTTTTTACCATTTTTCACTGAAGACACAAATCTCGTATTCTGTCACGATGTTAGAGGTCTCCTAGAACACATGGGTCTTCCAGAATACAATCCAGATGATTGGCGCCTGTTTATTGATAGCTCCAAGCGAAGTTTAAAATGCGTCCTTCTACACAATGGCAATAAATATGGCTCAATTCCAATCGCTCATTCAACACGACTGAAAGAAGAATATGAAGCAATTGCTTTGGTTATGGAAAAAATTAAATATCAGGACCATCAGTGGGTGATTTGTGTGGATTTAAAGATGGTGAACTTTCTTCTTGGACAGCAAAGTGGCTACACAAAATATCCTTGTTTTCTATGTCTGTGGGATAGCAGAGACAAAGCAAACCATTGGTCAAAAAAAGAGTGGCCGCAGAGAGACGACATGGTTGTTGGTAAGAAAAATATTATTAACATGCCTATTGTTGAGTGTGACAAAATCATTTTGCCACCTCTACATCTCAAGCTCGGTTTGATGAAGCAGTTTGTAAAGGCGCTAAATAAGGACGGGCCGTGCTTTGCTTACATGGGAAACAAGCTACCTCAGATCAGCACAGAAAAATTAAAAGCTGGAATATTTGATGGTCCCCAAATAAGACAACTCATGAAAGATCCGGCTTTCGTGGAGTCCATGAATGAGACTGAACGTAGAGCTTGGACCTCATTTGTAGAAGTTATCAAGAATTTCCTTGGCAATAATAAAGCTGATAACTATGTTGAGCTAGTGAACCAGATACTTAATGCATTCCAAAAACTTGGATGTAATATGAGTATCAAAATTCATTACCTGCACAGCCATTTGGACCGTTTCCCAGACAACGTAGGCAGTCTGAGTGAAGAACAAGGTGAAAGATTTCACCAAGATATTAAAACAATGGAGGACCGCTTCCAAGGAAGATGGGATGCCCATATGATGGCAGATTACTGCTGGAACCTAAAAAGAGACTGTGCAAAGAAACATTCAAGGATGTCACGAAAACGAAGCTTCCGAAGTGTTGAATAGAGCGTTTTGAACAAATTATTTGATTTTTTATTCATACAAACTATTATAAAATGTAGTTACAGAGTTATTATGTACTTGATGTTTGTGTTTATATGGTTTTCATTATTTTCAAAGTGTTCCAAATAACAGATTTAAATGTCATAGTTTTCTTTTCACTTACAGTAAAACAGCACCTATGCAATTTTCAACGTTGTAGCAGGTCAGTCTTGCAATTCCTATATCTCAAAAACTAAAGCTGTTAGGGGAAAACTAACGCCATATTTGGATTCAGCGTCCCAATTCTACTTCAAATCAGCTAAGAAACACCCGGCACTAAAACCACTGTAAGCCAGTGTTATTAAAGAACTGCAATTAATCGTCTCGAGCCCGTCCTGCCCTGAAGAGAAAGCAGTATCGAACCCGCCCGATCCCGGCCCGGCCCAAAGAAGGAAATGAGCTGGTCCTCCCAGTGCGACCTATAGGCCGGAGCGGATTGCGAGTCTCGGACTGAGCCTGGTCCATGCAGATCACTAAGTGTACATGACTTTCCTCCAAAGTTAAAGCAATTTTTAAGTTGATGGAAATGGCAAATGCGCAATATTTGATGAAAGTCTTTCGAATTGGTTGTTCGCATGTACCTATAATTCCCTAATACAATGGGAATGGTTTATTATCATCTCCTTCTGAATGGATTTTCCTACATTTCTAGTGGCTGAATCGCTTTGTGACCAGCCACTCAGTAATTAACATCATTCAATTCACTAGAACTGCTTGTTTAAGAGTATAAAATGGAATATGTTTCGCCGTTTTCATTATTATGTTATATTGATTGATGGATGGAAATTTAACGTCCCTCTTTAGCACCGATCCTATGTGGCACGATATCTACAATTGACTGATTAAATCATTAAGGTTTAATGTGATGTCAGCATCGAGGCTATTTATTCCCGTTACAATAAGACCAATGCCTAAAACATGCATCTTGTTCAAAGTAAAGACTTCTAGAAAAAAATTGATGTTTAGATATAAGCTCGACAAAATAATAGAATAAAAATAGCCATATATATATATATATATATATATATATATATATATATATAAAGATTAAATTAGAAAATATAAAACGCTTAACAACAAAGTAACTAAAAATAGCAATAATAGCAACACATTAAAATAAACTCTAAGGAGGGAACCTATCCAAGTGTATCTCTGACTTCGAGTCGAGACTATGGCCGTTGGATACCTTGTCCCAAAAGAACATAACACGAAAAGGGATACATCCTCGATCGCAACCGTTGTGAAGATATAAACGTGAAAATTAGAAATTGAGCTCCATACTATACATTACAAAGTCGGATTCCGGGTCAGATTATTCGGAAACGGTCGGGTAAGGAAACTCAGCGAATACATATCAAATTAGTGTGGGGAGCCCAACACCTTTTGAATGAAAAATTTGTGTCCCCGGGGCACTCCCAGGGTCCCAGGCGGGGTCCAACTCAAAATTTGGAAATGGATCCTGGGGTCAAGTAGCATATTGTATGAAAGCCATTGTTAAATAAAATAAGATAGAACAAATCTCAACTCTCTACGATAACCCTGTGCAAACGGGCAACTGGTCAAAATGTCAATACAACCTACATCAGAAAATCTACTGACAAGCTTCTAAATCCGTTAAGTTGCGACAATAACAAAACAGAAAAACACGTTTAAAAGTGCAAGGTATTGAAGTAAAGCAAATTGCTGCAGAGTCTCTCTCTCAAAAGCATCCTCCGATATATTTTATTTCTGCACCATTATTCCAGTTTTCTCCAACCCTCCGATAGAAATTTCACGGTGCAATCTGTGAATTTGGGGACCCGATGTGCGAAGCATATGCCGTTCCCTTTTGACCTCACCCTCCACGACGGTTGTGGTTGACAATGTAACCTTTCTCTTCTAGGACACGAAATCCAATGGTCATCGTCATTCTATGGTCCATTGGTTATTCGAAGTCACACTTATACTTGGATAAGGTTCGTTGTGCAACTCTGTGAGAGACTGCAAGGTTGCGATCGAGGATGTATCCCTTTTCGTGTTATGTTCTTTTGGGACAAGGTATGCAACGGCCATAGTCGCGATTCGAAGTCAGAGTTACACTTGGATAGGTTCCCTCGTAAGAGGTAACACCGCAAAGAATTTTAACTAGTCTGATCTCGCGAATATAAACGAGAATTCGGACACTAAAGATCGCGTTATCCCTCACCAGGTAAGATTTTCAGTCAGTCCGAAAAGCAAGTCGCTAATTATTATGAATCTACCATGGAGCTACGCGCTTTAGCCACCTGACAACATTAAATTGGAGGTTTTCTATTAATAGAGTAAGATTAAATATGGCGGCGAATCGCGAAATACAAAGAGTAGATAGTTAACTAAGCGGATACAATCTTGATTGATACTGTTTCTGTATATAACATAATCGAGTCGTTCATATTGAAGTATTATAATTACTAAGGGATGAAACTGAACAAGGTCGGAAGTCCAATTATGTATATACAACCATCATGAATATCTAATATTCAGTCACGTGCGCAAGAACTTATTTCGAAAGGGATCCAAAGCTTTTGAGGGTCCAAACTAAATATACGAATAAGTTATTTTAACATTTGTAAAATCTATTCAAAAATTAGACTAAAAATTAATTAAAACTTGGGATTTATTGAAGGGGGAAGGTTCGTGATTTGGTTTTTTGTTACGTCACGCACTATACTTAGTGATACGCACGAGATGATACAGAATTTTCGTTACAAGATTCGAGACGAGACAGATCTATTTCAATAGAAAATATATACGGTTTTCGAGACGAGACAGAGCTTTCGAAACATTTTTTTCGAGACGAGATATCTTCAAATCTTGTCTCGTGCGCATCACTAACTATATTTAAGCATTACTATAATATGTTGTGAGTGACTCAATTTTTGCAGAGTTGCACTTGCGTTTTTGATTAATATTCAACGCTGTAAACATTAATATTGAACATTATAACTTGAATAGACAAACTATTCTAACCTCTTAATCACATTTGCTTCTAGATAGCCCATAGTCATAGTACTTGTTCATACGTTTAGACACTGATACTATAATTGCGAACCTGTTTTCTTTCCAGATGTTTAGATTGCTTTATACATTTTCTCTCAATGGGGTAGAAACATGGACTTAAGCAAAAGGGACGATAAAAGATTGCAGGCTTTTGAAATGTGGGTATGGAGAAGAATATGGAGAATTAGAATGTACATTTGATTTCACATAATATGAAGTATGTGTATTTTCTTTAGGGTTTTTGATAATTCTCGGTGCTTTGGATTCAATTCGGGATAAGATATGGAGTAGGAAGAATTGCGTTCATTTCCAACATGAAAGTTTCCGGTTGTCGAAGTGGCTCAGTAGTAGACCGATCAGTTCTGATGTGTAGGATTCCTGTTTTGATCGTAGCTCTCGTTAAGTGGGCATTTAGGTAGATAAACATCGTATCCGTGTGATTTCTCATTGTTGTCCCGAACCCGATTCATCTCACGTTCTTCAGTCTACCATGTCGTTCATTATCACCATCACCAAGTCCCATAAAGTCAGAACAAAATCGGACACATCGAGCTATAATAATAATAATTGTCTCTATCAAACTAAAAATGCTGTGCAGTGCAGAGTTGAGATATTTTTTATTAAGTTTACAATTACATCGCCTGACTTTTTAATAATTTCAACAATATAGATAATAACTTCCATTCTATAATTATTTACATTCCAAGAAAACACACAATCACTTCATGAAAAGAAATTCGGAAGTGACTCTGAAACATATTTTTTAATTTGAAAAGAAGAAGTAACCCTTACCATTGAGTTGTCTCATCCATTAGCAATAGGTCTGGAAAACCTGGGAGAAACTGTACGCATTATTGATGTAAAATTTAAGAAGTATAATAATACTGTTTTCAACATTAACATTAGTGTTTTCTCATCCTATTTCGTTCATTGATAGACCTACATCACTAAGAGAACTACTAAAGGATATATCAACACACTGTTTTCGAGAGAAAATACTGTCTTCGATTGCGGACTCTGAGTTTGTATCAACCTTCCTATTACTTGTTGTAAAAGAATTCTAATACCGACATCTCTTTCGCTTTAGCTTTGCAAAGCCTTCTTCTTTGGTTCCATCTTTCCTGGAGTTGCTGTTAATATTCTTGTTCGATCACTACTCTTTTTCCCACGGTTGGTTTTATTAAGAGGGGTAGGCAGCCTTCGATAAGGACGGATATTCTGAGGGGTTACTAACGCAGTGGAAGATATTGCCGCAAAATATAACATATGTAGTTTCTTGGATAGCTAATGTAAGTGAGCTTTGAGGCAGAAGCTCTGATGAACCATGGTCCATACCCTCAGATATGCTGGCAACATTCTGCATGGTAAGGTTGTCTATAATTTTCGCTGGTGAAACGGTGCGTTTCAGTTCAATGAAGGATCTGGACGGTCATTTACTGAAGATATCAGGAATTAGTCTTCTGTAAAAGGAGCACTGTTGAAAGGGTATTTTAGTCTTTTTAAATCCAGATACGATATTCTATTGTGTCGTATCACAGGGGTATACCCGTCCTACAAACTCATCAATAGAATGAGGAGAAATAGTTTTTCCTGGGTTATTAATCAGCCAGTCATTGCACACCCGATTGTAATGGGTCTTCAGAGGTCCATAAAGCGAAACATCCACCAGTTCAGTTTGACTGCAATGCGGGTTAAAATGTTCATAACACGCCATTTTGGTAAGCATTCTCTACCACAATGATGTTTACGTGGTTTTCGTGGTGTTCGAGGAGCAATATGATTGGATTTTCTTTCTAATATTTTGAAATTTGGTTAACGTGTTCTAAACAAACACCAAATATCTCAGCAATCATCCATCCAGTGATCCTTGCTAATGTCAAGCTATGAGGTGGTATTTTCTTCAGGAACAAATTCTTGTACCCTACTCTCGAATATAGAAAAACTGGAGGAATGCTATTCTTAACTGCATTGAAGGTACATAGCACTGTCACTTGTTCAGCACGTTCCGCTCATGTTACCTGTCCGAATTGTTTCTGTCCTCGTGAAGCTATCACACCTGGCGTTGTGTGTACGGTACTAAATCCAGTTTGATCACAGTTAAAAGTACACTTCAGAGTGAAGTTACATTTCTCATATGCTAACTTCAAATTGTTTAAAAAGTCGTCCACGTTTTACTTATTGAAGCTGGTACTTCCTGATAAACTTTTGATTCCAGAGATCGCAGTGATAACTGAGAGGGATACTCCATAAAACCATTAAGCCAGCCATATCCCGCATTTTTATGCACAGTTTAAGATTCGGGCATATTCTTCTTCAAGACTTTTGCATATGCGTAAGCCTCGTTCTAGCATACGTTCGTAAATGCCTCGTTCTAGCATATACTTCAACTTACTTGCGCTAACGAGGGTTTACCGCAAAAAAGATTTCCTTGAAATATTACAACATCTCTATTTGATTCTTCCTTGTACTTTTTAATATGCCTAGCAATAGCTGATTTCGATATGTTGTGTTCTCCTGCTACCTCTCGTATACTCTTTTTTTCTCTATTACTATCTTTACGGCTTGCAGAATATTACTGTTTGCTGTTTGTAGGTAGTCTAGGTTTATCTTCTTCCACTTGCGTGGCATTTTACTGAAACACAGATGTGAAAAAATACTAAATAAATATAGCGTTAGCCAAGCGGAAACACA
Source organism: Thermobia domestica (assembly GCF_964235325.1). Taxonomy (NCBI): domain Eukaryota; kingdom Metazoa; phylum Arthropoda; class Insecta; order Zygentoma; family Lepismatidae; genus Thermobia; species Thermobia domestica. The sequence continues at coordinate 136,567,462 of NC_137460.1, forward strand.
GGAATTATAATAAAACTACCTAATGTTTTCACACTTGTGAGTAGAAAGGAGTGGGACAGTGTCCCAATCCTCCTCAATTCATCATGTCATAATCCTCCCTGAATACCCACTTTTACTACTGTCACTATAAAGCCACGAACTCTGGTATTAGAATACACAAAAATGTTCTAAATATACTTTCAATACCTAACTCTCTACTCTTATATTAAATCCTCTAATACCTCTTCATATTGTCAAATATTTTTATAATATACATCTCATATAATAGTTATCAGCGGTGAAGGAAAATCTGTCTTTGCTTCTAAAACCTTATGCACGTTTAGAACCTGGTAGCAATGCTCTTTAAAGGTTGCCACCACATCTGCTAGCAACCACTATGGCTTAACACAAATCACCAGAGAGATATAGCACTGTCCCACATCTCCAACTGTCCCAAACCTCAGACTTTTCCCCTATATTTCTGTTGGCTCCCTGATACGGAATTTTATAAAAGTTTCATTATCTGAAAGTGCCAACGGGGTACATATTTGGGCAAAATTTTACTTTCGGTCTTACACGACTTCAGTCTTGTGTTAAAGATATAAAACAAAGAACTCTAAGTTGCTTCAAGACATAAATTACGGTACCTATAAAACACCCTTTAGAAATAACACAATAATTGAAATTATAACGAAAGGTATGGCACATGTTTGTTTTAGATAACCACCCGCTCGAGGGTTATGCCGTCCATGGGGGAAAGAGAAGTCAAGGGTACTACGAGAAATGAGTTAGACATGGCCTAAGGGATTTTCAACATTTTATAATAACTTTATGTCATAAATAACGTAAGTAAATAGAACATTACGGTCTTTACAATCGTAATCATAATAACCGTGGAGAAAGGAAATTGTACAATGAATTATAGACATCATGATGAAAGTATTTGGATTTACATTTCATCATATTGCGTTGATGAGTGAAATATCTATGAGGCAAGGTGCGTTTGGACGTGACAAGCTATAAGATATTATAAAATGACGGATATAGGTTATTCTTCTCCCTTGGGGCTGCTTGAAGCATTAATCAAAGGGAATGGGAAGCTCTTTAGTGACAAAGGAATTGTTGTGTAGAATATGATTGTATGATATTGTGTGGAAGGTGATAGAGAAGAAACTTTCTGATGAGCCAAAGATCTTGATGATTCCGTGGTAAGGTATAATGATACAATGTAAAGAGGAGGAAGAGGTAGAATGACTGATGCTGTGAACGATAGGTAGAATGACTGATGCTCTGAACGATAAGAAAATAGATATGGGCGTTGATGGAATCGGAGAGAAGTGGATGATGAGGATTGAGCGTTCCGGACGTATTTGAGGCAAAGTTTTTCTACATAGAACCAAATGTATGGAAAAGTCACGCGAGCATAGAGCTCGGGAGCAGGGCTCGGGAGTTTGATGTGGTATAGAATTCTGTGTGTGTGATGTTCGAGAACCTTAAGTTTCTCATAAAAGGGGGTAGTTGCCGAGACCTAACGGTATGCCCGTAACTAAGCACAGGTCGAAGGAAGACTACATAAGTGTTTAAGAGTAGGTTTGCAGAAATACTCCAGATTGTGCCAGTATGTCGTTTTAATAGATTGAGTCGATTGTATGCCTTTTTGTTGATGTCCTGGACATAAGTCTTTCATCTGAGGTGAGTCTTAAGTATTAACAGTTTTGGAGATTCTAAAACGGTTGTCGTTAACAGTGATGGAAGCGTGAATTACTGTGAAATCTGGAGCGTTTCTTAGGAGGCAGAAATACTGTGGTTTGAGTTTTAGCAGCAGTGGATTTCAGTCGCCGTTTATTGCACCACAGAACAAAAGTGTGTATTATTGATTGTAAGGCGTTGTATACTTAGTGTATAATACTGCAAATTGCAAGAAAAGCTGTATCATCAGCGTATGGAAATAACTGAATATTTTGTGGGGGGAGAGGCGTGTCAACAACATTAAGTAGATATAATAAGGGTGATAGTAAAGAGCCTTAGATACGAATGAGTGCATAAATATAATTTGATATAACTGTTGATTAATGTATTCGTAAGTACGGTGGCCAAACAAGTAATTGTAAATAAAACGGATATATGCATTAAGGCGAAAATGTAGCAGTTTTGAAAGCAAACCGTAACGCTACACGTCATTAAATGCCTTCTCTAAATTAAAGAGTACCAGAGAGGATGGCTTGGTGGTATTATACTGCTTATGGATGCAGTTGAGGAGACACAGAAGCTGATCGTTGATGCTAATTTGTGGGCAGAAGCCTGCTTGATGGTGTGGTAAAGATGGTAATGAGAAACATGGACATGAAGTCGTTTGACGATATTTTTTTCCTAGGATTTTGGTGAAGATTCTGTTGAGCTGTATCGGACGGTATTCTTGATTAAAAAAAAAAGAAAAGAAATTTGGATGATTTCTAAGATTGAGCAGTATTGGTGGACTTTGTCTTACATGTCGATAGATGTTATTGATTTCAGGGTCATTATAACATTTATGATAGATGACATTAGTGATTTGCGTGGTAGAAATGAAGGTAGTGAGTGTTTTGTGAGTAGATATGTTGGGTTGAAGATGAATATGTGGTGAAAAGAAGTTGAAATGGCCTACAGGATGATAATTAAAATGCTAAGTGAATGATAGAGGTGTGAAAATCTCCTATAATTAGGAAGCAAAGGTTTTAGCTTTCTTGGTCTCTGTGGAATTCCTGATCGTGATGTAAGAGAGGATAAGAATTTTGGCTAAATTTACCAACTAATGCGTTGAAACGCATCTAATATTGCGAAGGGTGTGATATGGCAGAAATTTTGTTTTAGGTTTTAATCCACTGTCGTAATTTGTACACTTTAAGGTAACTAAACACTGTTCGGTGGAGGGTTCTATGATGCTGAAGAGCTTCTTGGTTGCCAGTACAAACATATTCTGTATAGATTTGACGTGAGTGTTTAACTAAACGAAAGTAGCGCGAAGGAATTTTAGGATGATGAGGTGATATATATGCGGTTTGAGGGATGAACTGCTCAATTGCGAGTTGAATGATTGGTGGTAAAGATTAGAGTGGATTAACCTTTAGAATACCAAGACTACAATGTTAGGTAAAGTATTAAGCGTGGGTTATTATGACACATTCCTGCTTCTTGTAAAAAAATACATATCAAGTTTCATTCAGGGAGTTAAAATTTCTAACGTACAATGAAAAGGGCAATGTACCTGATCGTTATTTATATTATAGTAAATTTTATACGCTGTCAGTGGCGGCTCGTGATTCTTTCAAACAATACCTGAATTATAGTACTGTAAAATTAGAAATTTATACATAGAAATATGCTTCCTTAGGAATAAATTATGTCACACATTGTATTTGGATTACACCTGACAGTCCTTGCAGAGCGGTTTGCTGGTGCAATGCGCTTTTCAAACAAGCGTGTGACTTATTACATACTTTTGAGGAGTGAAGAATCAGGTGGCTTCCTAAAAATAAAACCAGATTTTTAGGGAACTGAACAAAAATATAGCAAGAAAAGAGTTTGATAATATACAATTTTCTATTACTCTTATCCCAATCAAAGCTCGGTAGAACGGGGAAGTGATTGTTGCTGGTAAAAGAAAAAAATAACATTTGAATGATAATAATAATAATAATAATAATAATAATAATAATAAAATATGTTATTTTTGTATGCCGTGCCGCCGGGTACAGTCCGCGGCTTAGAAATTGTTACAAAAATTCTAAGTCCAAATTAATAAGAAACTCTCGCCCCGTTTTCTTATGCAGTCCAGCAATACATGTCTCGATCGATTAGTTATTTCTTGTCTTCAATCCAATTCCCTCCCTCCTCCACCTCTCCTTGTCTAAAGCAGCCCGTGAGACGTAATAAACTCTTTCCATTCAGACGAGAAAAAAACGAATCAAGTTTACAATGTTATAGCTCTAAAACAGTCTTTTTCATTCGTTTGTTCTGAAATATC